>NC_088894.1:8545000-8885000 GCF_037157495.1 Lathamus discolor | reverse complement strand
AACCATGTCCCCAGGTGGCACATATACACATCTTTTCGATACCTCCGGGGGTGGGTACTCCACCACTTCCCTGGAAAGCCTGTTCCAGTGTTTGATAACCCTTTTAAGTGAGGAAATATTTCCTAATATCCGGTCTAAACTTTCCCTCATGCAACTTGAGGCAATTTCCTCTCAACCTTACTTGGAAAAAGAGACCACCCAAGAAACATCATGCTAAGGCATGCCCAAATTATGAATACAGGTTGACCTAACATGATTCTACCCATGCTAGTGGCAACAAGAGGTGGGGTGGGAACACAATGGAGAGTTCACTGAGCAAGCAGTAGGGAGCCCAGTTCTGGCCAGGGTCAGCAGAACCAAACACAGGGTTTGTTAGCCTGGGTACAGAGAAGTAAATTAACTCTCAAAAGCACTGTTGCCCTACTTGTGAACAAGCCTACTTCCAGTGAAGGCATTCCCATCAAAACAAAAGAATCTTTATTTCAAAAGTTAAGTTTCTAGGTTAAGTTTCTGTTTCTGTCTCCTTAAGAACTAGCAACTGGGAGCGTTTGCTTCACTTACGCAAAAAGGCTAGTCTATGCCAAATGTGGGTGGAAATTAGGACCTTATGATGTTTATCTAGTTCTGCCAGTTTTAATAGATTTAGGTAATGTCATTGGATGATACAGTAAGAACTTCTCTAACATTGATGGTTTTTTTGTCTTTGATGTCTCAATCCTTGCAAGGAAATGTGTGTGCTTGATGTATGCTTATCTTTTGTGAAATGTGAAATTTTTGTGACATGAAAATTTTGACATGAATTATCTTATTTTCACTGCTATTTAATTCCTGCTTCAATATTATGCTCCTATATGAAATTAAGAAGTTTTATTTTATTACAGGATTTAATTCAGAAATATGAAGGGGATCTATCCCAACTGTCAAAGAGATGTGATGAAATGAAGAAGCTTTACAGCAACGTACTGGTACATCTCATATTAAAATACAATGAAAATCAATCTACATTTATTTATTTTAAAAAAAGGAAAAAAAAGAAAGGAAGAGAGAAGTGCCAGAAATTTCCATACTTCCACATGCTTTGTAGTTACAGTGTCCACAGAAATGGAAAAATAACTAATCACACCTAACAGTGTTGGCATGTTCTGAATGAAAACCTGGCTTTTGATTTCTTTGCGGTCTTAACAGCCCATTTTTTCAGAGGGTCTGTGGCCCAAGTATCAAAAAGAAAAGTAGATGTTCAGCAACTTTATAGATTCATTGAATTTAACTGTTGAATGCTTTCAACATGTTACAGAAAACGTGTTATGGAAAGCGACGTGTTCTGATTCCTCCCAGCAATCAAAGGCCAGGCTAGACAGAGCCTTAGGCAACATGGTCTAGTGTGAGGCATCCCTGCCCATGGCAGGAGGTTGGAACTAGGTGACGTTAAGGTCCTTTCCAACCCAAACCATTCTGTGATCCTATGTCTCTGACTGGTAGGCAGCTGCAAATCTATTACTTTGGCTGAGAGTTTTTTCTAGCGACAAGCTTACAAGTCCAGGGCATTGATTTAGCTACTGTTATTTGAGTGAGAGGGAGACTGAGATAGAGATGTTAGTAGTAGCACTGATGTAAAAATGAGCAAAGCAGAAAGGAAGCTCCACAGGCAGAAGAATTCTGATAAAGAAACTTTCTGTTCTTGTTTGTTACTGTTATATTCACCCACACTTGTACCAGAAAAGCACCTAATTTTCTCAATCACTTTTTCCTCTGAACAGAAGCAACCCATCTAGGTCCAATACACTGGAAAATATTTTTTTGGGTGAGAGGGTTACACTAGAAGGAATGATAAAATCTCCACGCTGCATTTTTTAACAACATAGCACGTAGGTTCCTTGTTTGGTACAATGTTCTTGGAGTGTGATTGAAATTCAGGAGGTCTCTGCTATGGTAACAATATTCTCCTGCAGAATAGTCACACCAGGAGGCTTTAAGGAAAGGGGTTTTCTGAAATGCAGAAATAATTTCCTGGTCCTGGGATTAGGACCTTTTTTATAAGGGGGAGGGATTAGAAGATGAGAAGTTTTATGGTAGGCAAATGTTACACAGAAGATGCAGCCAGTAAAATCTTTGGGGACTTACCTGAATAGACATTGAAGATGAGCGAGATGTTTGACCAAGGAAATTTAATTAGCAATGTGTTTTACTAAAAATAATATTGTAAATATGTGCAAGGGTTTCTTTGTGTCTTTTGTAGCCCTTCAGAAATGGGGAAAAATGCCTCAGTGTAGAAAGCCAAAGTTGTATGTATCACCTAGGCGAGTAACTCTGTCCCAAGCCTTCGAAAGAAGAATTGGGATAAAGCAAGAAGAAGAGGGTGGAAAAAGTATTGTAAATGAGAGAATGAACGTTTGAGTTACATGAGTGGAAATGGTCAAAAAGCATTCACTAAGTTTAAAAATGGGGAGATTTGTGCTGTGAAAACTTTGAGGGTCACTTCTTGTACAGGAAACGGAAGAATCTGACCCAATTTACCTAAAAGTCATCTTCAGAGGGAGCTGTGCTGTGTGGTCAGTCCTGTTTGCAGACCCATGTCATCCCCAGGGAGAATGTGCCCCCCGTGTGTGTGTGCTCTGTCATATCCCTCGTGCACAGACATGGTTTCTCTCTAGCTGTGTACACTCAGACAGAAGGTGTAACACATGTGATGCTGTGCTACAGATATATGTGTGAGGCTCTGCTTTCCTTTCTTGTACTGGAAACTCACCTGAGACTCTTATTTGCATCTGAAGAGGATTTCATTTTCCATTCCTCAAGTTTTAACCTATCTGCTTTTTGCCCTCCCTCCCCCGTTGTTCTCTGAAGTTAGGCATTTGATACATTTCTCTCCTTTAGAATGGATGTTTTTTTCCTTCGGAATAATGTTATTCCTAGGCAGAATTTTTTGCATATTTATGAAGCAGCAAAAATGTAAAGCAAATATAAAATAGGACGGGTGACCAAAGATCAGGCTATTCTCTCAAGCAGTAGGAAGGAATAGTCCGACTTACCTGGGGGAATACCTGATGTGGAAATATGTTGTAGGTAGCCATGGAAATCACGTTGCACACAAAACAAAAACTACCACAGGCCTACCTATGATTTTGTATTCTGCTTATAAAATCAATAATGACCTTGGCATATGACACTCCTATGGAATGAACAATAAATTGGGGATAACTGCCTGTGGTATAGCTGTGGGCTATCAACTTTTCACAGATGGTCATTAGCTCCAGGAAATGCCTCTCTCATTGTTCTTTAAACGATGGTACACCGTGGGTGAGTGGCAAGGCGTGCCAACAATCAAGGGCTTGGAGCACCCAGGAGGTGCAATTAGGAACACAACAGGCAAAACTATTAATCAGGTGTCACTGGCTGATGTTAAAGTTTTTGTGACTGGTTTATATGAGAGTGGTTTCTTTCACTGTGTTTCTGATTTACAGGCTTAGTTTGCTCCTAAGAGCATGTTAGATGATGTCCAGGTGACCATGCTTAAGATACCTGCCCAGACCTTTTTGTGTGTTTCAGTTGGAACCTGAAATACGTCATCATTGCCGCTCAGCCCTGGGAGAGCGGCATCCCCCAGTTACAGAGAAGCTCTCAATTACAGCAAAGATAAGAACTTGCAGCTGCACAGGATGCCTTTTTAAACTTTTTGATGAAACCTTTGGAACATGTTCACTAGATCTGTTCTGCTCCTTTAGGAAGCTGTTGCAGGCAGAGTTATGTTCCTTAACGCGTTGATCCCATTAACGGGGAACCTCTGGAAATTATGACAAACCTCTTGAATTAAGCCTTATCAACAGGTGTAATATCAAAAATCCTTTCCTATCCAAGAACTGGAAAGTGTATGTGGAAGTGATTTTAGTTAATGCAGGAATCATCCTCCTAAGCACTGTAGTATGACTGCCTTTCACCTCTTGTTTTATAGCAGAGCAGACAGGATGCCAACATCGTTCACATCTTTTTTAAAAGCTTTCCATCTGTTCCCCTTTTTCAGGTGAAGGAAAGAAGAGAACAGTGAGCGCTGGCTCTTCGATAAATTACATTTTCTCTCCAAAATGTTTGCTTCCTTATGAATACCTTTGTTTGTAAAGCAAAATGACAGAAAAGGAAAGGTTTTTGGCTTTAATGTGACATAACCATGCCCACTATGGAACATAAACAATTTTCCTAACGTGCACATTTCCTCTTATGAATGGGTTTATCCAACAAACTGTAAAGCCAGTTTACTGATTTTTCTCCTTTTCAGCTGGAGATCTATAGTCCAGGCAGAGAGGTTGTGTTAGCAGAACTCCAGGTTACTGAATTATTCAGTGACAACTCCTGGGGCCACTTTTACTTAGGATGTCTTGGATCTCAGATTGCTGGAGACTTAAGCCAGTTCTAAGTTTTGTAATTATTAATATCAACAATAATGAAAGTATTTAACTTTTCTCTTGTTCTTTTATTTTCTTTAAGATCCTGGACATGGGTTAGATTACTTGGATATGCTAATGTTAGATATTACTCTCTTTCAAACGTACAGGTAAAATTTGGGGAGCCACAAGACCTGGACTCTCAGGAGCTGTTTGGATGCATATCTTCATTCATTAGTGAGTTTAGGAAGGCCTGTGCTGAAGTTATGCCATAAGGACAACATAAATCTTATGAAGAGGTGAGGAAAAGAGAAGACCAGGAAACAACACTTAAGATAACTGTTTTGAAAGCTTCTCTACTAGAGAGAACTAGGCTACATAAGTAGCCTGTAGTATATAGTCTGTACAGCCATATACCTTGATTTTGAGAGATATTTGATTTATGTGCAAGTGGTGTTTGACCTTTAGGATAACAGATCACTTATGAGCCTCTCTGCCTTTTCTGATGTACGTGCTTTTGCGTTTTGAGATGCCTGTACTTTCAGAAAGGACACAGTTTGGAGATTTTATTATCTTTCTTTCTAATATTTTCCTTTCATGCATAGTCTGTTGAGTTTTAACTATTACTTTCCATGAATAAGTTTCTGTATGATCACCTGTTTTTTAATTACTTTTTCCTGTAGTTTTCTAACCAATACTTGATGAGTTTTATAATGAAACAGAGAGCTGTTACCCATAGAGGAGAATATTTAGCAAAAATTCTTGTTTGTCTTTCTGCTATTGAAGCATTGCAGCCTTAGTATGTCATGGAGAAAGTATCTGGCTGGGTGGGTTTTGGTTTATTTTCCCCCAAAGTGGTGCAATAAAATAGTGCTTTTTATGGCTGATGTAATGTATTCAGGTAAAATACTATAGAAGACAATCAGTGTGAGATTTGCCTTGGCAGGAAAGGAAAAATATCAGAGAAGCAAAATAAAAACTTGTCATGAAGCATCCAAGTAATGGATACTGGAGGTGTAATTATTCATGCTTTTCAAAAGGGAAAATATATCTGTTGCATTTGTTGCCTTTTACATATTTTTGTATAGAATAGTTATCCAGAGCTCCGATATATGAGAAGAAAAGGAAGCTTATAAATGCAGAGACAAAATGGATGTGTTTTACATTGACAGCAGAAAATGGTTCTAAAAGGTCATTGATAAAATTTGGCATTTTCTCTATCAGTTTTGCAAACAATGTTTTTTGAGGAAAAAGTGTGCTACCTGATTTCTTTTAGGTCTGACTGCCCATGTCTCAAAGTGTTTGTTTCGGCTTTAATAGAAATGTTCAACACTCTTCCTGACTTCAGTGCTAAAACGAGGTAGGGCTAACCCTTATGAAATGCTTAAATGCAATTTAATCTAAAAATTACATTACCACAACCCACTGTTATGAAATTTCTCTATACCCAGCACTTAATTTGCTGTTCTAGATGTGACCACTGCTGCACATCTAGGTATTTTGATAAAGATCCAGTAAAGAGCCTGGGCACCCATCAGCTAAGGTCTGCAATATGCAGATTTTTGGTGCTGGTCATGTCAGACAGTAAAAGACAATCACCAGGAATAGACACTTGGGCACATCTTCTGATGTACCATGTCTGGCAGCACACCCCTATATGCAAAGGCAGAAAACCATTCCTGCAGCTAGCATGCCCATCACCAAAGGCAAGGGTTTCAATTCACATCAACCTCACTAAATCTGCTGAGAGAAGGGTGCAGCTGAACCCCTGCCCTCCACGGGTGCTCCTCTTTGGAAGCTGAATCTGCTCTCAAAGGCACACACACGACTTCTGTTTCAAAGTGAGCAGAGGTCATGAATGCTGTTTTAAAATGATAGTTCGCACAGTTTCGAGGAGTCACTGAAGAAGGGGAATCCTGCCCTGAAAGATTCCAGTCCTTATAATGCTCTTCTTAAAGGTGTGCTCTGGCCAAAAGGTGCACTGAGCCGGCAGCATCTCATTTGTGGCCAGCGAGTGAGTACTCCAGTGAAATGTCTTCAACAGGAGTCATCAGGAGGCATCGGGTGTTGAGGAAGTGCACTGATGTACAAAGAAACAACTGCTCTTTCAGCTTGGTGAGAAGTAAACCTGGCACCAGCTGTGAATGCCAGCGGGCCCCACTGCTTATCTTCTCTGCCTTAAATCCACCCCTTGTCTTATAGGATGCCTAAAAAAAACACTTTGAGGAAAAGGTTCAACAGGCTATGTATTCAGTATGCTTAATATCACCTTCCAGGCACATCCCTATCATTATATAGAAACTCTCTTGCCTGAGGTAGAGGATGCCTGAACCAGAGCTCTGCATAGCAGCAGCAGAGAGGTACCCAGTGGGTCTCCTCAGCAGTGTTGCTGCCATCCACAAGCTCTTGCGTGGCTGCACTAATTAAGTGCATCATTTTGGCTTCTCAACAGTCTAGTCAGGACTATGCTTCCAGTTAAGAGCAAGCAGTCCTGTTTCTCAGAGGCAAAAGGAATCAAATAAAATAACGATTAGTAAAATTAGTACCTCTGATACTTATTTTACAGAAAAATATTTATAGAAGCAAATAAAGGGATTTGATTTTACAGAAAACTTATTCGCTATATTTGCCTCAAGTCAGCATGAGAGCAGTGACATCTGGCTGACACTGAAGTCAGTGGCATCTAGCTATGAATCAGGAGCTACAATTATATTACACATTTTTCTTTGAATTGAGGACAATTAAGTTCCTATTTAATTTCTTGCACCTCCACACCACAGTGCCCTATGCAGTGCACATACGTGCACTGTAAACAGCAGTTGCAGTTTTTGATGTGTCTTGTTACTGCTCTGAAATCTGAACCATCTTCATTTATATGTGAATCATGTAAGATAATCCTGAACACAAGTGCCATTTCCATGGTATCAAGATCCCTGCATCCCTGAACAGCGCTCGTGATGGTCATGATAAGTTTCATGTTTTTCTACCATTAACCTGGCTCAGGAGTCCTGGGAAGTGTCTTTTAATGAAATAGCTTTCTCCTTTTTTTTTTTCCATGACTCACTTTTTTCCTCTACTCTTCTTTCTCTATCATTATATCTAACAGCTCGTACTTGTTTTATAGCTCAGCTGCCATGGCCTCTTCTAATTAAAATAGATTCTACACAGTAGCAGATATCTGTGTCTTTGTGTGAATATCCTGGAGCATTCATTAAAAAAATGAATGCCCAAATACCTTCTTGGCAAGAAGTTCAGCTCCTCTCAGAGAGCACGAACTCTCCTATGGAGTGGGAGCTTACTGCGGAGATGCGTTCCAGTTTTCTCAAACAAGCTACTTCTTCAGTGCCTGTCAGTTTCAGACCCCTCCTGATTTATATGCAAAAATAAACAAGTAGACCTCGTTCCCTACCTCAGTCTTTTTTGCCAAGTATAATTTTGTATAAGACTGGGGTTTTCAATTTCTTAGGGTCAATTCTAGCAGTCAGCTTCAGTGGCATAAAAAATAATAGTTGTTACTCCTCGACATTTACTTGTAATTATATAGGCAATCTCTAAGTCTCTGTGTGGTAATGCCTTTGGAACCCTTCCTTAGCAGCTGACAGTTTTAACCTGCAAGCCTGCGGTCATAAAAGTCTCAAAGTTCTGGGTGAACCTTTTGTTTGTGGAAATTAATACAACTGGGATCAGTCTACGAATAGCAACCCGCAAGAACTGTAGTATCTCTGATTCTGGGTTACTCCTTTCCAACAAAGCTGACATTTAGCATATTATGAAATATGAAAACTTAATTATGACACTAAGTCGTTCTGGTCAGTAAAATCACTCTCAGTATTTAGCTGTGTGAAGTGAGGCTGTGGGTCAAATGCTGTACTGATTTTTAGTTTCTTGACAGCTCAGCTGTGTAAGAACTGCTTGCCTCAGAAGGAAATAGAAATTCCTCTTGATAATCTGTTTCCTTAAAATGCACACTGCTTGGTAGTATGTGCAGTAATTCAGCAAGAACTGGAAAGAGAATTTCTGAGTCTTTTAATAGACATTAGTTGTCCTCAGCAAAAAGCCAAGATGCCCTGAAATCTGGGACTGGAGCTCTTGATAGAAATCCCTGACTTCATCTGCCTGTCCAGTGTCCGAGTGTGTTCAAATGTACCCCAAGAAAGGCTGTAAGAAATGGAGCTCATATAGGCACGGGTCACTGGATCGGCTTGAGCTCCCAGAGGGGCCAGTGCTACATGTGTACCAGCACTCACAAGGGGTTTTCAGGAATTCACATTTGAAATACAAGTATCTTCTCCAAGAGGCAGAAATTTCCGAGTTTCCTCAAACCAAAACTGTAAGGAGCTGGTGTTACCCAACACTGAACTCAGTGATAAGGAAAATAACTTCCCTAGATGGACAATTACATCTTAGGACAGTGGCTGAACTTTGCTTCCCAGTTTTCCTTTATTTTCCCTTTCCTATTTGACCTGCCAGGCACCTGCCAGCGTGTACAAATGCACAGTAAAGCAAAAACCGAAGTTGTGGTCACTTGGAAGGTGTTCTGTGCATAAAACCTTTGAAGTCACTTCTGTGGACTGCTGGTCTTCTAGTTTGAATGAATGCTTTTCAAATACAAACACCGCTTTTAGGAGAAGAAAAAAGTGGTGTTAGACAAAGCCGATACAAACATGGGGTCTCTAAAAGGGAACCTGTTGGGCACTCGCTGTACAACAACTGAAGCCTGAAAGTATTCTTAGAAGCTACTCACTCCTGTGCTTAAGAAGCTGCTGCTAATGATGGCTCAGAAGCACCACAAACAGAATTCAAGCTGCTGGCCTTAAAGAAGAATATATTAAACAGTTCAGGCTGAGAGGCTGCTTTGCCCAACCCTGACTCAAACAGGGGCGCGGAAAGCTTGTGCTGAGACCCTGTCCTGTGTTGCTCTCAGAACTTTTGCTGTGGATCTTCACAAACCCAAGACTCCGTTCCCTGGTTTAAAAGACGTTTTCAGACTGCCCAAATGCTCCGCTATTAAAGTTTTCTCACCAAACTAAATGCAAATGTTAATTTTGTTCACTGTTGCTGCTCCTACCCAAAAGCAGAACCATCGACTTTATTCCCAGAGCAACAAAGGAAGGGAGAGCCTTTTAATGAAAACTAAGCCAGACTCATGCAGGTATGAACACTTCGTGCAAGTGAGATTTTGTTTAGCATTAACTTGAGTATTTCACATCACAGCATATTACTGCAGCTGACATGATGCACCTAAGAAGCAGACTGTGCTTTCCTGGGTGTACATTGAACTGATTGCAGGATTTGCTAAATGTGCTTAAGCCTTACACTTGCTGCCTGTTTACCCAGGGATGAATTTTAGTCAAGGACAGTCAGCATTAATTAAGCAACAGAAAACTACAAAGTAAGTAAATATTGCTTTAAGCTCATTTTACGACTCAGACATTTGAAACAATAAAGGTTTCAGATGCAGAATTTAAGTAAGTCTCTGGATGCAATTTAAAAATGCTGTGATGTGTTTTGAAACATAAATGATACAAGGATAAATAACTGCTGGTCTGTGCTTTGGTGACATGGTTTGCTTATGAGCATTGAACCAAAAAAAGAAAATAACCCCAAAGGTTATTGTCCACAAAGATCAAGTACTAATGAGCATATTTACACCAAAATTCTTCTTGTAGCTCCTAGGAACTTTCCTGACCAAGCTGTACAGGACTTGGCCTGAAATGCTGTTATTATAAATAGAAATTTGCTTGACTCTGTTTCAAACAGCACCGTTCTCAGCCAGTAAATAAATCCCAGAGAACATCCCAAGTTGCTATCATTAATGCTTAAACTGAAGTTTGTTATTTGGAATCCTGCCATTTAAAACAATCTGATGTCTCAGTTTGTTGTCAGGAATTAAGCTGATTAGAAAAATTAAAGCCAGCAAAAATCCTTTTGATTCTGGATTTACTGAACTTGCCCTGCAGAAGGACAACCCGTGTGTGATGACTCTGCTCTCTGAGCTGAAGTTCAGCTCTGGCTGGATGTTCATATGATTATTGAGCTGTGCATAGAATATGACTGTCTGGAGATGGGGACAGTCACTTGGAAGGAGGAAACCTGAGTGCCAGTTGCTATTCGAAGAAATGTTTGTACATTTTTATATTGAAAATCCCTTGGTTAAAATAAAGAACCACCACTGGTATGGCAGCCAGAGCTCACATCTATCTCCCTTCAGGGCAAGGCTGTGGGCTGTAGGCTAAGGAGCTAGAACACCTAGAAGCTGATTTCTACGACTGTGGTGACTACACTTGGATTTTGGATCCAGTTCTGGGGACCAAAGGCACAAAACATATGCAGAGCCTGTGTTTTAGCTGTGCAGATCCTTTCTACCAGTTTGTCTGTCCATTTCTGCAAGCAGGAAGGCTGTTTTGATGCCATCCTCAAAGTGCTGGAATACATGCAAAAAATAGCTTCTGTGTTAAAGTTTTTTATCTGAATCATTTGAGTTTCAGATAACAGTTTATTAGCATTCATCTTGATGAACTCATCCTGTATTAAAACTTCAAGCAGCCATAGCAAAAGCTCAGTGCACTGCAGTTAGTAAAAATCTGTTACTTGCTGAAAGACAGCTGACGTTTCAAGATGAAAATCCCCTAGTTTGAGATTGGGATTGGAATTGGAATAACACTGGGAAGTAGGACATGGTGTGTTGAGATGACTTTTGGAATGGAAGTTTTAGAGAAGGATATCCTTATCAAGCACTTTGGTCTCAGTGATAACTGAATGCTGTCAGCTTTTCAGAAGTACTTACAGTTTGCACACATTTACGGATTTCTTTCTGTTTTGCCCAGTATTTACATGTTTTAATAGCTTCATTGCAGAGAAAAGAAAGCAAAAGGAGTTTTAGCAGACTCGCAGAATGGCGGAGGCACCTCTGGAGGTCATTCAGCCCAGCCCAGGGTGCAGAAGGTCCAGTGTTGTTCTGAATGTCTCTGGTGACGGAGAAGATGGAGGTTTCTCAATTTGTCAGTGAGTTTAAGGTTTCTAGAAGTTATTAGCTGAGGACTAAAAGAAAGATAGAATGTGAGCTCTGGACCTTCATTTCCTTGGGAAAGCAGGTTAAAACAATGACAACAGGTTGTCACTTGGGACAGACACCCACCAGCCAAGCAGGAGAAATCGGTGGGCTTGATGGACTTGATTCCATAGCAGTGAAATACGTGTATTGTTTTCTTCCCTGCATCTTTTTAAAGCATTCACTACGACAAAGATAGATAATAGATATTTATTGTTCTTGACAGCTTCGCTTGGACAGAACTGGAAAGATCTGGTTAAAAATTACTCTCCAGGAAATTATTCAAATTAAAAGAAATATACTTTTAAAACACTTGATCTTTTTCCATCCCAGAGGTGGCTGCAGTTCATCTGTACGGAGTTCTAGATTACATACAGTCAATTGCACAATGTTGGGGTCCTCTGGGATGAATTTGTTTTTCTTAGAAACAAAACTTTCCTTAGAAAATTGGAGGGGATTTGAAGGAAGATTTCTAACCCAACTCTTTCAGTGCTGTGTTTCCTATGCACATCTTCATGGAACTGATCGTCTTCAATGGTACCGTCTTGTTTGGCCCTTGGTGATAAATGCATGATTTCCAGGATATTTTCTGTGGGCATGGTTTGTAAAGTATCACATACACTTACAAATAATAGAGAAAAATGCTATTCACAAGCAATTATGAGAATTTACCTTTTGGATTAACGAACAAGCCTTGCAGATCACATGGGGAATGTGTTTTACCCTTCTTGCTGCTGGCACTATCAGAAAGCTCAAACGTGAAATCGTTTCATTTATATTTTAAATACCTGACCAAGAAGAAAAATGCTTTTCTGTTAGGATTCCATTTTAGAGAGATGCAGAAGCAGTAGTGGGGCTGGCTGGAGGCAAGTAAACCCTGGAAGAAAGTCTTGATTTGCTTTGCTTTGATTAAAAGTCATCACAACATTTAATCGGATTAATCCATTCCCATCTGCCACAAAGGTGAGGTTACTCATACTTAATGCTTATCTCCAAATACGTCACTAACTTACAGCTGAAAATTACTACACCAACTAATACAGTCAGAGATAAATTTTTAAAGCAAAATCGAGCATCCTTTCTTCTAAAACTGTCTATTAAGTTTTACTTCCAGACCACTTTAGGTAACAATGCAAGTACAGGAGAAAGTGAAGTTTGGTCCTGAATCCTCAAGCAAACAACCGAGAGACACGGATACAGTAAAAGACTTGCTATTGAAGCCGTCTGAATAGTTGGGTAAGTTACATAATATTCTTTCCTTCCTCTGATTGAAACACTCATTCACTCCTTTTCTAACCCAGTACCAATTGTGAATTGCAAATATTAGAACTGCATAAACACTTGATGTTAAACATTTTGCAGGTTTAAGTTCCATAAATTATATTTACAATTTGTAGAAGAAAATGTACATTGAGATTTAAATATTTGCCAAGTCATCTACTAAACAAAACAGTGAGCAGAGAAAACGACACGCCGGTTTTAAAAGATGTGCGCTTCTTGGAAACCAGCAGAAACAAGTTTTGAGATAACCGTGTTCCACCCCTGAACGACTCAAGTAAAATTAAAACGCTTTGAGGTTCTTATGCACATTTGCACTCACAAGTAATTTCTCAATAGGTCCAATTTTTAGAGGAAATTTCTGGAAGAATTGGGGTTAAATTTTCCCCACAATGTCTAGGCCTGAAATAAAAAGAAAGGAAAACAAAATGCACCCTATAGAGCTTGTGATTGTTGCATTACTATGTCACTCCAACTTGCCTTGACACCAGCCCCTGCAAGCAGTTTGACTGCTGCAAGAAAGGTTTACAAACCTGTTGGAGAAGCGTGGAATAGGTGTTGGAATTCATATACCGGGGAGAAGTACGAAAAGATGCCACAGAACGTTTCTGTCCCTGTTTCCAAGTTGTTTCTAGAGATTTGGAGAACTGTGCCCAGCTTTGGACATTCGATCTGATGATATTTATGCTGAAATGAAAGGAGAGACACCAGCTACTTGAAGGTACCATACTGTGATTTCGATATGTCTCCCAGTACCGGGTGAATGTAGCAGGACTGATATGACCTGTGCTGCAAGGAGTCTGGAAACTAGTCCGAGAAGCAAATGAATACAATCAATGTTGGTAAGTTAAAAAACAAAGCCTACAATATATAAAAATCTGTTAAAGCTGGCATGTCTCTATAGATGGAACTAAAAATCCTGATGCAAAGCTGTTCCCTGTGGCTTCTTCCCTGAATATCACCATAAGTCTTCCAGTCAATCCACTTCCTTTAAATAGCAAACGAGCAACACAACCAATGGTCGGACTCTTAATTCACTGTCTCAGGCACTTATTTTAACAGAAATTATTCCCTCAGTAATGCTATTATTAGTTTTTTATTGGCCTTTGCTACGAAAAGCGCTCGGTGAGAAATGTATCTGGGACAAACTCTGCTGAGCAGAGGTAATCTGTGTACCTCCACTGATGTCAAAGAAGATGCACTAAAGTACACCACAGCCTAAATTTTGTATTCTTTTCTTGACATCAAATTAGCAAACTATATCCACAAAATGTGTTCAATAGTTTAAGCTAGAGAGACTGTCAGCGGATTGCTGGAGCCTTGGCAAACTCCATCCTGAGTGCATCGAGCCACCTTGCTCAGTTTAACTGGCGCAGGTAACAAACCATGTTTCTTCCCCTCCCATCCTGCTAAAAGGAAAAGTTTTTCCTGCAAGGCTGTTTTTCTGTTGTGGGTTTTTTTTTTTTCCTGACCTTATCATCTGATTTTATTCCATTTGGGCAAAAATCACACTTCTTACCTCATTAAAATGCAATTGAAACATCTAAGACCACTGCATAGGTCAGCTCAGTGCTTTATGGAATTATTTATTTCATAAACCTGCACAAATGTATCAGGCAGATTAGTTGAAAAAGGAGGGTTTTTTTCGTAGACACGAACTGAAATGCAATATTAAAACAGGAATTAAACTTTATAACAAGTTATATCGCTGCAAGTATCTGCTATAAAAGCAGCTAACGTATGTAAGTTGATTTTACGGTCCAAATCCATGTTTCTACAAGAGGGTTAAACATACAAATTAGAAAGAGAGTGACTTGAAATATTGTAAATAAAAATAAGCACAAGAAATATTAAACTATTTGTAGTTAGCCCAGCAAAGGTCAGTGATAAAATTTACAGGCGTATTGACATTGCAACCAATTGACTCCTACTTAGGATCTATGATGGAGTAAAAGGAACCTACAGGGTCAAATTTTGCTCTCGGTTTTCCACTGATGTAAATGCAAACTAAGTCTATTGGACTCAGCCCGACAGTACAACTGTGGAATATTTCCAGACATCTATCAAAGAGTCACTGCAGAAACATGCTGGTGTAAGGAGTCTCAGAATCTGGCCATGAGCGTATCAAACCCTGATTTGCACTTCGTGCTTGGGCCTGAAGTGTGCTCAGGTTTGCAGTATTGGCCAAACAGACATTTTGGCTGCGTAAGAAATGCTGAATAAAGACGTCAAATGCCAATGCTGTCAGCATATCTGAGCAGTTTTACCTTTACACACATGCAGACATTCTGCTGACTTCATTTTCTTAATCACCTCTAAAATTCACGCAGAATTTTAAGATTCTCTTTCTCGAGATGGCCATCAAAACACAGATTTATTCCAGCAGAGTGCCAGGGAAATCAAAGAAGCCCAACAAACGTAAGCAGACAAATGTTCTTCATTGGTTCTGCTGCTGCAGAAAGTTTAAAAACAAAGGATAATTGAAGATGGAATGAAGAGAGGTAAATTAAAAAATAGACAAACATACAGAAAAAGCTCACTTAGAAGCCAAGAAAGTTGACTTTTAGATTAAAATAAAGCAAGGAAAGCGAGGTTTGATTCTGCACCCATCTGAATTAAATAGCAAGAACTTGTGTTCATTGTAGTCATTTTGGCCGCATGTGTGGCTGAAGATTTTGTTGTATTCCGAGAGGATCTCTACATTTTATGCCTAAATAAATCAAGTGACATTTACTCTGTAAAATATTTACGGAATCTTCTTAAGAAGCTTTAAGCCCATTAACCAGGTGAGTTTGTTTTGGATTTGGGCAACAAACTGTTTAACTAGCTGAAGGCCACAGAGCCAGCTGTCTAAAAGACAAGTTAGTCTGTACGGGAGCCAGCACCCAGACAGAGATGACAGCCAGCTCAGGAAATACAGTATTTAGCCTGAAAGAATGTTAAAAGGCGGTGAAAGTCTGACCACTGAGCTCCATAAACACAGGTCTGAACCATCAGCAGTATTCTGCCTTTGAATCCGTCCTTTCTGCCCGCCGTGTCCCCACACTGGTTCGCTTCATGCATCCTCATTAGGGGAAGTTCAGCAAAAAGCCAAATAGAGCAGTGCTGGAGCTGGGGGTTTCATCCTAGGAGGAGGCTGATGAATGCTGAACCTGCTCACTACAAAACCGTGTTACACATTCAGCAAACAGAAAGCTCAGCTTGACAGGAGGGAAATATAATTAGGATAAAGAAATAAAGGAGTGAAAGGAGGGCTCCTGTCACTGAGGGGTTAGTAGCATTCATAAGGCCTCCAGACACAAGCAAGAGGCTCAAAAGCAGGAGAGGAAGTCAGAGGCAGATTATTTCTCCCTTTTGTAAGGCAAATGAGTAATTACACAAAGCAAGATGGATTTTTTTTCCCCAAAGAGGTTTGAAAGGTACCATGCAATATTCATACAGAAGTTGTATTTAATGCAGGTTTACAAGCAGAGCGGTAAAAGAAAATGTAAATGTAAACATGGTGTTCTCTCCTTATTATCCCTGTGGCTCTTCCCTTTGTCAGAAAGATGCCTAGCACACCTGCCTTGGCACAGAAAGTTCCTTGTGAAAGGGCAAAATGCTTCTAAATGGAGAGTTTTAGGCTTCCACAGTGTGTGTCCAGAAAGGGAAAGAAACTGTGAGCTTAATCTAACTGCATTTCCATTCTTGAGCGTTGTTGCTACTTATTTTACTCATTTTTCTTTCAAAGGAAGAACAAAAAATCCCTGTTAGAGGGAGCTGGATCAATACTAAGAAATTCTTTGTCAGATGAAATAAGAACAATCATTAACCTTGCTGCTTATGAATTAAACGCCAGCTTTTCAACTCTTCCTTTGCACAGCAGCTCCAGCAAACTTCCCTCATTTTGTTCAGCAAGTGAAGCCCAGCCCAACTGCTCACACAAACACTGGTACTAAGAACCTGAAAGCACTCTTCCTGCTGCATGGGTGGGAAAAAAGGAGGAGGTATTTTGTGATATGTGTCGAGTGTTTTGGTGACGGGGGCTCTCCACGCTGGTAATCTTTATTATAGCTTGCATTAAATTGGTTTCCAGGAAGAATTCAGCTTCTTTTTTTACAGTTCAGTTCTGTCCTCCCCAAAATACACTCTCCCTGACGGTCTCTATTTTGCTTTTCTTCTCCTGGAGCAGATAAAATCTATCAGGATTTCCTCTGTGCTAGTAGGACTCGGCTGTTGAATCGTGATCACTGTGTCGAATTTTGTTTGTCCTGCTATTCTGCTGCCTCATCTCCATCCTGAAAGTGACTTACTGCTAAGGAAAAGTTGTAATAGTCTTCTTTATCTCTTGAATTCATGTTGTTAATAAATGTCATCTGAGATCTCAATATCGGTTACCCTTTGGGGAAAAGAATACTTCAGTGAAACACAGTGCCTCCCAGTCCTGAGCATGGAGCAAAATGTCTGATTGAGCTGCTGCTGGTTTCCATGAGGGAGGGAGCGCTGATGTCTACCAGCGGCTGCAGACAAGGGTCAGTGCTGCTGTACAGCCTCTGCTCGGTCCTGTTCCTTCAAATCCATGAAAGCTGCTAGTGTTACTGAGCTGCAATCAAGAAACACATCAGAGTCAGTAGTACCCCAGAATGTGTTTTAGGCATTGAAAAGGATATGATGAAAAAGGTTTGTCCATGCCCTTTTGTAAATAAGGAAAAATGTCCCAACTCAAAGGCACCAACACAGGAATGGGAGGGTGTGTGTGTGTGTGTGTGTGTGTGTGTGTGTGTGTGGTGCGGAACCCCTCAAATACCACAGTTCAAAAAGTCTTTCAAATGAGATGTGCCCAGCATTGGTGTGGGCAAAACAGAGGGGCAGAATCTGCTTTCTTCACGTCATCTTCATTAGGAGCCTCGTTAAATTCGACTTCCTTCAGATTAGGATATCACTGATGTCAAAATTGAATGCCATCTGCCAAAACAGTTTTGGAAATTGCAGTGCAACCCACTGCAGGACGGTCTGCTTCAGTCTGCTTTCGTAGCTGGTAAGTATGGTGTTAATCATTAAGGTATGTCTTGTGTTATCTGTGCAGACTGACAGGTAGTTTCTAAGAGAGTTTTTTGTGATATGATCTGATTTTTCCAGACTAGGGTCATGTGATGAGGAGCACATCGCTTTCGCAGACTGTGCTTTCAGAAGAAGTTTTATGACTTCATGCAAAACGTATGTGCAAATTTGCTCTTAACTTGCATTGAACCTTATGGCAACTGAGCTCTGAAGTGAGGCAGCTGTGCCCACAAATGGCTGTAATTAGTTGCATACTTAGAATCATAGAATCATAGAATAGTTAGGGTTGGAAAGTACCTTAAGATCATCCAGTTCCAACCTCCCTGCCATGGGCAGGGACACCTCACACTAAACCATACCACCCAAGGCTCTGTCCAACCTGGTCTTGAACACCCCCAGCGATGGAGCACTCACAACCTCCCTGGGCAACCGATTCCAGTGCCTCACCACCCTAACAGGAAAGCATTTCCTCCTTATATCCAATTTGAACTTCCCCTGTTTAAGTTTTAACCCATTACCCCTTGTCCTGTCACTACATACTACATACTACTTACTAATGTGTTCACACTGCTCAAGTAACCCGCATGCACAGAAGCGAACGCACAGCTCTGGGAGGAAAGGACAGAAGGGAGGGCTGATTCTGATCTTGACTTTCTGCACTTGTGCATCTGCTCTCTGCAAAACAGCCCCTTCCATACTCAAGTGAGAGAAGTGGAACAGGAAAATGCTTTTTGCCAGGCCAGGCTTAGCAGGTGCCTGCACCTGCAGACAAGGAAATAGGAAAGTCAACTGCTGAAAGATGTGATTCAGCTCCTACCTTGTCTTGCTGACCACGTGGGGTTATGATGTTACTTTCCTTTTTTTGGGTTTTTTTTTTCAGTTTCTTCACCTGAGTTTTGGCTATTTTCTTGCGTTTTTCATGTTTTCCCCATTACTGAGGTAGCTGATGGCACTGTCCACAACACAATGAAAGCCAAGCAACTTGTCAGAAATGATCGTGAAGTTTTTAATCTCTGACAAAATTCTCATCAGTTTCAAATTTAATCTAAATTTATGTCCATGCCATAAATACAGCTCCTGTTCTTTGTGCGGTGCTAAGAGGCTGCTCAGCAGCACGAGGTGCAGACGAGTTTTTAAGGATGAGATGTGGCAACAGTGTGGAATTATTTACACATCTGTATTTATCCACAAAACACCGTGCCACAAAATCTGGTCCTGTTTCGTGAGAGCTCTCCAAGCAGGGGCTCTGATGCCTTGGCACAAATCTTTCAATCTGCAGATCCAGTTTCTACTAAAGGGACAAAGTTGTGCTGTATTTGCTTTGTTTCTTGCTTCCTTTCCCTGCAGTAAGTGGTGCTTCTCAGCTTGCTCTTCCATTTGTTTTTGCTGCTGTCACTGAATAAGAGACACATTCCGAGGAAACAGTAAAATTTATTTTTACCTCTTATCTGACCAATGGGATTCCTTAAAATTTGAGTGGGGCTTTCGGGATGTTAGAGTATGGTGCTTGCTGCTGGCTAAGAGGACTTTTGGCTGCTTTATGGCTTCTCAAAGACTTTGTTGAGTTCTGCAGACTTAATGCTTCACCCTTAGTCCTCCACATCAAGTGTAAGGGTGGTGAGGCACTGGAATGGGTTGTCCAGGGAGGTTGTGAATGCTCCATCCCTGGCGGTGTTCAAGGCCAGGTTGGATGAAGCCTTGGGTGGGATGGTTTAGTGTGAGGTGTCCCTGCCCATGGCAGGGGGTTGGAACTGGATGATCTTAAGGTGCTTTCCAACCCTAACTATTCTATAAGTCTAAAAAGAGTCCCAGCTCACGTGCACCTGCAGGAAGTCTTGGGGTTCAATAGAGTGGGTTTTGTTGCTTTTTATTTCTTCCTAGCTTCCTGTTGTTTCTTTGATTTCTTTTGTCCCTTGGTGTCCAGATTTATGGTGAGCATTTGTTAGCACATGGAGCCGAGGTGCTGTGTGAGCTGACTGTATCACAAGGCTCTTCTTCTACAGAATAGGAAGCAGCAAGATATGCTGGCATTCCCAGCTCCTGAACAGCTCAGCCCCTTTCCTAGCTGGGTTTGAAGGGTGAAACAGCTGTACCCAGATGGAGGTGCCTCTGGGCAAGAAGGGAATGAAGGCTGCTGGTGGTGAAGGGTTCACATGTGACATATTTGTTGCAAAGCTGTTATAGGCACAAAAATAACCTGCTGTTTTGAAAGGTGCCTATCTAAAGATCATACTCTCAATTTCTGACAAACTATTGATTCTTTACTGTTGGCTTGGATGGAAATCTGTTTGGCCAGTTCTGCTTCTGGGATCACTATGTCATTTCTGCCAGCCCCTGAAGAGGGTTTAGGTTTCACCATTAGACTATTTCAAAAGGGAGCGGGTGATGGGGGAAAGATTTTTACTAGTCTTGAAACATGCGTGAGTATGAAGCTAAGGTACTTGCTCAGTCTTCCACTCCTTCCTACATGTATCAAAAAAACCAAATACTTTTTAGTGGTGTCTAATCAAAACCTTACCAGAAGCTGCCATTAGCATTACCTGGCAACATTAATCCTCAAAAAGCGGCCAGTGAAGTCCTACCGGTCCTGCCACTGTGGCCGGCTTTGAGGAAGAATCAGTGTTGCGTGCACAGGATCATGGTGTCATGCCCAAGCACAAGCCACAAACACAGACCCAGGAGGTCTGTGTCCTGGGAGACACCTCCAGGTTTAGATGCTGCCTTTTCAACCAGGCTGCGGCTCTTTCCCCCTCCTCCGTTGGCAAACAGGGGACACACGATGTGTTGCTGCTTTGTAGCCGCTTGAAAAGTTGCCTGGGAAGACAAGCGTGCGTCTGTGCAGGGGGCAGCCCAAGAGGAGGGTCTGTAGCGATGAAGCGCGGTGTCTGCCCGGCTGGGTGCGAGCTGGGCAGGTTTGCTATGACATAACTCTTTGGAGGAGGGGGGTTGTGGCCGAGACGGGGTGGGGGGAAAGAGGGAGAGAGAATTAGAGCCTGCAGCACCCAGCAGTGATATCAGACCCAGGATCTGGCAGCGCTGGGGTAAAGCTGCCACCTCTCCACTGCACCTCACACGGCAGCCTGGAACTCCTGCTCAAGGGGGAGAGCAAGCCAGCAGCGACAATCATGGCAACGCCAAATGGGTTTATTTCTTCATGACCTCTCTCTTCTCCTTCTCATCAATAATTCACCTGAGGGCTTTTTTTTTCTCCTCACCCTACCCCCCCTTTTCACTCTCTTGTTTGGATGTGGAGAGGGGGGAGAAAAGGGGGCACCGGGAAGTGTTTGTTTTGTTCGGCAGCTTTTTGTGGCGTGTTTTGAAGAGCTCGGGAAAGGACCCGGGTAAAGACAGACATCAGACATAAAGAAAAGGCACAAAGTGGTGGCGGGGAGGGAGGAGAAGAGAAGAAGGAGAGAAAAACCGAGGCAGAGGGAAGAAGCCGGAGGAAAGAAGACTTTGAGCGCGGCGCTGCCGGGAGGTGCGGGTGTGTGCGCGGGTGCGTGTGTGTGCCCGTGCGCGGGTGCGTGCGCGGGGGGAGCGGAGCGGCTGCCGCTGCTGCGGGCGCTGCCTCCCGGTGCTGCGCGGCGCGGTGGCCGGCGCGGGGCGCGGAGCGGCGGCCGCGGGTGCCGACCATGGGCTGGCGGCTGCTGCCCGCCGTGCTGCTGGCCCTGGCGCTGGGCGGCCCCGCGGTGTGGGCGCAGAACGACACGGAGCCCATCGTCCTGGAGGGCAAGTGCCTGGTGGTCTGCGACTCCAACCCGGCCACCGACGCCAAGGGCTCGTCCTCCTCCCCGCTGGGTATCTCCGTGCGGGCGGCCAACTCCAAGGTCGCCTTCTCGGCCGTGAGGAGCACCAACCACGAGCCCTCCGAGATGAGCAACAAGACGCGCATCATCTACTTCGACCAGGTACGCGGCGGGGCCGGGCTGCCCGTGCCCCATCAACAGGTGCCTCGCCCCGCGGGGTCCCCCCCACTTCAACCATTAATTACGGTGCAAACTTAGGGTGCCGGGGGGCGGCCGCCTGCGGGGAGTCCCCGCCGAGCCCCCGCACCTCGCGGCTGGAGGCTCGGTGGGGCCGGGGGAGCCGCACCGCGGAGAGCCCCGCGGTAGTTTCCCACTTGGCCCCAGGGGATGGGCGGAGCGGGGTCGGTGGGGGGCAGCCCGTGCGCCCTGGGGTGCGCGGAGGAAGCGGGTCCCGAGCCCAGCGGGGCAGCGGCCGGGGCTGTGCGGGCACCCGAGGGGCAGCTCTCGCCGGGTGCCAAGCGGGGACGTGGTCGTGGGAGGGATGGGGATGGGGTTTTCTCAGGTGAGAGAAGCCGACGCAGATTTTCAGACGGGCTTTGAGGGGGGAAAGAACGAAAATGAAAGAAAAATCATTTAACTTTTCCATAACGTTCAACCTGCAGCTTCTCTCTTCTCAGTCACTGATAGTAACGTAGGGATGCCAGCACACATTTTATACGCCAGCTCCCGTCTGAGGGCGAGTCCAAAGTAATTGAGACTGATGGTTATTTTTCTTCCCATACCACATTATAATGGACAGTAAATTGTCATGACAACTGAGGCCAGATATGTCACATAGCTTAATACTAGCAATGTAAATTACCTCAAGTTCACCGTCATTCCTAGTGGCTTTCCAGGGCTGCGTCTGGCATAAAGCAGCCTGAAAACAATTTAAAAAATAAAGCATAACTATGTGGAAAGAAAGAAAAAAATAGTCACTAAAGAAGATATTTAGCATACGGACAACGCACTCTTTTAGTATGTTCCCCCCTGTTACTTGTCTCTGTTTAATCAACCCCAAATTGTTATTAGTGCTTACAAACCCAGATAAAGCAGCAAAGGCTCACAGCCAGTCGCGGCTCAGATGTGCCAGGTATTGCAGTAACTCAGTCTGCCTATTAAACTGGTGAATGAATTGTATCCTTCACGTACATCCTTCCTCTCTGCTTGATACTTTCAGGAAGACAATACTGACTTGACTGATGCTTCTTAGCCAAAAGCAGCATGCCACTCCCTGAGTTAGGGTTTTGGTGTCATTTTGGGGGAATGATAAACAAATATGCATTTGCTTAATCTCCTCTAAACCTGTACAGAAGAAAAGTCTTGAAGTTATGATATAGTAGCAAAGTAAGAATTATTTTTGCCCTAGTTTATTGTAAAGTTGTACTATCAATATAATTAAATATCCATTTTATGAGTATTATACCAGCTCAATTAAGAGAACAAATGAACCAGCAGGGATGTAGATGAGAAAACTCCATGGGTGAATGGTTTCTAAAGTTAACAGTTTGTATTCTTCACTTAGCACGGAATGCCTGTGCTAATTCCCATACTACATTTTTCTGTTTGCAGATCCTAGTAAACGTGGGCAATTTTTTCACGTTGGAGTCTGTCTTTGTAGCACCAAGAAAAGGAATTTACAGTTTCAGTTTTCACGTAATTAAAGTCTATCAGAGCCAAACAATTCAGGTACGTTGATTATAATTATAAAACATTTTACTTATACTGTTGATTTAGAATAGGATCTTGACTGAACACAGGAGTATTTAAGACTTTCCAAGCAAAACAGCTTAATTTAAAGCTGTGCTGTGGTGTAGAGTTCCTAGCAGTAGAGTGAATACATTTAAACTGTGAATACATTTAACAGCTGTTATAAGGCAGGACCCTCACCTCAAGTAAATTGCCACAGCTTCACTTCTACAGCGTAAGAACTGAGTATCTGGGGTGACATAAAAGTATTAAATAGATTGAATCATCCAAGAGTAAAATGGAGCTCTAAACTTAGCTGCATAAATACTAATGAGGAGTCGTATTTTGCTACAGGTTAAACTCAATGTCTTGAGCACAGGAGTTCTGGGGATACGCACCAGATTTGGCTATTTCTGTAACAAACTGTGACTTGGCTGACAGCTCCTGATGTCGGGTGTCTGTCTGTAACAGCAGTCTGATGTGGACCAAGGTTAGCTAAGGTGGTCTGCTTGTTCTGTAACTACACCAAAGTGTTATACTTCTTCAGGGATGTCTTCTAGGGAACCTTTATAGCACTTTAAACCTTTTTTTCACCATATAATACAGAAAAGACGTGTCATATATTTCTTTAACAAAGGAGTGATTCTGCAGTTTCTTCTGGAGCTTTACAGCAGCTGAACTGTGCAATTAAATACAAGCATGCTCTAGCTTAGAGGAAAAGCCTCTAAGTTCCTGAACATCCCTTGCTGAACTAGCAGTAAATTCCTGAAAGTGCATTACTAAATCTTCGTGCCAGGTCATGCAATTTCTGTGACATACATACTGGCTTTCTTGATCTGGAATAACATCTGTGGCTTCCCTTGTTTCCACCCATGAGACCACTGGCTTCGTAGAAGTCTCTGATGCTTTTCCCCTGATCCGTTTTGTCTTCAAATGTGGTTTTCAGTGTACGAGGTTGGATAAAATGGGTATCTGCAGGAGGAGTGATCAGTCATTTCTTTGTGGCAGCTCTGACTTTGGGTTGCTGGGAAAAGTGTAAATGGTAGCAATGGCTGAGCAAGCTGGTGCGAGACACAGTCACATCCCTGGTGAAATTCGCCTTCAGTTTACAACATGAAATCATGGATCCATTCAGATCAATGACAAGAGTCTTAAATGGAATATTGACCTCATGAAAATCTCTATAATGAGCTTATATGCTATTTAATATGCTCAAACTTTGTTCCTGTCACTCTCTTATATGCAGGAGGTTGAAACAGCATAGAATAACTGTCTGTCAGCCAGCTGCATTAGGTTTAAAATACATATTGCCAAGAAAGATGTCAGAGCTTAGATACTGTAAGTCCAGTGCAGACTTTGGTGTTTCATATGCCAGGCACTCAAACCTGGGAGCTTAGGGCTTCTAACAGGGAATGTTACAACCTCTGACATGGCCTGAAATCTTTCATACCTGAAGAGTTCCTAAAGTGATGGATGGGTTTGGTTGACTCCAATTTGGCATAGTTGATGTGAGACTACCTGGTGCAAGCCTGTAATGTGTTCTTCTGGAGTGATTAAAATAGCTGTAAGATGATCTGCAGGGGAACCTGACCTAAAGAGGTGGTACAGAAGGAATATGATAAACCAAAACCCAACAATGAGTAAACTCTTGATGCCCTTTTCTTGCATGTGTGATACCTAGGGGGAGGACCAAAAGCCATTGCAGTGGAGCTAACCAGCTTGAGGCTCAGCCACATGCAGACTTAAACACCACTAAATCACCTGAAGGCTTTCTACATAAGTGATATTACTATGCCCCTGGAACATCTGCTAGTGCCATTAAATATCATTAAACTGAAATTGGTTCCCTGGGGACACCTGATTAAGTAGATTTCCCAGATAGGCAAATCCCAAATCAGGGCCAGATTCTGCTGCCCTGACTTATGCTGAGCACTAATTTATTCTGTGGTGGCTCCAAATAAAATTAATGGGAGCATATGCAAGGCCAGCATACTCCATATGAATAAGCATTTCATAATTCACCCCTGTGTGACTGCATTATAGCTGCTTAAAAAGAAAAAGCAGAAGAAAGCAAATAGTTTGCCACTGGGGAAATTAAAAAAGCCTGGATCTGTCCATTCCCCCAGCCCCTGCCCATCTTTATTTACAGAGTATCTGTGTGAAGCTGTGTTTAGAGCAGACGCTGTGCTGACTTTCAAAAATGCTTTGTAGGAAAATGGATTCAGCACCAAAACACAGTGTGGTGATTCTTAAAGCTAAAGGTCTGTTCTAGACTTTCAAACTAAGCTACTGTCAGTTATGGAAGGGATATATATTTTGCTCTCAATGAAGTGTAAGTTCGCAGCCTGCTGCAGCATCTTTGACATCTCATTAGGTGCCTATATTGCATTTCTGGGTGCCTTGAGTTTCTTGAAATATCTTTGCTAGTGAATATCTAAATAACCAATGAGGCAAAATGAAACAAACTGAGGTAATAGCTCACAGTTTCATATACCAGGGAGTTACAACAATTAATGCCCCAAGGAACAGAGGAAAGCAATGTCATGTTGCACACTGACTATGCCTGGTCCAAAGCGGTTGGTGGACAGTGTCCCACCAACTTCACTCAGCTGCAGGTGAAGCCCATGAAGAATGAAAGTGCTTTTATGCTCCAAATACTAATAATGTAATTATTAGTTCAAAACAAAACAAAACAAAAAGCAGTTAAGACTGGGATCTTAGCAGACCTCTTACTTTGTAGTTAATATTCAGCGGTAGTTCTTGGAGTTTTTCTGTTAATTAGAGCTTTTCAGTGTTTTCTTCTCTTGTAGGTTAATTTGATGCTAAATGGAAAGCCAGTCATTTCTGCTTTTGCTGGGGACAAGGACGTCACACGTGAAGCTGCCACAAATGGAGTCCTGCTCTATCTGGACAAGGAGGATAAGGTTTACCTGAAACTGGAGAAAGGTAATCTGGTCGGTGGATGGCAGTATTCTACGTTTTCTGGCTTTCTGGTCTTTCCCCTGTAAAGTCAATTTTCCTGTGATATCCATCCAGATGTGGACTCATCATTGCCCCTGTTACATGAAGAGCATTTTATCATCATGGGATTGATGTCTCTTTCTTGTTTTTTTCATGGGTGAATATGGATTCTCTTTATGGATTTGGCCCTATCTGAACTACTCAGAAGTTTCACAGAATTTTGTGTGCTTAAATACGATATATTTGGATTGGGACTAAAGCAGACAATAAATATCTATGCTTAATGTTACAGTCTAAAGCTGCCTGCAATATTTGTTCTGATTTCATTTACTGGACTTATTGGATTCATGGGAGAAGTGGATTTTCTTTAATTATGAAAAGACTGGCAACCAGGTCTATATTTAGGAGAGTTCAGACTTCAATCAAGAGTTAGTGTGTTGCTGCCAAAGAACTGTATATTGATATATTGGTCATACATGTTTTTGCCATTGGGACTTAACTGACATGATCTATCCCATTGTCTTGAGAAAGGTAATTATTATACATAAGTGGTTGACTTTAATTCTCCTCTGCGTGTAGTGTGTTGGATGATTCACCAACCATATTTATGCTCTGTCACCTGTCACGATCAAGTCTAGCCTACAGAAAGCTAAGAGGTTACGGTTGTATTTTAGTTGTAATAAGGTATTCCTCTTTTCCGTGTTTCCTAAAGAGAAGAGCAGATTATAACCATAAAGAAAAATATTCTTACCAGCATTAGAGGTGGTTATTGAGGCACAACTTTGCAAAACAGCTTTGCCCTGCAGGAACTCTTGCACTTGTTATTCAATTTTAATCAACATGATTGATAATAACTGCTTTATTAAAACCCTAAGGGATTCCTTCCTTAGACATGACCACTTTATTAGCTGGAGACGAGATTCCCTTGTTTGTAATGATGTGTATTTTTCAAACCTGTTGTGTTAAAGGTATCATCTGGTTTTGCCTTAACTTCACAACTGTACATAATTTTAGATCATACGTTTTAACAAATATTAAATCCAAATAGCTGGTACCTAACATGGGGCAATATCTTTTTGGCTTTTTGTACGAGTCATATGAATCCATAAACTTATTTATTCTATCATTGTTATATAATAAAGATTAATATATGTTAGCTGAATTTTTGACCTTTGGATTTTGGAAGTCACTTCATGCTATTTTTTTATTGGATATAATTACTATATGCAAAGTGTAAACTTTTGGGATTCACAGAAACTGTCCTGGGAGGCAGGAAAACTGCCCTAATTTAGTCTGGCAGAATCCTAGAGGTAATCAGAATGTATAAATAGTAATCACCTATGCATTTTATTAAAAAAAAAAAAAAAGGCAGAAATGCTGACTTCACTGAAGTTAGTGTTAAGAATCACATTGATTCCAAAGGGCATTGGGTGAGTCCTGTGCTTTAGATTTTGCCATCAGCATTGAACTCTGGTGCCATCAAACTGAATATAAAATAAAATGATTTTCACACAAACTGCTAATGAAATCTTCTTCCCTCATGCCCAATATATAATATATACACTGAATTCAATGGATATTTGTGCCTTGTGTGTCAGGAAGGATGCAGTTCTAAATGAAAAAATACTATATACTTGAGAATGTTTGTGGATGGAAGCAATGCCCAGCAACCTGGGACCTTCTCTAAAAGTCAGTTTAGGCTTGGATGTGCTGGTATAGGTGATCTGTTTCCAGTTTCTTCACTTGTTAGCCAAGTGCAGTGTACCATGTTGCTCTAACCGCTGTAAATGGATTTTTCACTGATTTAAAGTGTAATGCACAGCTGGTTGACGTTCCTGATAAAAATGTCAGGGAATCAGTGGCACAAAAATCTGCCTGAATTCCTTATTTTTCTGGACCAAACATACAGGAATTTTTGGGGAAATTTCAGGAGGATAGGTGGCTACATTTGCACCCCTATGAGATAAGTCAGATGAGGAGGTCATTTGCTAGACACAACATTGTTTCAGTACAGAACACCGCAGTTTGCGAGGAAGTGGAAAGACAGGGCAAGAAAGTGAATGATTTACATTGCTGAAAAATACTTAAAAGTTTTCTATTATGACTAATCAAAATGTGTTACCACCGTACCCCCAAAAAGTGTATATCTGATATATATGTATATCTACCCCCCCCCCAAGATCACAGCACATAGTATGAATGATAGTATAAAAAGGTTATTTGCCATGAGTTTATTTCAGAAGGACATTTTGTATAAAACTGGTAAAATCTGAAAGCTCACTCATTAATATTTATGTAATGTAAAGGAAACATTGTTTGTACAGAGACAGAAGAAAAATGGCATTAAAGGTGTCAGTATACTTTTCAGAGCGATCAGATGTACCTAACTTCTTTAGTTTGTAAACATATCATCTTCAGAAGCTGCCTTTAGCATTCAGCAATAATACTGAGATTATATCCTCAGACACTGTTTGTTGA
Organism: Lathamus discolor; assembly: GCF_037157495.1. Classification (NCBI taxonomy): domain Eukaryota; kingdom Metazoa; phylum Chordata; class Aves; order Psittaciformes; family Psittacidae; genus Lathamus; species Lathamus discolor. Next base: position 8,856,342 of record NC_088894.1, on the reverse strand, counting down.
TTTCCCCTTGGCAAAACATTTCTGATTGCTTCAGCGTCATTAACAGTTGTTTAAACTTTAACTAGAGAGTCTAAGAAGTTATTCAATTAAGGAGATATGTTTCGATGGAAATCTCCTACATTTTTCTCCTCGGCCTCAAAAATCAGATTTACTAACTAATTACTTTGCTATTGAAAGGAAAAATAAACTTTGGAGAAGTCACTGTAGAGCAGCTTGTGCTATCTTCACACAAGGCTGAGCACTGACTCTGCTCAGAGGTGGTCTCTAGAGACGGGCAGTTCTCTTAGCTCATGTTTAAATGTTTAAATAAGAAAGATACGTGGGTTTTAGACTACAAGTTTTGAGCTACCTTCCAGATCTGGAGCTGACTTTCATTGTATTGTACCACACTTCAGGTATGTCAGTAGGAGCTTCTCCCAGAAGAGATAAGCTAAGCCAGCTTAGATAGAGCTGCGTCTGGAAACTCTTTCTTCTCTCTTTTTCGTCATTACTTTTCCTTCTGTCTTCTTGTGTCACTGCTGCAGTAGTTTTCTTGTTCAGAAGCAACAGCTCAGGAGACACTTCAAATTTCAAAGGGTATTTAAGATTAGAGGCTTGATTATGTTTTCTTAAGGAACTTAAACCTCCATTGAGCTGCACTGTAAAGGTTAGAGCTGAATTTCTGATCCTGTTGAATCTGATGGTGCTAGTCTTATTGATTTTGGTGGGGGAGAATTTCCCACTCTGTGTGTATCCCTGTTACAGAAGACGCTGAGGATCTGTACCCACATCCTTCAACATATATCCACTTTGCAGTCAACTTTGTAGCTTACAAAGATTGATCGTGCAAGAAAACTTTCTGGCTATGTGTGGAAAAAAGAAAACAGTTACTTTCTGGGAATAAAATATATGTTGCTATTATCAGTGATTTCTTTACAAAGGGGATCGGTATTTTTAACTTTTTATCCATGTTTTATTTCTATAATTTTTTTATTATAAATCTAAGAAAAAAAACCCCCACTATTTGTCCTCCTCTGGCGATGTAAATGTTTTTGGTAGAGCCAGGAATGCCCTGGTCATGTAGGTTCATCCAGCGTCAAAAGCTCCTCTGTTGAATTCTGTTTGTTATGAAGAGTTTAGGCTACATATACCAGATGACTGTGGAACCAAACGAGAAACCGTTCAAAAGAGCCCGGGTAACAGAAGTGTTTTTGGAAAAGGCACCGAGGCAGCTTTGAAACTTTCACAAGCAGTTTTTTCTCCACATGAAAGGAAAAACTGACTTTGAAGCATAGAGAAGGAAAACAGACCTTTTTTTTTAAGCAACATTTTGTATTTGTTTGGTGTTATGGCATTTTCCAGTAGTATCTGAATATTTTCTGAGCTCTGTGCCAGGTCATGGCAGAGAAGTATTGCAACCTCAGTGTTACAACTGAGAAAAGGGAGACAGGGCTTGGGAAATGACCAGTGCCAGAGCACCAACACATCCACTGCTGGTGCTTGGTCCTGGGTAGTCCTTTTCCTGATACAAGGAAAAAGGGTGTTTCTGGAGTAAATGGCGTACCGCTGTATTTCCTTTTCCATATAATTTACATGTCTATTTCTAGAAAGACGAATGCAGTGAAACAGGACAGGTTTAAATGCCCTAACAAATAAGGTCACAATTAGCTAGCAACTCTTTCTTTTTGGTTGTTTTTTAAATGAACACATCTGCAGCAGGTATTTTTACAAGCAGGTTTTAGGATAGAGAAGATAAATGCAAGAAGCCATATGTCATAATCACAACAAAGAAGCCAAACCATTAACATGAAATAGGGGCTGAGGCAGAGAAACAGATATATGTTTCTCCTCCTTTTATAAGGGTTTCTGAGTTGGTAACAGGTTTTACCTTAGCAATTCATTACAGTTGCCATTCATATTGTAAGATCTCTTTATATTATCCAAACAACATTGTCTTTAGAAGACAAAGCAACCAGATGACTCAATGCAAATAAGCAAAGAGCCCCAGTGACAGAATTTATTGGCTGGCACATGCCACAACAACATATTTTTTGTGATATTGCTGTCCAGACAGAAAAAGCTCCTTTGAGAAAAGACATTGTCTTAGACACTGAGCTAAAGTTATTTATCTGTTGCTGGTTAGAAATGGGGAGGGGGGGAGGGGAGGAGAGAAACCCTAGAGCACTAAGGGGAATGCGTACAAAGAATAATGATAAAATCAGTCACCATTATATAAGTGATGATGAGAATAATGGAAATGTGGCTTGAATAGTGTGTTTAGTGAAAGCTGTGATCTAAGGCGTTTGATGGAAGCAATCACTATTTTAATCTTCACGTCTGGGGGAAGGGAAAAAGCCAGTTGCATCATTTTTAACAGGTTCTTTTCCTTCTCCCCCCCAATCCCCCTTTTTTCTTTCTGCCTTGTTCTGCTTAGCTGCAGAAAAAAAGTTATCAGAAATTATCTAAGAAAAGTTAATTTCTGATGCGGTACAGGGATGTTATAGGTCTGGGGTTCTTTTGTATTTGATGTGGGGATAAAAAAAAAAGGTAGTGGTGGTGGGTGAAATGGCCATCTTGACTTAACCCAAATACATTCGTGACCTATCATCCAGTTCAGTGAATTGCCTAAATATGTTCTGCTTATATGCGTAATACTTTTCTACAATGCGTGATACCAACCCATCTTGTTAGAGCCACCGTATTGTAATCTGATGGCTTTTAATCCTTCAGGAGAAAACTAGATGTAGAAGTGTAGTGCAGAGCATTGGAGATCAGCAAATAAAACAGCTTTATCTCTGTACTTACATGTGTGCCTGGATTTACTCCTACAAAGCAGGTCTGTCATCCCTGGGGTATTTTGATGCAAAGGACAAATGTGTGTATGAAAACAAGCTGAGAGTATGGGTATTTCTGAATTACTGCTGACACAGGGAAGAAAGTGTACCTTAATCTCATTGTGAGGGCATTTAAATGCTCTGTATTGTCCTAATGCTGAAAGGAAGCAGATCTTCATGGCTCCTGGGCAGAGTGACCAAAACTCCATGGAGATGACAAGACCTGCCCGCACATGGAGGTCTGTATTGACCCAAATGCTGGGGCCTCTATAGACATCTTAGAGCAGTGCTGTGCAGTAAAGGATGCTGTGAGCTGTCCTGGAGTTTTACTCCATTAAAAAAAAACAATGATGTTTGGGGTTTTATTTTATCCCTTCCTTTGCAAACGAAGGTCTATTTAGAGTAAACGTAAGGGATTCTCAAAGGCAGCCTTTAGAATTAATACTGTCTGAAAATAAGGAAAATTTTTTCTAAGTATACAGCAAGGCTAAATTTCTCTTAAGTTGAAGGCATGCAATTAACTAGCAAAGCAAATTAAAATAAAGAAAGATACATCTGTGCTCTACTACACAACTAAGCATAAAGGAGCAAAATTGATTCTGGCATCAATCCCACATACCTGCAGAACAGCTCAGAAGCTCCATCCAGCAGTAGAACAACTCATTATGCCGGCTATTCCCACTCTGCAGTAGTAGAAACAGCCACTGGGCAGCCTCACCTGGCAGCGCTGATACGGCTTCTGCTAATGAGGTGAGTTTTCATGAGCTGAAGGTTAGTGATGGTGTCAGGGCATTTTCCTGGAACAACAGGCCTCAATGTGGCTCCTCCAAGCTCCTCTCTATCTAGCCCTGATCAGCCTTCACCATGCTCCCACCTGCAGCAGGTTGCAAAGTTTCATTTGGAACAATTCCCTATCAGGAAACACCATTTAAATTCAATTACTATTGGCAAAAAGCAGACACATTAGAAGAATTTTTCTTTTTTTTTTTTTTTTACTTTTTTCCTAAATGAAAGGAGAGAATTGGTTTGGATCAAAAAGCTTTTGTATTAAATTTTAAATTCACTCTTTATTTAAAAGATAACATCGGTTCAAAAAGAAAAGGGGAAGAATTTTCACTGACATAAAGCATTTTAACTTTTGAAATAAATATTTGCAGATGAAACAGACTGCTCTAAAATGGTTTTTTTGTCACCAGAATTTCATTTGGGTAAAAACTGTGTGATTTTAGAAGTTTGCTCACATTTTTTGTTTAAGTGCATTTCCAAATCTTTTTTTTTTTAACAGAAAGCAAATGTATTCCTACAAGCTCTATTTTTATTCTATTAATCGATTTGCTAACACATACATAACTGTACGCTGTATCTGTTGAAAAGTCCGCACAAAGATTTCATGATTGTGCTTTTTTTAATACCAGAATGTATCTTTAAGTCGTGGGGAATGCTGGTTTTGTCCTCAGTGAGAATCAAACACTGCGTATTTCCTATGTTGAGAAACCCCAGATCCCATTAAGAACACATGGCTTAAACATTCCAGTAGAGACTTGTCTTAGTATTCAAGCTCAGGGAACTTTTCATTAAGACCTTTGATGCTTTAAGGTCAGGGTAAAGAAGAGAGGTCCAGCTTTCACATAAAGGACTATTTAATTTGTGCCTCCATTGCCATCCTCAGTCCCTAATACCATGTGGGTGGCCAGCTTATTGTATTCAAGGTTTTTCATAGGTTCAGGTTCTAGCACTCTTGCTAGATGCTCAGCACTGGCTGAGCACTAAGTGCCTCACCAAGAAGCATAATCAGTTCCTTCGAAGCTTAGGAAGAAAGACATTTGTCCTTTCACCCTCTGCATGTCAGGCTACATCCTCCCTGCATTCCTTTCCACACTGTGGACTTGTGGCCAACCAGAAATATTGATCAGTATTGGTACTGAAATATTGCTAAACATGTTGGCTTTGTTCAACAGTTACTGGTACAGGGGTTAGCCGAGTTAACCAACTGATTGGTCCTGTTGGACACTTACAATTTTTATAATTCCTTTAATGAGGTTAGACAACCAGAAGCCTGTATGGGCACTGAAGAAAGGCAGTAACCAACTGCTTGAGAAGGAATTCAACACCAGGCATGGCTATCACGAAACATCATACATATATATACGTATATATGTAGTTGTCATTGTACAAGCGGAACTATTCAGTGCAACACAGATTTATAGCTAGAGCAGCAGAAGATAACCTGATGTACACGTAGCCTACTTAAGGACACCTCATTTATCTTTTCTTTGGGAGAAACAAACTCTGGTTCATTTCTAGCAAGCAAAACTGTGATCCAAATAATGACAAGACTAGAAGAATGACTACCTAAACCACAGGAATATGAAGGAATATCACTGCTGTGTAAGAGAAATTACTTGTGGCATAGTATGTTTTAGTTTTTGTGGACTGTTTAAATGGATTCTTACAAAAATAATAAAGGCTTCTGAAGAAGATAACTTCGAGACCATCTATCTTAGTTGCTTTAAATTCAATACAGGGTAAGTAAGATAGTCTAGATTTAGTCTGTTGTAAACAGTGATTCACTGGGCACGATTCAGTTGTCACTTACTTCTTTGTACAGGAATTACTTAACTGAATGAGTATGGAAAGTACTTTTCTTCAGGTCTTGAGAGACAGCTGAGTGTATATAACTTTGATCGAATAACGATGTTAGAAAGAGAAAATATGGTGAGTGAGTGAGTTTAAAATTCTGACTTGCAGGCTGCGACCCACGTCCCCAATTTATCCAAGTGGTACTGAATGTTATGCACATACATCTGGTGGAAAAGGCTGTGAAGGTTTTTTTGTGCTTGTCAGTGTCAATCCTGGCTAAGACAGAGAGTTGGCTTAAATGGGGTTTCCAGTAATGATAGCATGCAAGATAACAATTGTGAGCATTTCTAAACTCTGACAATTTGTCAAAAACTCACCCTGAGATGAGATTTTTTTTACTGAGCACAGTCTAAGGGCTTCAAGATGAAAGACTGCTCAGTAGAGCTGGACAAAATGTAGCAAGTACATTTTATAGAGAAAAAAAAAAAAAATGGGTCACAATGTTGTTTTCCTTTAGATATAGGTTAAAAAAAACCAAACCCCAAACCAGATGTGCAACAGCACCTGCAAAACTTGCAAAAGTAACGTTCAAAAAGCCTTTGGAAAAACACCTCTTGGAACATCATGATATTGCCTAAAGTTACAGCAACCCAACTGATACATAGAAGAGTCAGGTCAAAGTTTCTGCTTTGCCCTGAGTTTGTGTCTTCCAGACCCCAAATGCATCCTTCAAGCCACTAGGTTATTTGGTGGTAGGTAACAAGGGGAAGATCTTCAGAGAAATAACATCTCTACAGATCAGTGGGGCATTCACTCTGGTAAGGGATGCAATAAAGCTACAGCCTTTCCTGGTGCTTCTTTTGGCTATTAGAGCATATATGCTTGGCTGGAGGTTTCTGCTGAAGGCAAGAAAGCTGGATACCTTCCCCTGTTATTGTTGATTGTCTATAGAAATGTCTTCATCTCATGCATTGTCAGTGACAATGGGAATGTGTTGTTTAAGTAGTAAATAAATCAGTAACTGTTTAAGTACTGTAGAGTTGTGCAACATCAGGGGCAAGCCAAGGATGACTATAAGCTTAGTCTTTTTCTGTACAGTAAATCTGAGATTAAGGTGTTCAAAAGGCAGTGTTAATGTTTTTCCCCCGTTTTCTTCTGCAAAGCTCAGCTAAGGAATTTGGTTTTCATGATGCCCCTTAGGGTCCCAACAAAGTAATAAGTCAGCATCATTTTCTAGCTGCAGTTGATAACATTTATTGCTAATTCTTTAAACCCTTCTTTAAAAGAAAACAAGTCTGCAACCTGCATTGCACCCACAGGAATAATCTTTCTTTTCCTCAGTTTGGTAATTCAATTGTGACTTGTAAACTTGTGCAGTTGTAGCAAAAAAAGTATACAGTCAACTCTAATCTATCTTGAGGGAAGTAAAAAGTGCTTACCACCATTGGTGTAGTAAATCCTGGCTCCTTTATTAAATAAATGTAGAATTTTACTCTGAAGCCTTAAGGAAGAAGAGTTTTAGAATATCGGAACAATTTAGCATGTTTTGAAGCTGAATAAAGATTGATTCAATTTTGTAGCAAGATTTAAATTGATGGCATACTAGATACGACTTAAATTAACTTGAAAAGTATAGGCATTATTTACGTCTTCTCAATCGTGAAAGGCAAACCAATCTACTGGAGAAATTCTTGAGTACCATAGTCTTTCTGGTACTGGAAAAACTAGAGACTCTAAAAAAGATCCCATATGTATTTATAATTCTAAGTCAGATCTTGAACAGTCTTTACATAATCGTTACACATGTAAGCAAGACAAGATCCAGCAGACAGTTAAGCACACATACAATGCTAAAAGCTGAAGTGATTTCACAGGTTTTGATATACTTGCTTCCACGTCTCAAGTTACGTGTCTGCTTAGTTCTTTGTTGCACCAACTGAAGAGACTTTACAGCATAGGTAATGCTTTACAAACTGATTTGACATGTAATCAACCAACCAAATTTCTCTTGCTGTGCTAATCTAAGCACATTGCTCAAAGATGAAATCTCCTCCCCTCTCTGGGGAGTCTCTGACTGAACTGTAATAGCACGGGTGGATTTGGGCACCAGACCCACCTTCAGAGAAGGACAAAATCAAGATGACTCACATTAATATTCATAACAAAATCTACTTTTAGCAAAGGAAGGGATATGACAGGATAATAAATACTAAAAACCACACCTCCTTTAGCCCAGGTGGGCTTATGGGAGCAGATATCGCTTTAGATGCTTGCCACAGCACCCACCTCCTAGTCCCACCTGGGTTCTTGGCTGGGAAGAGAAGCAATGCCCAGGATGGGACCCATGGCAGCCCCCTACCCTTCTGCTGGACTAAATACGACATCAACTCTCCCAAGGTTGTTCTCACAGGCTAGAATTTTTCTCTCTTGAGCACCAGAGGAGCCAATCTGCAGAGACTGTCCTCCAGTCAGTGTTGGTGAGTTCCCCCTTATTTGGGAGTAGTCCTCATTGTCCTCCTGGTGGGAAGATGGGCCCCAAAGAATTTCTCTTTGCTTTATCATGAGGCCTGTTTCATTTTTTTTTCCAAATCATTTGGTCTCTTAGATGTATTACCCCTAGAGACTTTTCCTGGGATGCTCCTAAATCACTTTAAGTGCTCTTGAAAAGTTCTGTTTCTAGGTGGTCTAAGAACTGGTTTTGATCCTGGTGCATGCTCCTGCAGCAATAGGAACTGAGTAGGCAGAAATGTGCCACGCTAACAGCTGCCACCCTGCTCTTCTCAGAAAGTTTGCTCTGTCAAAGCATCATGAAATGGACCCCTACAAACTCAAAAAAGCCAAACTACTTTGTTAAAAGAATTAAAGAAATGGTGAAAGCAAAGATTAAGACAGATTTCCTCCAAGCAGAATTTACTACTATATCTTCCTTCGTATTACTGCAAAAAGATGGAGAAGTTTTACAAAAGAGTCTTCCTATTCTTTGTATGAGTCATGGTAATAATACAACATTTCATACTGCTTTCTCCATCTATGGAACCTCTCATCTCAAAATAGTTTAACACTGTAGAGCTGTCCTTATCACAGCTGTAGAGAAGGGAAACTGAGTCATAGACTATTTATTTGCTTGGTTTGTCCCCAGTCACCCAGGGAACGATTATCAGAAAGGGACACAGGACTCAGGTTCCTAAAATCTGCACCCAGCTCCGAGCAATGCCTTTGTCTTTAGTAACTAGAACAATTTTAAGCAATGATCTTCACTTTGACCTCGCATACCTTGGTCTAAAGAAGGGAAAGCTCAGCTTACCTAGAGAGTTAAACAGTCACACATGCAAAAATGCAGTTGAGAGATGAGCAGGGTCACAGCTTGGAAAAAACGTGTATCTATATCATACAGGGGCATGCCAGAAAACATCCAGAGAAACAGGAGCACAAAGTTTGCCTGGTCAGTTGAACTGAACCTCCTGCAAGTTCACCAAGAGGGGTTTTTGTACCTTTTGTTGATGGAGCATGATCCAGGTGATGAAGCAGAGTACCATTATGTACATACTGGGATTGACTAGACTCTGCAAGAGTGGAAGCCTACAATTCAATCCTTCCTGTACAGTCTAGTCCTGTATTTTATATAGAAACACAATAGATTTGAGACATCTGAGTCATTATATAGGTTTTGGAAATCTGTATGTGCCTTATCATCTCTAAGCATTTAACGTATTTATATTTCCCCAAATAATGAAGGGTTATTGCCAATGCTCAAGTACCAGCATTGAGTGGGTTAGAAAATATATTATCCTTTAATGTATTAAGGATGCTTTGTCAAAATTCATACTGGCATTGGGAATACATGAATTCCCTTTGGCATTCTGTCTGATGTTGTCTACACAGATTGAGGCAAATGGTTGACATTTATCTTTGAAATGGTTGGGAACTAGATTATTTATATATTTATGCATCATGGTTTCTAGCTGCTTATTCTTTACCAAAAGATAAGGAGTACCCATTTAGCCTTGTAAATGTTAGTCTATGTGATGTTGTAATATTTCAGAATAGGACTATACTGCTAGGAACTGTTTTGTAAGTGGTATGTATTTAAGTGGCAATGAGCTGCCAGGTCACTAGCCTTGAATATAGACAGCACTGTGGTAAAATGTACTTAAACCAGTACTTTAGAGACAGCTATGAGTGGCTTTCAGTATCCATCATACGACTTACATTCAATTCACCTGCAAAATAAGTAAGTTTTCGAAGGGAGGAGGCTGGATCTCCAAACCAGAACCAAGGACCTGAAACGAAACAGGATTAAATCATCTTAATTTATGGCTGGACATTAAATTAAAATCTCCACATACATAGGAGCTGTAGTAAAACAATGCCTGATCTTTAAACTCTGAGTAATGTGTTCAAAGGCAATGCAAAATGTAGTACAGCAACAATATGGGTTTTTACTCTTTTTGAAGTCGGGGAATTCTGGAACTGGTCACAGAAAAGTGAGAACAAGACAGCACAGAAATGTTTCTTTGCTCCCAGCTTTCTGCCCAGTGACTATTTTATCAAAATGCTACAAAATTCAACAGTGCAGTTTAGCAAAGTTTTTCTTAGCTCTGTACTCATTACTGTGGCTCTGTAGGCTACAAAAGTGCCTGTAAACCACATCAAAAATAAATGAATGCACTAAGTGCACAAATGCACTGAGTGCCAAAGCTCAAAGTGATTAAAACCGGGTTCTGCTTCAGCCCACATCAGCTCCCAGGCAGGGGTCTGATGACTACAAAAGCCATCAGTGTGAAGGGAGCTGAAGAAAGGACAGTTTAAGCTGAGACCAGAGGATCACACTCAGACTCACCTTGGTCACCTAATTTGCAAGCCTTGGGGAAATTTTGGCTATAAAAGAGCCAAAAATAGGAAAACCTATGCTTTATTGCAGTGGTCTGGCCAGAACTGATCTACTTAGCGCATGATCTATATGTCCAACAGATCTTTAAAATGTTCTTCCCTGACATAGGGAAGCATGTGGTGTGTATTGCAACGATGTGCAAAGACAGTTCTAAGTTGCAATCTTGAATTTCAGATTTCAAGGGATGAAGGAACTGATTTGAATACACAGAGTCCTAACTAATTCACTCCTGAAACTTTAGTAAAAGTCATATCCAAATTCAAAATGGAATTACTTCTACAGGAATAGTGGGGAAAAAAAATACATATTTCATACTGGGACTTCAGCTTGATTCATTCTTATTGCAGTTGCTTTATATTTACAGCTTTGCAAAGCTCTCAGGGTGGACTGGATGATTTGTCTCGAAATATGTGGGATTTGTCAGCAACTACGTGTATTTGAGACACTAGTATGGATGTCCACTTACACTGTCTTAAGCATCCCATGTCTTTGTTGTGAAGCAGCACATTAATTCTCACTGTGAATGCTCTGTTTAGGGGTAAAATACCCTTACATGAATGCAGATGAATTTCAGAGGAGTGTCTGGGAGGTTTATGTTGTCCCGTACTTAAAGAACTTTTGTCCTGAGCATTAAACCTTTAAATGCAGCCCTTTAAAATGCAAGATGCATTTGCAAAAACAGGGCTGATTCACAAGAATCTAACTTTCTGATCTATAAACCAGGCCAGTTTGGCTTACTTCTGCTTTCCATTTTACATGGCTAAAATCATCTTACTTGCTTTCGTAACACTTCGGCCAAATCCTTTCATTTACTGGATCTGCAATTGCTCAGGAAGCGAGATACTTTCTACTGAATTTGGATCCAAAACATATATAGACTCAGCCTCTTCCTAACCTGAAACTGAACTGTATTTTCTGTCTCCAAATCTAGGTTTGATGACATTTCAGCATCACAGGTAAGACCTTTTCTTAACGAGAACTGCAGAGCTGATACAATGGAAGTAAAATTAAGAGGCTTAAAAACATGGACACATAGAAGTATCTTCTAACAGGACATTTCTGCCTAGGGGGACTGGCACTTGCTTTCCTTGCATGGTGGTAACAAAGCTTTTTGCATTGTCCTTTTTGGATATTTCAGGCATTCAGTGTGCAGTCACAGCTTAGAAAAGGCACATTTCAATGAACTTGGTGATAATTCTTCATTCTCCAAGACAAAGAAAGCACAGAAACAAAATTAATCCTGGTTGTTAACAAAGATATCGAGTCACTGATGAACCCAGCATCCCCCTTGCATCCTGCTGACTGCTTTCATAAAGTTCTACTGACTGCTGTCTGCCAATTTTTTCCAAATGTGTTGTGCATGCACAGATAATACAGTCTTAAATAAATAGCAGATTACTGCAATAATCTTCAGCCTATTTGCTAAGGCCACCCTCCTTCAGATCTGCACACTGAAGGAAGTAGTAGGGATAAAAAGTAGGCGAAGGTAAAGAGTGTGCTGCACAAGACAGGAAAGGGGTTACACAAAACCAGCTCCAACTAGGAGTCCAGTTTGTTTCCCTGCTTCCATCAGCCCATCACTCAGTATCTTCAATGGCCACAGCAAAACTAAAGGTAAGCATGTTGGTACATTTGAGTTCAGTGGACAGGGTCATAACTACTACCATGTGTCTTACAGTAAGTAACTGGGGCTAAAGTAGCTTATAAATGACTCTACCTACTTATGGGAATAGGTATTTTCTCATTTGAGAGGGATTGTAAATGCTTTAAGGACTATGAACCAAGGGAGATCTCATGTGACAAGTTGATAAGGATGTAATAGAAAAAATATCCTACTGCTAACAGAAATCATAATGTTGGATCATAATCTGCATGTAGTCTGGATCTAAATAGGCAGATTAAAAGTCAAAATAGGAGACCAAAAGTAGAAAAATAACATTTCAGGGTAAGCGGCTAAAACGCTTTAGGAACAGCTCAAGGTTGTATGCAGTTTCTACAAAAAAACCTCTGGTGAAATCGAGATTGCTAGAAATCTTCAAGCCAGTGTTTGAAAAATACCAGCCAGTGAGAATCTAAAATCAGAGTCCTTTGGAAGTCATTTGCTCCATTTAATGCTCATGTTCTCAACCATCTTCTTCCTATCCTCACCAGCGCCCACAGATTTAACTGCATAGGGTCGTTAGGATTCAGCCCCCTGTTTTGAAGCTGCAGCCTGTCTCGATTCAGGTAAAAATAAACCAGCTCTTACTCTCTTTTATGAAGCACAGCAGTAGCAGCAACATCTGGCAAAACAGCCACCGGTATGTGTTATGTTGCAGCTTTTTCACGTGGTACTATCTCACCCTGCTGAAAGAGGCAGAGAGAAGTTCGTTAACACGGAAACTCTCCTGTAAAAACCTGACGAGATCTTTTTTGCCTTGCAGTGCTGTAAACTGGGCTGTAACCAAGTCCATCCATGCAGATGCCTAGTAACATTTAATTGCTTTATAACTCAGAAGCAAATTGCGTTAACTGTGTTATAAAAGAAGGCTTAGCTATTATTTCTTTGCAAAGTGCAGAACCCTGGCTTGCTTTTTGGAGCATTTACTGTCTTTTTTAAGTTTCAAGTTAATAGCTCTTCTGACAAATGTGAAAGAAATGTATTTATGACATTATCATCTCAGTTCTCATATACCTCAGTCTGAATGTGTCATCACTTTCTATTCAAGTGTTAGCTTTTGTTGTAAGTTTTCCTTATTCTAGTTTTAATGAAAATTTTAAGAATGTAATGAAAATATAATCCTGATGCTTAATTATGGCATAAGCCTAGTAGAGTTTATGCATAACAAAAATGTCAGGGCCTGTGTATTCTGCTAGAAGCCCTCAGCTTTAAGCAATGCAATTAATTATACTTGAACACCCTAGTTTATTACTTCAGATAAAAGCATTCAGAGCACCTTCTTCACTGTTATTTCTAGAAGAAAAACAATGTAAAATAAAGATAACTGGAGTATCTTTGACAGACAGGTTGGGTGGTTTTTTTCAAGGAAATGTGTTGCTTTAGTGAAGAATTTCCTTGAACAAATTTATGAGAATCTACTTTGCATACAAAATTTTGGTTTATGTCAGCGTAGGCCATAATTTACTTTATTCTGTGCCTTTAAATATTCCATTGTACATTTACATTGGTGATATGGATGCAGTTTAATTATCTAATGTCAGCTCCTATAAGACTGATAAAACTATTAAAACTGAAATTTGGCGCTAGGGTGGAACAGTGCTACTAAAATTGACAAATAGCCCTTTAGTTCTGTCAGCAACACTGGCACTGCTAAATTTCCTTCCAATATAAAAGGTGTTTGGTGTAAGTATTGCTGAATGGAAGCCCACGACCACATTAAGAATACATACCGGGCTAAATCTGACAGCTGTGCCTTCAAGAATTGTACTACACTGGCTGTTTTACTGGGGTTAGGATTTTGCCACTGATCTGATTGACTGCTGTATGCATCTTCTGGAAGAGGAAAAAAATAAACCCATTAAAATGTTACACTTAAATAAAATCCCCCAGCAAATTGCTTGCTGCAGAATGCTGTTTGCATGAGAAAGAAGCAAGGATGTAAGAAGCTTTTTCAAACTAGTGTTTTCTTGATAAAATGTGTAATTTCTGCTTCTCCTTGTGCATTTTAATCTTTGTGTCTAGCTATAAGAAGCTCACACTGATTTTTATGAGTTTGATTTAAAAACAATGTCTTTTTTCAACTGCCAGATTTAGCAATAGTTTCTTATGGAGCAGCTTTTATTTTGTTTAATCAATGATATTGATTTCTCTTTAAATATAAAGATTGCACAGTTCAACTCTGGATGCAACAACAGTATTTTAAAGCTGAAGTGACTGCCTGTTTTTTTAAGGTCTCTTCTCAATAAACCACCCCCTGTTCAACAATTTTGTTTAGAAAGAATCTTTAAGAATGAGTAAGTTTTGATCCTAAATGATGAAAGCTTTATTTTATATTAAAACAAAGGTCCTAACACTGTTCAAGGTACCCTATATACATTCTGGATTTTTTTTCTAATTAACTTTTATTTAAGTAAAATACCACTGTGTAGATTTGTTTTTGTGTGCATATCAGCAAGTCCTAATCTTCACCTCTTTACCACAGATTGCAATTTGTCATCATTTTGGGCTTGCTTAGTGTGCCAGCACTTCTCAGAGTGATTAAGGGTTACAAGATCTGCCTCCTTTATACAGGTATAAATGCACACTGAGATGAGGGAGTGTGGCTACTGCTGGGCCAGGCTGGACCAAGTGCCGGGACACCGGCAGCATCCTCCTGGGGAGCAGCTCTGAGCCCCTGGTAGTCAAGCTGGAGGTGCAGGCTACGGGGGACATGTGGTTGTGATCACAGGGGCAACATTACCCTCCTAAACCAACTGCTTTTTGACAATAAATTATGAGTTAGAAGCTTTTGCTTTGATGTCCCCTCTTCCTGGCTATTCAAGAGAAACATCTATTACATTCTGTTGTGGGGTTTTTGTTTAACTCTGTTTCATTTTCTAAAAGCTCTGATCTGGAATTCCTGCGCTGCTTTGGATTTGCTTCTCCTATTCTTTTAAAATATTGACACTTTTCTTGTTTCTATTCTTGAAGGAATGATGAACAATTAAGACCCTATGAACAACTAAGAACAATTAAGAGCTCCTCCTTGCCTCACATTTCTAAGTCTTTCCCTTAGAAATGGAAAATGTTGGAGGAAAAGGTCCAAAGAAAGCAAGCTCCAAAAAACTCCAAACCCATCCTCTTATTATCTGTTAAATGTTTTCATTCAGAGTATGTAAAAATGTCAGTAAGAATGTATTCTAAGCCAGCCTCAGTTCCTCATCCCTTCTTTTGCTTTCTGCCAAGATTTTCCTGCAGTAAAGGAAGACAAAACAAGAGAAAAATATCTTTACACTCTCCCTGTTTCACTTTGTTACAACTTTCTTTAAAAGAATTTAAGAAATGTTAGACAATAGTAGTGGTGAGGGGAATGTGTTCCGCAAATAACTCCCATTTTCCTAGGTAAGAAATTGAAAGGACCCAGGTTTTTAATTCAAATTATTACACTGGAATCCAGCTGAAAGATGAATGCCTCTTGCACTCAGGACTGAAACTTTTGAGAAACCTTTAATGGGAAATTACTGAATGGATTTTGAACACCAAAAAGAATTATAGGAAAAAGAAAGCAAAGCATGTGATCATCTGCAGCATGAAATGCTGAAGTCTGAGCTTTTTATCCTCTCTGTAAAGAAAGGCTGATGTCTCCTGAGGTGAGGTGTTTCTCAGTTTCTGCTATTCACTGCTTCTGTGTGCTGCTGTTAACTGAACGTGGAAATCTGGAAAGCTGGCAAGGCTCATTCTTAAAAATATTAATATTTATTAAATGCAATTAATGTTTTCGCACACCATTTACACCTAACAGAAAAGATCCATAGGCTTGCCACGAACTGTGAAACACATTCATTTACAGTATCCAAAACCACCCTAATTTCTTTCTCAGCTACTCTACTCAGCACCAGAAAAGAAATAGCTGTAAGAAACCCAAAAGTCCTTTCTCTAAATGCTTAGGTGAAGTTCATGAGTTAACAGTGGAATCAGAGACACAAAATCCTTGCACTGGTGCTTTGCAAAGGGTAAAATTCATTATAGGAGAATTAAGAGGCAAACCATAACACAACTAACTGCTACACATCATGGAACATTTAAACTCTAAATGATACTTCTAACATTAAAAAAAAAAAACACAGAAAGAACCCAAACATCTGCTTCTGACAGCAAGATACAAACAAATTAGCATGGCAATATGAATTACAGCATGTTTGCTGGAGGTAGGACAGGACAGATACAGAAGCTGATCCACAGGTTATCATCCTTGTAGATACTTGTCTTTGCTCAACATGCTTTCTCCCAGTCCCTTTGCTCCATGTTGTTCTATATAAAACTAAGCTAATTACATTAATCTAAGAATCACTAGAAAAGGCTCTCAGTAAGCCATGAAGTGGGAGCTGGAAATGTTAGCTCTCCATACTCCTTGGTTTGAGAATCTCTTCAAGAGGGATGACTGTGAGTGAGGGGTGTGCTTTTAGTCCCAGTTATTATGGAACACAGTGATGACAGCAGACTTAAACATGAATGGCATATACTTATTAGAACAATTAAGCATGTCTTCTTTCACATTTAGTATTCTGCCCATTTCTGTGAATTCAGTGAAGCTACATGGATTTATATCACCTGGAGACCTGGGAACATACACTGCTGTACAGCCTCAGGAAAGAGAGCAAGACCCTGTAGCTCAGGAGTTTCTTTAGCTCTCAATCCATGCTTTTGGCTTCACCTCTTTTTACTTTATTCTGAGACCCTCAAAATTGTTTTTCTAACACCATCAAACTCTATTAGTATTGCCTCTACAGCATAACACGTTTGATATCCTATAATGCAATAAAAGTCAGCTGGTCTACATTTGACATCTGAATTGTATTAAGAAAGGAAAATCATTATAAAACAAATATGGTGAGACTCCAGCACTCTGAATGATAGTCTACTGAAGGCTGCTCATGTGCCACTGAAGCCAAGGAGAAAGAAAGGACATCATAAATGCCATAAAGGATTGGTTTTCTTTTATCCACAGTCATAGTGCTGGAATATGAGCAAGTTCTTATTTACTTTGTTCGGTGCCACAATCAGTGAAAATCAAAGCATCTGCAGCTGCATTTTATACTGTAAATTATTAGGTAATTAACCTTAATGCACCCTGCTCAGAATCTCCAGCTTTCCAACATAGCTGAGAGCATCTTTCAAATGCAACAATACATATGACTGCATCACTGCTTAATTACAAATAAAATGAGCCTTTAATGCAATATGAGGGATGTGAATGGTGCTAATGGATAGTGTGCAGGAGGCAGAGGGGAAAAGAGAGATAGAGAGAATGAAATCATCTTTTATTAGAGCAGAAAGACAAAGATTCACATCACAAGGATGCAAATAAAAAGAGCATCCAATGAAAGGATGCTTTATTTGGACACTGATTAATATTATTACATTTATTGTCTTCTACAAGGGATTGTGTTTGTTCTCTTTCACAACCAAACATTATTTATAAAACCGGGGATAATAATGGAATAAACCATATTACCTATAAATAAAACTGAGATTGTTGGAATCTATCTCAGGGCTACCCACTTTTGGGTTTACGGCAGAAGTGGGTCCTAGCAATGGACCATAAGACCAAAACTGGTGCTTTCTCTGGTACTTTCACAGTGACAGCTAATGCAATCACCTTGCAAAGCTCAATAGAGGATCCTGCCTCCCAACAAATGGATTTGCACAAAGTAACCATGATTGCTTAGACTTCCCACAGTAACAGACTGCTAATGTACTCCTGTAGCCTTAAATATTTTCCCCTAAGAATACCGTGTTCAACAGAAGAAAGATGCTATTAATTCTGTCTACTGGAACACATAGATACATATGTGAAATAAAGTATTATTCTCTCTGTTTGAGGACTTTTAGGGGAGAGAGATTTCACATTGCTGCTGGCTACAGAAACTATCTAGGTTTGAGGCCCTGATGTTGTAGAACCAACACTTTACCCTCCCCATCACAAAGCTCAGGCAGGACAGCTCAAGGCAGCTTTGCTGGCAGCAAATATCTGCCAACTGGGATGAGACGGGGTTTATCCTCTAGACCGTTTCCCTTCCTGTTTCCCATTTGAGATACCTGGAGCACTAGATAGACTGGCAATGCAGAATAACCCAGAAGGGAAGCATAACATCCATGGGACAATGGATGCTACAGATGAAATTAGATGAGCTCTAGATTACGCAGCAAATCACTGTCAGAGGCAGAGTTCAGAAGAGCAGACCCACATTTTTTTATTGCAACCAATGTACCTTACCTTAGACATGTGCTTCCAGCTTGACTAGGAAAAATATCATCTAGTTTTGTAAAAACTGAATGTGTTACCTTTTGGCTTCAGCCTTGCACTTGCAGCTGCTGGTAGAAAGTAGCTAAATTACAATTTACTCCCCACATAATATTAATACAAGAAATGCATTATTTTCACAGCGAGTGAAATTGCTGTGACACTGTATGAAAAAAAGAGAAGGAAAAAAAGGAAAAAGACACATTAGTAACATTGCTGGTTATGCGACTATTTCAAAAGCAGCTACGGTTGGTTTTGTATCATCTGAAAGGGAAGGAAGAACAGGTCTGATGACACAAATGAGATCTGTCATCAAACTGCAGCATTAAAATAATACTTCAAGATTTCTGTGTGCATGAAAAGTACTGAAAGGGCTATTTGTCTCTTCATGGGTGTGAATAACTCCTACTGACATTAATGTGATAGGTCTGATTTATGTCGAGGACAGCTCAAGGGATGAGGTTCGTTTACGCTGAGTAAAGTGGCAAAGCTTATTGGAGGAATATGAATAATCTGAGAGAAGCATTTAAGTTTAGCAGAAACCTTCAGCTCCAGTGTGCTGTTAGTAATGATGTGCTGTATTAGCTTTCCAAAGGGAGGGAGGACTGCAGACTTCTTAAAACAAAACAAGAGTTGTGGTTGCAGTTCCCCTACTGTGAGAGCAATGTCAACACATGCAAACGTCAACACAAGAGCACAGGAAAAAATAGAAGGAAACAAGCCTTTGTATAGCAGATTATTCATCTCCTGTACTTCAGCTTTCTATCATGTGCTGGCGTATAATGTGACTGCAAACATTGCACAGTCCATGCTTGAAAAATACACTAAATAACATTTATAAAATTGTCAGCACTGAGAAACAGAAAGGATTAGGGATAAGCTAGGGGCTACTGGATGTGGATCTGCTCTACACATGGACTATGCCGCAGATGTTGGTGCCCTACATGGCATAAAGAGGAATGCAGGCTGGTGCCCCAGTGCCAAATAACGGAAGGGATGAAGGCTCCTACTTTCAGTGGGAATTTCCTTTGAAGTTCAGGAACGAATGACCCAAAACAAGCACTGTTGGAAGGGGAGAGGGAAAAGTGAGGTGGAGGAGTTTTGCCAGTTCAGACAAACAGTCAAAACGCTACAACCTTGCAGGAAGTCTCTTATGGCTCAATACAAAGTGATCATTTCCCTCTGTCTTTTCAGTTGTCACTAAAAAGCCAAACCCAACAAGCAGAAGCACCTTGTGAGTCACCACTTTAAAAATGGCTTGTTACAAAACAGCTATTTCTTTAAAAGCTGAGCAGCATAGGTCAGATCTAGACACTGTCTGGGATTTTCATCAGATGGCAAGGAAGAAGAGGCTTTTTCCTTGTGATGCTGATTCAGAGTCAGCTGGGTTTTTGCTCTACATAAAAGCAGGTACCAGACATGCTGTCTTTCCCCTCTCCTGGGTCCTCTTCAGAGGCTTAGCATCATGCTCAATATCAAACCCAGCATTCTCCCAGCTCTAAGGGCAGCAACTTTGTCCACCTATCTACCCCACACAAATCAGCTGTATTTCTGGAACTGCTGCACTGAGACCAACAGCTAATATTTCATTTAGGGGTAAACAGGCAGAGGTTTACCATTGCCAGGCTACACAGCTCTAAACAATCATGTTACTTTACAGCTATGGGTATCTGAACCTGATTTTCCCTAATCAAAGGTCATTGACCTCTAGCACTTGTAAAGGGCACAGATTTTTTTCTCCATCCTTGTTTTTTGTTTGCAAATGAGAAGTGGCTAAACCATCCGTCTTCGTGATTCATAAATTCACAGAAATATATACTATTTTATATAAAAACTAAATTAAACTAAATCAATAGAAGAGGTACAAAACAAGCACAGGAACCCTTGCCAAGATGAATGACACAGAAAAAAGAAACTAGAACTCTGAAAATAAAACATAAAAATTTCTGAGAATAATGACCATTCCATCTTTGCTTATAATTTAATTATAAACCTAACTTTGAAACATTTAAGTAGCTAGTTAGCATTAAAATACTTTATATGCAATTATCTGCTATTGAGCTTCCTCATTACAGAGAAATTGCTACATAAATTTTCCTGTTGTTTAAGCATATTTTCTGCCATTTGCAGATTTCACTTGTAATCTAGTAATACAAACCATTTGATCCAAGATCAACAGTCCTGTTTTACACACCAGTTTTCAAGAAACCATTGTTAAATAGTTGATGTAATGCATATTGACAGAGAAACTCTTCTTATACTTTCCTCTTGCACTCAAAATGACAAATCACAAGATTCACAGAATCATAGAATAGTTAGAGTTGGAAAGGACTTCAAGATCATCCAGTTCCAACCCCCCTGCCATGGGCAGGGACACCTCACACTAAACCATCCCACCCAAGGCTCTGTCCAGCCTGGCCTTGAACACCGCCAGGGATGGAGCATTCACAACTTCCCTGGGCAACCCATTCCAGTGCCTCACCACCCTTACAGTAAAGAACTTCTTCCTTATATCCAATCTAATTTCCCCTGTTTAAGTTTTAACCCGTTACCCCTTGCCCTATCACTACAGTCCCTAATGAACAGTCCATCCCCAGCATTCCCATAGCCCCCCTTCAGATACTGGAAGGCTGCTATGAGGTCTCTACGCAGCCTTCTCTGAGAAGATTTTGGATATTGTAACAGATTTTGGATATTGTAATAGTCTTGCCCACCCCCATAGCCATCCATCTAAAAAAATGTCTATTTAATAAATCAGAAGCTCTCCCCTACTCTTGAGTTAAATTTCTATCCTGACTTGAGCAGAAGGGAATCCTGGATTAAGGACAGAAGCAGACTGGAATAAAAGATCTCAATTTCATGTGCTTCCCAACAGGTACAAATGAACTGACTTCAGTAGAACCAGGAATTTCATGTCATTTGAGGATCTGTTACCTACCTTCTAAAAAGAGATAAAATTTCTGCCTCTAACAGTGAACAAAAGTAGCCTACCTCACAGGTGGAACAGTGGAGGCTCCAAAGTCAGCAGTGGATATCCCCTTGTGAGAAACATTGCCTTCTTGCGGCGTGGGTGATGTCCTGGTAGGTACCATAGTGGAGTCAATCTGTAACAAAGGACTTCATGTTTCCTATGATGACATATCGACTCTTTCACAGTATGACAGAGAAAACTCTCTCATTTGAGCTGACTGACAGAAAGGGGTGGAGGTACAACATGGATTTTTCTCATCAGGCTTTCCTGAGAAGTCTCAGATATTTTATTGTGTATATGCTAGTAGCTTTGGACAATTTCAGAAGATGGCATGAGGTGCATCTTCTGGGAAAAAGGAGGAAGACATGCTTTCACAGAGAAAAGCAGCAGATACTGAGGTCTAAATGTTTGGGGATCGTTGTGAGCACATCTTACAATTAGGTGACATCTGCCTAAACCTACCAGGCTGCGGTCTGCAGTGCTGAAAGCTGCAGTGCCCTGGGACATTCAGACCCTGAGCCGTGCCAGCCAGCACAGGGCTGTCAGGAGCTACCTGAGCTGCACTAGATTACGGAGAAATTCCTCATGCCTTTCCAGACGTTCAGCTCCGCTGGGAGAGGTGCTTGGCCAGGCTCCCAGACATGTCTTCAGTTCTGTGGGAAGACCCAGGTAACCTGCGACAACAAACGTTGCCAAATCAATTATATTTGCAAGCATGGAATGGCAGGGAGAAGGGAAGGACTGCGTTTTCACGTGGCATATGCTCTTCAGCCTTCCTTCTCTAAACTGTCATGCAGAGTGATCTAGCAGTGTTGCAAAGACTAAAGGAGATTGATTTAGCCATTAAAAAAATAAGAAGAGCTCTCGTTGCTGTATTGGCTGTAGCTGGAAGGAGAGTTCAGGCTGGCACGAGAAAATTTATTAAATGGTTAGAGATCACAGAGAAGATGAACTTAGAACAACTCAGTGGTTGATCTATTTTAGTATTTTTGGGAAGCTGCAGAGCGCTAATCTCCTGAAGTACCTGCAAAGCCTTCAGCAAGATTTTTTATACAACCATAGATCTGCTTCGGCAATGCAGTTAATACTGATGATACAATTCTGTAATATTCTTTAATCCAACTTACGATTGTCCTGGCCTCAGACTGAGCTCCATCCTTTGACTTCCTGTAGTGGAGCTGGAACTGCTCCTAAATCCCACTGGGATAAATTAGAGAAAAAATCTCCAAGGTTTGAATGAAAATGCCCTGTGTTGAATATGCTTGCACTTAATAGGAGGAAAATAAACTCATGGACATGTTCAGCTTGGGTAAATCAACCTCAGTGAATGATATGTAAAAAACCTGTCCCACTCAGTTTTTATATGTATTTACACTGATACAGTAATTAATAGTATATTATTTATAATTGCAGTGATTTGATGGTAATACTTTCAAGTATTCTGAAAAAAGCAAAACTACTAAATAAAAGAGATGAAACTTTTCCAGTAGCCTGAACTATTTTCTATTACTTGAATGTAAGCCACTGTACAAATCTAGCTTGCCAAGGAATCAACAGCTGACATTCATTTTACATTGGGAAAAAAAAGTAGCTGTTACATAGCATCTATGTTCAGAAAGCCATATAACACCTAGATAAACTCTACTGCCATATTAGTAAACTTAGAAATGTTATTCTAACACCATTATGAAACACCCCTAGATGAAATTTGAACAGGTAGGACACAAGTAGGTATGAGTCGATGGGTCCCCAATTTCTTATGTACTTGACTGACACTTAGAATATATGCAGAGATTTCTTCAACTTCTGCACTTTTACACGTTTTTAATTCATTTCACTCTGAAAACCTCCAAAGAAAAAAGCTCTGTCTTTTGTGTTTCCCATTGTGAACACAAATGGTCTTCCCCTGGATTGATAACTTTCTGACACAATTACTTTGCTATCTTGTGAAGCCATGTCAGCCAAGTTCATTTGAACAATGCTATTCACTAAACCCCTCCATCTCAGAGAGAGATCAGGGCTTGAAGAAATTAGAAGGTAGCAAAAGCAGCCAATTAGAGCAGCAGATCTATTGATGATGAATATCCACTCCTCCAGGTCCTTCTGGATCCATCTCAAGCCATGCAAGACACAGACTTGACTCTGGTTGTCTGAATAAATGACGACTATGGGGTTTTTGCTGCAGGAATAGCTCCAGCCATTTTATAACCTTGTATTACAGATTTACGAGACATAATATGGTTGATATAATCATCTTCCCATAGCTTTGTTCTTTCATATTTAAAAGCACAGCTGGAAACTTTGCAGGGCTGAAAGATATAAGATATATAGAACAAAATACATGAATCTTAAAGGTATGAACCAGTGTTGCATGTATCATGGAGCAGTCAGTGGCCCCAGATTAGATAATTCAGGAGACTGATTTCTGTGAAGTTTAGTTATGTAGTTCATAAAATGCATGTGTAATTGCTTTCCTAAACTGATTAAGCAATTCCCATGTCTGTGCATCCCAGCCAGGTAATTGCAGACCTAAATATCCATTTGCGTATTTTCTGTTACCCAACTGGCATATACAATTACCATGCATGGAAACAAGGAACATCATTATTTTGCATTCTAACAGTCCAAGAATCAAACCTCTAGGTCTTTTTCTTATCTAGCTTCTGTAATACATTTCATATTGTTATATTTAAAGTGGATATTGGCCATTCCTCATTCAGAACAAATAATGTAAGTTTTTCACAGTAAACTGAGATAATGGATAAATTTCTGGAGGGGGCTTAGATAAGTATCTCATGTAATTAATAAAGCTAAAAGAGCACACACTGATCCTGTTACTTCTTGTCCACCATTGATAACAGTAAAATATAAAGTTTGTAAGGAAAATTGAATATCTATGTAAGAAGTTAATAGAAAATTTTCCTTCATGCCATGTAAGCATTAAATCTTTATCTCTTTTTGAAACATGAATGGCTTCCAATCGGTAAGAGTGAGATGAGCACTAGCCTGGGAAGAGGGGCACATTCCTGTGGGCACTGTCTCGATCCCCAGGCTGAGGGTGTAACTGAGCTGGGTGAATGTGCTCCATCCAAACGGAACTGTGGTCCTGCTACCCCTTGCCTATTACAGCAAAAAATTGACCCTTGCTTCCTTTTAAGGATGAAGAAAAAAAAAAAAAAGGAAGGAATTTTATAAAAGAATTCCTCAGGTGATGATAGAGTAACAAGTAAGATGTGCAAGTGCTGGTTGTTCCCTTCTCGTGCCCCATGCAATGTGCTGCACCTGGTGAGGCTTACTATGAGCCATTTTATAGCTCCCCTGCACCTCAGAGAAGTATATGCACAAATCCACAGGGGATGACCACCGACAGATCAGATGCTGTGATGCTCTGTGGTGACAATGCCCAGCATGGATGTAGGGGTTTTTTGCTTTTTCAAAAGCAGAAAGGAAAATTGCTCTTCTCTGAAGTTATTTAGGTAGTTCAGGATGCGGACAAAAACGACACTGTGTTTTCTGTCCTCTAGGAAACGATCCAAATCTGAGATCTGGATCCAAAATTGTTGTTGGGGGTTATTGAGCTTTAACATCACCCATCATACACATAGGCAGGAGGCAGGTTCCCACCCTTTCTATCATCAACCTAATGCAAAAGACTCTAAACCACATCAGTCAAAGCTGCAGCAGATTTTTATACATTTCTAGTCAGACTTTATGGATAGAAAAAATACAGAAAAAAAATAGCATCATCTTTAAAGAGGTCTGTATCGCCAAGATAGGAAATGCAGAAGCCACATTAGTGTTAATGGAAGTAGCGTGCATGCATGCGTAGCAGAATAAACACATTAAGTGCTGTTAATCATCACTTAAACATAGAAATGTCTTTGAATAAGAACAGTGCTGGCAGCTCCCCTGACTACAATATTGTTTGGGATGCAAAGCCAGAACTGTCTTTCACTTTTTAATGATTTCAGAAATTATATTTTTATGGATTAAACTCTTAGAAGGTATGAACAGACAAAAGCTGCACTAACTTCTATGGAATAGTACCAATTCATTCCTTAAGGCAATCTGTCTCTATATAAGAATAAGAGGTAAGATTAAATATAGTTATTATGACAGTATAACTTTTGTCTTGATTTGTTAAAAATACACATTTTTCTCACAATTTTCATGAGAAAGTAGCCTTTTGTGGTAAAAGAACTTTGACTTTTTTTTAAAAGCTGATTTTATAATATCATAATTGAATAAAGTCTACTCAAAAAAAACCCTTTTCTTTCTTTGAAAGTAGCTGCCATCTTGAGTGTTCCTCTTTGGACAGAAAAGCTCCTACGGACAACATTTACAGCTTTCCAAACGTCCATTTCATCAAAAAAGGCCTACTTTACCCAAAATCAACCTCATGAACTACAAGCAAGAAGCATCACAGATCTAGAGGAGTACCTGGGAGCTGGATATAAGGAGAAAACTGCTCCAGCCAGGACCAGAGGAGCTAAGAAGGCAGAGGACACAATACACAGAACTATTCAGCCAGCTCAGCCTGCATCTTTTTTGCTCTTGAACTATTTCTGGGTGGCTTAGTGAAATATGTGACAGCAAAATAATTCTGGTGCCCAACCTGTACTTTCAAACCAAAGAAATCATACTATTGTGCTATATTAATTATGCTCTTCTGGGTGAAAAGTTGACACAGTAATTAAACTTGTACCAAACTGTGAAAATCCAAATTACGCAGCCCTTTCAGTGTTTCTCCCTGTTTGAAGTTCTCTAAACTTCTTAAATCTCTAAAATCACTGATGTGGTCAATGTTAATTGATTCAGACACTGCCAAAGAGAATAAAACTTTTGGTCTTTTGAAACACTGATGTCATCTGGAAGCATCAATTACCACTGAAGGAAACCCATTCCCAGAGAAAACATTTGATTCAGCCTCACCAGCCTGCCAAGTTGAGAGCTAGCATCTTCCAGATGAAATATTTCTGTATTCTGTGACATGCTATCAACTTCAGCTCTTTGAATGAAGTTCAAATCAGACCGAGACTTTGTCAAATGTGGAAGAATAAACAGTTTCAAACTCAGCCTTTCTAATGCAGCACTGGGCTTGTCACTGCCACTGCTGAACGCTGCAACTCCCTCCTGCAAGTCAAATTCTCTCATCTCCAGCCTCAGAGGCTGCTTTTCTTTAAGGTCAATCTACATCCAGTGTATAGCTTGGTACCTCTTAGGGCTTTAATAGTCATTGATGGGTTTTGAGGAAGAAATACAGCCTTAATAAGCTTTCTTTTTTTCTTTTCACAAAAGATAAGCTTAGCTACAAGATTTTACATGCAGACATAGTAAATAATTTTTATGTTCCTTTCCCTCCCATGCCTTTGGTGATCCTCACAAGCAGAGCCCTGCCAGGGCTGCTCTTGTGATTCTGTGTCTCTAGCAAGATGAGATGAACATACCTTTGATACACTCGCTGTTTGAAGCATGCTTTATTGCTATTCTGCACTGTGTATTTGCTTGCCAGTGAAGTTATAACACAACTGGGAGCACCATATTGACTGTTTTATGAGCAACCAGAATTCAAATATGGTTCCATTCCATTGGGCTACCAAGGAAAGAAAAAGAAATAAATGCCTGCTGGAGTGGAGAGCCAGCGTTTCTTGCCTTATGCAATCCATTTATTTCTATATCATTTGTAGGGGGTATTTTAAAAGGACAAATATTTTTAAAGCCACAGACAGTGTTTTATTGCATTCTCATAACTTATTTAGTGCCTCAAATCAAATGCTTCACCCTACTACTTTGCAAAAAATATGCAGAACACAGCTATATATCATCTGTAAAAATGTCACCCACTATTAGTTTGTTCTATTAAAATGCATCTTTATTGCCTACTGTAATTATGGGAAATTTAGGCTGGTTCATATATTTCCCAAGGTATGGAAATTAACAGCATCTTATTTTTCCAGTAGACAGCAATGCAATGTGCCTTTCTCATGGCTAAGTCTATCATCATATACTAATACTAACCAGTGATGTCAAATACAGAATATAACTTTAATGAGATTCTTCTAATTTTATTATTAATGGCTTGAATGACTACAGCAAATTCACAATGATATATGCTGTTTTTCTGGTTCAGATATGAACCATTACTTAGCCTAAGAATTCCTTGCAGCTCAACTGTGATTATACATACAGAAGCAGAGAAAATAGTACTTTTATTAGAGCTAGTGACAAGCTGGCATAAGTCACTGGGACACGAGAGCGAAGATCACTCATATGAGTAAAAGCTTTCTGGATTGAATCCTAAATCTTTAGGATGAAATTCAGGCCCCGCTGAAGGCAAGTGCTGAACCAAACTGTACCTACATAGTACAAAACAGCTTCTCACAAAGAAGTTACTTATATGAAACCCCCTTTGTTTAAAAGTCTATGTGCATTTTATCAACTCCATGGAACAGACTGAAGAGAAAAAAGATTGTTAGAAAGTAAACTTCTAACCTTTAAAACTCTGGACCTCTGCAAAAAGAGGTTAATATAAATGAAACAAGTAACTCTGATTTTCGTATTATAATAAAATTACTTTCACTGTGATCACAAGCCTAAGGCAAAATACTCCTCTCAGTGATGTAAATAGGAATCCTGTCAATATGCATAAAAGGTAATGATCAGGACCTAAACTCATATTGTTAATTGGAAAAATCTGATCAAGAAAAGCTGTTTTAAACCTCATCAGATTAAACATGACCGTCACAGAGCTGTCCCCTGATAAATGTAAAGATATTCATGAGAGTTCTGCCTCTTGTGCAGGAACACCCAAAAAAAGAGTTCTCAAACTTTTTAATTTAAAAAATGATTGCAAAAATTCTTGACTTTGATGTTGCCATATTTGCCTGCTGTTGCTTCAGCAGCAACAATGTCCCTTAGTGGATGGTGTTCAAAGAGTCTGACACTCGTGCAAGTATTCAGGGATTGCTCAGCAGCACCCTGCAGCTCCTCCTGACCTGCCTCCATCCCTGGTGAGTCTGCTTCATGGACATCTAAGGTAGGAGAAAAGGACAAGAGAAGTCTACAGCACTTGACTTAAGCCTACATAAAGCCACGGATAGTTGCTGAAGCAGGGAATTAATATTAGCAGCTTATCACTTTGACTGCACCTGCCTACTCCCATTCTTTCTAGTAAACACCTCATGAGTTGGATGTGTATGTAGACTGGGATCCCACTTCTGATGTCTCAAATATGTACTGTCATTGCTAGGTATCCCAGAGAGCTAAACACACAACCAGAGCCACTGGCCTTGATCAGTGAGAGGTGGGAGTGAAACGGGATTGGGGTGGGAGTCGGACATGCTGGCTGTGGGTCTGGGAGCACCAGGCACAGTCTTTCTCCAGGAGAAAAGCCAGAGAGATGGGAGAGGCAAAGCCTGTTAGATCAGCAGACATTTAAATGACAAGGGATCAGACTGTGTACCCAAACAGAATCACCAGGTTAGCACCCAGAGAAGAATCTGACTGCAGCTCTGACAATTTACTAGATATTTAATTACTTAAATGATTACTTGGTGATTAAATTCAACTAATTCAGTCCATCTGAAATCAAGATGATCCTGGAATCAAACTGAGCTGTAATAGCCACTTTGCATTTCTAACTCATAGCATTCCATTTAACAGAGAGAGGCAAAAGTTATGTTAAAGCAAATCAGTTATAGCCCTGATTTCCTTTTTTACATTTTCAGCTAAAAAGAAAATAATGTTGCTAATCAACAGGAAATGCAATGTTGACTGTGTGAAAACTGCCTTTTGCAACTGCAGGCAATTATAGCAAGTCTATTGAAACATTTGCACTCTGATACTGCTGAAACACCGATTTTTTTCAAATTACACACTAGGTACAAATACTGTATTGAGCAGCCTTTCCCAGTACCTTGGGTTGAATCCTTATACCCTTATCCTTGCTGAATAGGTATTTTCACCAAGAGAAATGCTATTGACTTCAGAGGTGCTATTTAAAGGATCAAGTTTTAAGAGACTCACAAAATCATCCTGAAACTATTTTCTTCCCTTGGCTATTAAGCAGAATGGAGAAGGGGCCCAGGATCATAACAGCCAGAACAGAATTCTAGAGCTCCCTCAGCTTTTGCTTTGCCTAATTCAGAAAGTATTTCAGTCAGCAAAACTGAAAGGTTTTCAAATTCCTCAAGTCAGGATGAAAGTTTTCACACTGGCCTAGCAATTCAACTTCCTCACCTGTGATCCAGTAGCTAGCAGAACAAGGTGCCTGGCTGGTTTCCAGTGCTAGGGGTACCAGCACAGGTCACGCTGTAGGCAGTAAGAAGCAGGAGGAAGCTTGCAATTGCTGTGCTCTTGACACTCCAGCACTGAGAGAGGAACCAAACTTCTTCCTCCTGCTTTGACCACAGAACAGACTAGGTCCAAAACAGTGGGAGCAAGAGCTGCACTGCTCATCTCCCTGTGAATGAATTTCCTGATTTTAAAATGCTCATTTCCAGTGTGATTAATTTTAAGAATACTCTCAACTCCCATTGCATTCAGTGGGTGGTTAAGTGCATGCTCATGGCTTTCTGGATAAAAACAAACTTATCACCACCCAAGAGCTGCCATTCACAGCTTTGCTAAACTAGAGAATTTACCACAGTTGCCAATTTCACGCCAAGTTCAACGAGCACCAAACTGAGCAACGCTTCTGCATGCAATGTGCACACACTGCTCGGTGCACACACATCAGCTACTGCCATGTTCCCCACCCATGAATCACGTATGTTAAACTGGATGCTTGGTTCATCCTGCAGATTGGGCTAGCAGGCTATTGGTCTTGGAATGAGATGGTGTTTCTCATAGATGATTAAAATGATGTGATTAGGCTGGGAATGTGAACCAAGAACAGGACCAGGAGCTGAAGTCCTGTACTCAAGAGCTTAAAGAATTAAGTTTAAGGGGATATGCCTCACAGAAGGCAGAGGCTCTTTGGAGTATGCTGGGGCAGCAGCCCATCCAGCTCAGGTGTGAAGGTCTAGAACAGGTAATAAATTGGTAGCAGAACAGTGGTGGACATACACGCAGCATACACCAGTGTGCAACCACCACACACGTCATGCGTGATGTTCTCTGCCCAAAAATACTACCTGGGTTTTATCACAGAAAAGTGTATGCAAGTAGTACTGGTTTCTAGTTTAGAGGTTCAGAAGTGCAATACAGCCCTGGTTTGGGTAGCAAACCTATGGAGGTTTTTCCCCAGTATGTAAAGAATGGTATTTGATTTCAGTATAACCTTTCAATTAAAAGAATACTTTGATATAACCCAGAATCTTATTAATACAATTCAGGACTACTTAATCCTCCCTAAGTTCTTTTTCTGACTTTTTCCGACTTTTTCCAAAAATTGTTTTAGTCTCTTTTCTTATATTTTCCCTTTAATTTTCAGTCTTACTCATTTTTATTCTGATTAAGCTCTGAAAAGCCTTTCTTCATATCACATTCAGATTGATAATTAGTTTGAAGGTATTCGCCAGCCTACAATAGCTTCTGTTATTGTGCAGTTTTTATAAAAAATAATTAAAACACAGGTACCTCCTCACTCCTGAGAAGCCTGCAATCCAGCTTCCACAGATAACAGCGAATGAGTTCTGCTTTTGTATCTCTTGTGCCTTGGACTCCAGAATAAAAAGATATGTAGGTTTATAGATAAATATCTGTTTAGTCAAACTGACACATATTTAGCAGAAAACAAGGGTAATTCTAACTGAATGCACTTAATCTATAATGGTTAATACTAACTTCCTTTGTCATTTCTGTTTCCATGGTCATAAATGGGTAATCCAAGAAGGATACAAAATGTTTTCTTTCAGTGTGCTAGGGTTAGTGTCATGTTATTTGATTTTCCCTCGGTCTCCAGACAGAGATTCCCCCAAAGTTATGTGGACTGAATAGGGCTGCTAAATCTGGCAATCCACCAGTCTCAACCATAGTGCTCAGGTATTCTGTATTGACTAGCTTATTAGAGGTTGCCAGAAGACTTTTTCTAAGGGAGATACTAAAGCTGTTCAGGTCAGTGTGAAAAGGCCAATGTGAGCACTGAGGGTAAATGAAGCTCTCTGTAGCATCAGTCAATGGATATCCCCTTCTAAATCCCTTTATATGCTGCCATGCACACAACTCCAACTGACTCTCTCGTACGTGAAACTCCTCATAGGCAATAGATCAGGATTTGGTTATTTTCTTGATAGAAATACTAATACTAAGCAGATGGTGGAAGAGGGGGAAAGCCAAGAAGGATTATTAAAAATCAAGAGAGACTGAGTTTTCGTCTTGCAATCTGTCAATAATCATGGATTGGTACCATGGGATGAAGACAATGAAAGAAACCAGGGAAAGAAATCTGAATAGCAGGTGAAGTCAGACCTGCGAAAGCAGAAGGGGTAAAAGGAAACAAAAAAAAAGCTTTCCCTTCCTCTGCCTGACACTTTAGGAATTGACTTTTTACTCTGTTTCATCAGGGAAAAGACACAGGGAAAACCAATTTGCACTTAATTTTCCTCTTAAAAAACTTTAAAAAAAGCTCCTAATAGCCACTCATTTTGTCAGCTTTATGAATAAACAGTCAAGTGTTGCTTCATGCAGCTCCTGTGGTTAACACAGAGGGCCCAGCTTGGCTCCGGAGAAGATGCTACATCAGGTGCACCGTGCCTCTGCTCTACCAACACATCCAAGTACTGGTGGACAATGTAGCTCCCTCCTCACACTTTGATTTTGTCCCAGAGGGAGGAAGGGCTGTACAAACTTGGGTTCCCCCTCCGCATCCCAGTATGGGGGAGCCCACATAGCAGGATTGTCACATGGAGCCCAGTTGGACTCAGCTTAGATACCAACAAGTGGATCCACTCATAGGTATTGATGAGAGAATCTGACTCATACGAAGCTAAGAAAAAAAGAGCCTGTAGATTTTATCCTTCCCGATGCTGGCATGAAGACTTGGAGCCTGTTATGACCACCTAGTAAGAAACTTGTTGGAAAGTAATTATTGCCTGGCCTCTTGAAAGATCAGGGAATAAGATGGAGAAGTACACTGCGGCTCTGAACATACATTTTATAAGAGCCAAACAAAATTCTAACTTCAAAGGATTCAGGATGTGCTCTAAATCTAGACTAGAGTGCCTGTGTTTTTTCCTTCATGAGAAGCAGCTTCTGAAATCCAGCCTGAATGAGAGAAAATAGGCAGGTTGGTGAGCATGAGAACTAATGAATTCTGATTCCTATGGATTTGTGTTGCCTGATTAACTAACTCTGCCTCAATTCTACTAAGGTTTCCTGTCATCTGCATTTACTGCTTTCTGCATGTACTTACCATCTCTCCTGAGTTAGCTATATTGATATATATTGATTCCCTGCAATATTTTCTAGCATTGACAAGCCCCTGGAGCCTGGTGTTGTTACGTTTACAGAGGAGTCCTGAGCAGCCCGGCTTTAGCCAGCCTCTCCTAAGTCCCTACCAGTAGCGCTTCCTTGAATGTTAAGGACTAAAGCAATCCACCATCTCTTTCTTCCCTCCAATCCCACCTGCCCCAAGCCTTGAACAGTCCTCAGACTCACTGGTTTAGGACCATTCCTAACCTCAGGTGTATCTCCTGATTGATGCCTGGTGTGCGTAGAGTATCAAAGCTTTTTGCTCCCAGGTCACGGATTCCCCCATGTGGATTTTTGAAGCTTGAGAAGTTGCATGCCCCTGGCAAAGCTTTTTCAGCATTTTCAATCTTTATTTTATAATGTGTTTATAATGCTGCTGGCTGGTGTAGATTCTCTGGTGTCTAATAAGCTGCAAACTCCCACTGCAGGCTTTCTCACTTGCTTGTTTGCCTGAGAAAACTGAAGTTAAACAATGGGAACACAAGACAGATGTATATGCATAACCCTCCCAGCTATCCCCAAAACATGAAAGTTTCCTTAGGGAACTAGGGTAAAAATAAGAGAAAATATCCCTAAGAAAACTCCCAGTGTTTGTATATCTCTGCAAGAGATTATGCTGCCTTGAATACAAAATGGATGTCTATCTCGAAAGCCAGAGGATTCCTTAGAAATTTAAAGGTATAACATACAGAGGAGGAATTTGTAGTAGTTATCCAGCACAATATAACATTCAAGCATTTTTGGCAGAATGAGCTTTTCTATTTCTGCTATAAAAGGCATTGGAGAGCAGAACAATCCTTTAGCAAATGTCAGCAGCAAAAAAAAAAAATATTCCAGTTTGTATTAAGCTACCCTGTGCTAGTCTGTTTTAGACACTGATTTCAAATTGTGCAGCCAGATTCATCTTTCTAATGTTGAGAATGGGTTGATTTGACATGCCAGGTGCAGAAATGCCTTTTGCATACTCAGACACTGTCTGAATCGCTGCCAGCACTTAAAGAAGGCCCTGCTGAGACCATGCTACAGAAAACTGCTTCTGAAGCTGAAGAGTTTCTCTTCCACAGCTCATACAGATGGCTAGGGCTCATCTACTTGACTTGTCAGGAGCAGGTACTGTCAGTTGTGCATTAGCCTGGAGACTCCCAAGGATCAGTAAAAGCTGATTGACTATCTGGCTTACAACTGAGTACACAAGGAAAATTCTTGACAGTATTACCCTGCTACAATCTCATTCCCTCTTGATGCAGGTGCATTTTTTCCAGGGAAAGGGGGTTTTGTGCCAAAAGGCACAGTTGGCAGCAGGCAAGAAGCCTCTTCTCTACAGTGCTGGCAGCAAATTGGTGGAGATCACCCTCCATGGAGCCAAGCAGTCGTTTCAAAGAGAGCGGGATTACACTCCTTTGGAAGCTGGTGTAGGTAAAAATGGCAAGGGGTCTATACTGCTGTATTGTTTAATAATTAAATCTGGGAGGTCCTGTTGGAAAGCTTGTGATGCTTCCTTTTATCATAAGGGAGGATGACGATGGAGAGAGC
This sequence comes from Lathamus discolor, assembly GCF_037157495.1. NCBI lineage: Eukaryota > Metazoa > Chordata > Aves > Psittaciformes > Psittacidae > Lathamus > Lathamus discolor. Next base: position 8,822,199 of record NC_088894.1, on the reverse strand, counting down.
TGTGAGGTACGATGGGGTGCCAGGCACTCCTCCCTAGCTGGCCCACTTGCTCTCTTTGTGACACTGGGCAAACCACAAGGGACAAGACCTTTGTGCAACTCTGAGGCTTAACATCTGTGCCTCTTCATACATAGATCACACAGTTTGGCACACTGCTATAGCTGCCAGTCCGATACATCTCACCTGCTGTGAATATACTAGGCTTTACTACAAGAGCTGCAAAAATAACTGCACTGTTTCACAACTTAATACATGAAACATTCATTCCAGGCAGTCAATACACAGAATGCTTTTTAAAAAAGCATCAGCTCAAAGCAATGATTTTGGAAAAAAGTGTAAAAAATCTTTCGTTTCTGTCAGATTAAATTCAGTTACACTGCAACAGCGGGCATTTCTCTAATGCACCAAAAAATGCCAACTATGACACAGTGTGACTAATTAGAATCATTTATGGTATTTTGCGAAGTCAGAGATGATACATCACACCTAAAACCACATCCATTTGCTGGCTGCAGTATGCCCTGAGTGCTGTTTTTAAAAACCAAGGGATAGCCCCAGACATGAAACGACCAGCCAAGAACAGCTGCTCCTAAAGGATGGCACTTCTGGATACCTCTCCCATCACCTTTCACCCTAACTTTTAGAAACATTTCTTTTCATTAAGTTTTTCTTTTAACTTTAATACCTATAATCGCAAATGGAATATGAATTTGGCACAAACCCTTCCATAAAACACACCATGAGAGTCAAAACTATTGAAATTCCTTTTTGTTTTTCAAGCCTTGTCTATCAAACTATATTAGGAATGGTCAGGCTTATCAGCAGATATCTCAGAATAAACCAACAGTATATTCTTAAAAGGTCTTTTGGAGATCAGCTCACTGTTGGTTATCTTTGTTCCTGAGATCTGAGGGTGCTAGGTCAAACAATGGTTAAGTAAAACTAATGCTTTTAAATGAGCCTTCAAATGTTCATAGGATCATGGAATGGTTTGGGTTGGAAAGGACCTCAAGATCATCAAGTTCCAACCTCCCTAGCATAGGCAGGGATGCCTCACCCTAGACCATGTCACTCGAGGCTCTGTCCAATCCATGGAAGTTTAGGCAAGTAGATGGAGCAAAAAGATTAATGCAGTTAGGAATTTTCATCAAGTAGTTTAAAAACCAGCATTTTCTCTGACAAAATATAATTTTCAAAGGAGTTCAAATGATGCATCTAGCATCCGAATCTCTTCCAGGAAAATGGGAAAACCAGAAGCCAAATGAGCATTTGAAGTCTCCTGAAATATTTCTTTTTTTCCTGGAAAATTGGAGCATTTCTGTTTCTTTCGGAAACAGTTGTTTTGTGCTTTGTTTTTGTGGTTGGTTGTTTTCAATCCCATATTAAAAATAAGATAAAAGTTATGTTTCCTGGCCACCAGTACTGGCTGACTTTCTTATGTACCTTCTTTATTTTTCTGATTCTACATTCTTTCTTTTATTGCCAATATAGACACTTCCATTACTGTTGAATACAAACTAAATGAAAATCTGTGGTCCATTGTACGTTCCCTTTTCATTGCCTAGGAAACCATGAAAGATTAGCAAGGCAAACTTGTGAAGACACGTAATATCCATCATCTGCATGGCTGTATGAAAATGTATCTCAGGTATTAATACTGCTATGACAGTAAGACAGTAGATTTAGATACGTATAAAAGGCCAAAAGTTGTTGGCAAATCCCTTTGTTAAACTGTGAAAGGGAACAGTGGAAGGGGACAGGGCTCTGCATCTGGCCTTTATTCCCAGCCTTGCTGCCACTGCCTTAGCTATGACAGGGCCTTGAGCAACCTGGTCTAGTGGAAAGTGTCCTCCCATGGCAGGGGGGTTGGAACTAGATGATTTTAAGGCCCTTTCTACGATTCTATGGCAAGATGTTGCATCATCCTTTATATGATCATCTTCCACTATCTATCAGAACTTTAAGTCTCAGGGCTGCCTGTTGTCCTGTGCCTGTTTGCTCCCAGTGCAGGTAAACCCTGGTTACAGTTGGGTTACCTGGAATATGGGAGTGTAACACTGTGCCATGCAAACATTTAGGTTTGTTTTTTTCCTACTTATTTCCTTAAATCCTTCCCCCCTCCCTACAGGCATCACGTCTCATAACTTACAGCCCATCTGCCTCAACAAAGCAGCCTCACTGAACATTGCTGTTGTGCAGAGGACTGATCGACCTGTGGTTTCTCCCCAGAACACCATTTCCTTTGCATCATTCTAGACCTGCCTATACTGAAACATGCCACAGGAGCTGTTAGAACCTCCTAAGTTGCAGTATCTCCTCTTTGAACTACAAGAATGTGTTACAATTACTATAAACACCTAAGGCAATGAATTCTGAGCTTTTAGGGGCACCCCTTGTATTCACTTCTTATAGTCCTTTTTTGCAAGCCAAATATTTGATGGAATTATAGTCCTGGCATCACAAAAAGGAATGGTTATCTGTTACTTTTTCAGTGTTTCCCAGCCTGGGGCATCTGCCTTTGCAGATGACAGCAATAACACAAAGCACTCTTATCCCAGTAACCTGAAGTGCTCTGGATCTCAGACACATCACAGATTTACATTTAGACTTTGTTGGTATGCTGGATGAAAAGAACTGCAAACTCATCATTATAGAGAGATATGCAAATCCCTCTTTTGTTTTCAAAGAAACCATTTAATTGTCTATTTTTCATTCTCGGATTTTTCCCAGCAGTTTCATTAGCTGACATGACAAAATGCCAGTTCATTTCATATTTAAATATGGGACCAATTTCAAATAATGTATCTTTACTTTCGGAGTAAATTCATCTGTTATTATTCTATGAATAATGTTCATAAGAAAGAACTTAAGCCCTTTTCTCCTATTTGCAAGGTTGACAGAAAATTTGTGTTTCCTGTAATAAAATAAGGTGCTTTTGGTTGCTTTATTTTTTTTTTTTTTTTGTGATTAATTTTCTGTAACTGTAGATGCTGAAAAAATTATCAGAAAAAGCGAAAGAATCCTAGAAAGTCCAACACCTGCACTGATCAACTGCTTCAATGATCTATGTGAAAAATGGAAACGTCTTAAACCTTCAGTTTTAGGCCACAGCCCCCTACTGAGGAATGGAGGCAGGCAACTTCCCCCATCTCCTTTGCTCCTTAACAAAAAAATACCTCAGAGGCTCTTGCTACAATAAAAGCAGGTCTCAATCTTTTGCTTTGAATAACTGTTTTGGATCAGCCGCCAGTTCAGCCTTTGACCCAGAGTCCTGTACAAAGATATTACTCTATAGCATGCATCTCAAATAACCTGGTCATCATTCTAGCAATCATTTTTGTCCACACAACTGCCTATAGCTGCAAAAATGTCTCCACGCAGTGGGACTGATAGTGCTTGGGGTTGAAAACTGATGTTGGCAACTGGTTTCCCATCAGTGCAGAAGAGTGACTGAACACACAGAGTCACCCAGGGGAGCCTGCAGCTCCCAATGGCTGTTTATATAACAGCTGCTTTTCTCCAGCCTCTTTCACTACATCTTCTCCTTCCAGGCTCATAAAAAAGATCAGTGGGAGCTCAGCTACATTTTGAATAGGTATTGGATCCTCCATTGTTGGACATGTTTAATTCACTCATCCTCCATTTATTTCACTCATCCTCCCAGCTTTTAATGCTTTTTCTCTTTAACAGTTCCCACAAATATAGGGGGTGTGGATTCTTGTGCTTCTCCCTGCAGAATCACTTTCCCTTCCTATTTGCAGATTTTACTGGACTTTAATGCAAGTCTCCCCTTTCACGTATGCAAAGAAAGGAGAAATGTAATCACACGCCTCGCAACCGATATTTCCATTGAAGTAATGGATTTTTTTGCTAATACCAGATAATAAATGAACACACCAACAATGGACCCCATCTGAATTCTCACATTAAACTGATAAAAGCAAATTCCAATTCCTTTACTATTTTTATCAAGTACTGTCAGTGCATGTGACTCATATGGTGGATAATGGTTTCCCATCCCTGATGGAAGATTAATACCTTAGCAAAGTCCACGGATTTATAGAGAACATATTTATAATGTTTGAAGCCTGGTTTTATTCTTTAGAGGGGACACAGAGAGGTACTTCTAGGCTCTTTCACAGTTCTAGTATTACACAAGTACTTAATGACTTGTTTCAAAAGAGCTAGAAAGGAACCTGGCAATCAAACAGGAAGCCTGTGTCCTCTCAATCTTTGAAATTCATCCTGAGACAGAAGATCTGCAAAATGGTCCCAGGACTTGTTTAAATTCTGCTTTAAGTATTTAGAATAATGGGAGCGAGGGTCTCTATGTGGCAGCATTGGCATTCCTTAAAAGATCCCAGGGTTTCCAGCCTAGGCTTACACCCTATGTAAATCCATTAAGTGGCTTCTACAAGGAGCAGAGTGCAGATTTCATCCTCTCACATTCCTTTCTAATCTAAGCAGGTTTTTCCAGGGAAACACAGGTCAAACAGATACATTGCAAATGTAACACATATGGAAAGATATTGCCTTGTTATGAAAAAAATCACACTGTGGGTACTGCTAGGCTAGTTCACCCAGGAGTTGAAGATGAGATTTTTCTGTGGAAGGTGAAATAGTCCATTTTTCTCCCCATCAGAACATGGTGACTCATTGAAATAGAAACTTTTTCCACATTCAAAGTCAAATTTCTAATCAATACATGAGAGAGAAGGAACTTACATAAGACATGGAAAATCCATGGTCCTGTCTGCCTCCATCTGCTTGGTGATGTCCAAATAAATGTCCTGATTGCACAACTCTGGGTATCTGGGGCAGATGTCACACTCTTTCCTGAACAATTTCATGACATCTGAGTTTCATTCTCATACAGAACAAAAAAGAACTTACAGTATTTTACAAAATACGCATTCTTAGACAAGTACAATGTCTGAAATCAGGGAGGTTCAATCTATTCTTCTTCAAGGAAGACTTTAAAATACCAACCACTCCACACAATCTCTTCAGTTGGAAAGACAAACAGCACTAACGTCTCCAGCCCAACCCCTCATGCACATCCATTGCTGTGTACATTACCTGGTGGTTTTATTACTTTTTAAAATTGCCAAATCCTGACAGAAAGACAAGATTTCATGCTGGAAACCCATATGCTTAGGCAAGACAGACCAGACCTTCAAAAGCACTCAGTGACAAATACTATTAAAGGATATTATCAGTCAGTGGTCAGTTTGGTGCTGTTACCCACTAACCCAGCCCTAATACTTCGGGTTTTTTCATGCCTTCAGTAAATTGCTGGGAAATTTCTTTCCAGTTTAGCCTGCATTTGAGGAATGACTAAGAAGAGTGCAAAACTTCTTACTGGAGAAGTAGAATCATGGGTGGTAACATCTGGGGAGAAACTGAAAGGCGTATAGCACACGCAATGCAGTAAAAATACAACACCTGTAGAAACAAGGCAACAAACCGTGGTAAAGCACTGGAGGATTTGAGGGAAGGTCCTACACCTTTGTAAAAGGCAGGTATTTCTGGCATGGGGTTTTGCACAACTGAATATCATTCTTACCCGTCTATGGTGCATCACGTCTTGCTTTAGCAGGTCACTGAAAAACATGCTTCAGGCCAATCATCATAATCACACACTCCCTTGAATGAAAACCAGACATTCTCTGATCTAATAGTTTTGTACCTGAAGGGCTTTCTTTTCCTGCTCATAAATGATGTTTGTTTGTGATGCAGTCTCAAACATTTTAATTGCTCTCTTTGGGGTTTTTTTCTGCCTTTAATCCCAAAGCTGCACTTCCCATTGTCATTACCTCAAGCACCTTTCACGGTGCCCTCAACCCTGAGCACATATCACTGTCAAAACCAAGTATTTCTGTAAAACTGCTTTGTCAGTAAAGAAAGCGTGCAGCTGGTTTTATAAATACCTGCACCATGTTACTCCTGACATGGACTGACAAGAATTCCTCTCACTGAGTCTAGAGCAGGGAAACATCATTTTACATGAATTATGGGGAGTAAAATTATCCCACAGTTTGACCCAAATTATTCGGTATTTGACCAAACATCTTTCTAAAGTATACCCTTTATTTTGGGGGAAGGGAGCTCTTTCAGGAGTGGCTGCATTGACATTCACAGCTCATCACTGATAATGTAATCACAGCACTGCATTAATTGATCTTACTCAAGATGACTGCTTCATGTCATGAAGCTATCCCAGAGCTAAAGCAGACAGCAAGATGTTTCCTGGTACATTATTTAAGGCAGGAGAATTCACTTCTGACAATACAAGTTTTTATTCTACCCAGGTTTTAGAAGCTCTTGTTTGGGAGATATTCAACAATAAGGCAAAGCTTTGATCTCTTTTCCCATGAATGATGGAAGAATTCTTAGATTTATTGCCTAAAATTTCCACTTTATTAAGCTGTCAAGTTTTGCTTGGTGGCCTACTACAGAGTGAAATACTAAATTTGATTTAAAGGTCAGAGGAGATCTGTGGCACCTACAATCTGCCTTTGAATTGTTTTTGTAACACTAAATAGAGTTTACAAGGAGAGAAAATTGGAACTGGTCAGCATAAGTCACTCCAATCATTGTGTCTTTGAAAAGACAGCTCTTCTTTTAACTACACTAAAAGATAAAGGAAATGGATACATTAGTGTGTTACTCTGGGATTTATGAAACTCCAAGCCGAGTTCTGGGACTGTAATTGCAACAGCTAGACAAGGAGAAACCATCACGAAAATGTTTCAGTTTCTAATGTTAATGCACAGCCACAATTATAAGAACCCCTAATTTGGAGAGACATTTTAATTTTAATTTACTAGAGGTCTAAATAAACTCTCGACAATAGCCTCTGACCACTCTCCCAACAGAGTTATTATTTCTGCATCTGCACATCTTTTAATTCACAACCCAAATAAGGCCCCAGAAGAAATTACTTTCTTTTAAAACAATCCCATAACAGCAGCCAAATATATTATCATTTTAATTAAATATATGACGTATAACAAGGGCCATGATATAAATTTCTCGGATACTGAAGCCTAATTTAATTTCCACATTTAATATATAAAACTCGTGACATATAAAAACTCCTAATATCCTCATCTGCCTCTTAGTACAGTCCTTTATCATGCACGTTTCATTAGTCACACAGATAAAATAAAACAATTACAAACTAACTGGTAAGTCTATACAAGACACTGCTTGGTAGCAAAATGTGATATTATACTAAGTGGAAAATTCTGTCTCAGAAAAAAAAAAAAAAAGGAGTTAGGCAATTTTCCTCTGCCTTGTTAAAGGAAACATCAGTTCACTCGTAATCACCATGTAATTCTCTAAAGGTGCCAGACTCATTCCTGATTTTCTTGCCTAAAAAATAAGAGTACCTCTTCCCTCAACAATCCTGCAAAGGAACTAAACTGTCAAGAAATCATTCTCTGACACTGTTCATCTCCATATGGAAAAGGAACCCTGGTCAGGATTGAAATGAATTAATATATTGATGTTCAGATGACAAAGTAGCTGGGAAGTAAACTTGTCCCAAACTTGCTAATTCCACCTCCTGACAGAGGTATAGAACAACGCGGGCTGACTGCCTGGTAGCACATTGCTGAGGTTCAGCATAATCCAAGAGTAAAGCAAGCAGAAATACATGGAGGCTGTTCTCAGTTTTTGACCTGACAGTTGCCATTTGGGCTGTGCATATAACACCTCATTTTGGAAAGCTCCCGCACACCCTCTCCCCAACTGTTTCTCACAGCTTTCAATACAAATGCCTGTCTCTCATTTTTTTCGGCCTTTCCTCTTATATTAAGGGTCACTGTGAACTAAAAATAGAGTTTGAAGGGAGAAGATGGTCACAGTTTCAAAGTTATAGCTTTTGACTTTTTCTTTGAGGTCTCACATAAAACCCTTACACTGAAAGCAAATCTGAGCCTTTGATCCAAAAAAGATCCCAGTGTAGCACTAGTTCAGGTCTGCTCGAGAAATATGACATTTCACAGATAAAGTGAGACAAAATTTATGAATTCCTTAAACCAAATAGACTTCGCATTTCTTTCCTGTTTCTGAAAGCCCTTTATAGACTGGCAGATTAAGACAAGAAGTAAAATATCTGAAGGAGTTCAGAAATGCTGCATTGAATGGCTTGGTCTGGAAGTACAGCTTTTGCATTGACTGCTGTTTCTAGACTTGTCCTAGGTCCTAACCATGAACCACAACATAGATAAAGAGACTGCAATCCCTCATGACCCAGCTCTCTGTAGACACACTGTCACAGACCACCAGGTTCTACTGATTCTGACAGTGAGAAGCAGTATAGGCTTGAGCTTCTTGGCTCTTCTGTATTTATATATATATTCTATATTTATATATATATTCGACCAGCAGGTCGAAGGAGGTGATCCTGCCCCTCTACTCTGCTCTTGTGAGACCTCACCTGGAGCATTGTGTGCAGTTCTGGTGTCCTCAACATAAAAAGGACATGGAACTGTTGGAACAAGTCCAGAGGAGGGCCACGAGGATGATCAGGGGACTGGAGCACCTCCCGTATGAAGACAGGCTGAGGAAGTTGGGGCTGTTCAGCCTGGAGAAGAGAAGGCTGCGTGGAGACCTCAGAGCAGCCTTCCACTATCTGAAGGGGGCCTATAGGGATGCTGTGGAGGGACTCTTCATCAGGGACTGTAGTGACAGGACAAGGGGTAACGGGTTAAAACTTAAACAGGGGAAGTTTAGATTGGATATAAGGAGGAAATTCTTTCCTGTTAGGGTGGTGAGGCACTGGAATCGGTTGCCCAGGGAGGTTGTGAGTGCTCCATCCCTGGCAGCGTCCAAGGCCAGGTTGGACGAAGCCTTGGGTGGGATGGTTTAGTGTGAGGTGTCCCTGCCCATGGTGGGGGGGTTGGAACTAGATGATGTTGAGGTCCTTTCCAACCCTAACTCTTCTATGATTCTATGATTCTCTAAACTCAAACTTGGGCTCCTGTCCACGCAATGTAGGCAAGAAGTAGGTTCAGGTCTGAGCACAGGGTCTGCACTACAAATACAAAATATATGATGGGGTGTGCCTGAGGGAGTATTATCAGGAAAGGATAAAATCTGCTGCCAACTGTGTGAGATTTACAAGCCATTCATGGTTTTCAGCACAGAATTATAGTGTTATAAGAAAACCCACTAAATGCAGCTTTACTGCAGGTGGTACTGCAGATGAAAGAGGTCACCCCACTCAGCCTGTGTGACCAGAGAGGCTTTTTCTACCTTTTCTGTGTCAAATCCAAGAGACCTTTCAATTGGGTTAAAACATCTCCATTTCACCCCTATTTATAAATATGACCTGCTGATCGTTACCTATCAGCGCTAGCATTTTATATCTGTACTTAATACGTAGGCTACAGAAAATGAACCACTCAGGACTGGCAGAGAGCTCTCAAGGAACAAAAAATATATTAACATGAAGTGTGGAAAAATGTAACATGATTGCAACGTGGCAAATATTGGTGGGGTCTGAACTTTAAACAGTAAAATTCAGGCTTTACTGTCTGACAAGTACTGAAAACTGCTGAGAAAGATAAAAAATACACATATATCCTTTTGGTTGATCACTTGAGATTCCCTTCTGAAATAGCAAATTCTGTATACAACATATAGAGGGTCTGTAGGCATTTAAAAGATACTGTGTGCCCTCAATTTCTGTTGATCACAGTTCTGCATCTTTGTAGCATATAAATGATGAATTACCTGATTCAGTAGCTTTAAACAAAAGAAGAGCCTAGATGGAAAATATTTAGAAGGACCCATTTAATAAGACAGCACAAAAAAGATGGCAAGGCTTTCTTCCTACAAATACTTCCAGCTGTAATCATAGAACCATATCCATGGATTTACAAACTCTCATTATTTTGATGTATTGCTGCATTTCTGCCTAAAAAATAAAATGAAATGCGTTACGTTTGGCCTGAGATGAAATACTGAGTTTCCTGTACTAAAATGCTTCAATTATTCATACTGAAAGATCAGGAAACTACCAAGGAGATAAACACTGTTCATACACTGACCAAGTGTGCCAACTGTTAGAAACTCTTTCAGAATAATCTAATTAACATTAGCATGAGTGTCGTCATTAACATATCCACCTGAACAAAGTTATCAGGCTCTGATTTAAACTTCACTTTCATTCAGTTAAGTGTGCAGTCACTTTTGTCATCATTCAAGTAATATTTCTTTAAATGAAAGAAAAAGAAAATAAAAGATACAGCGATAGTCACACAATAACTGCATGACAACTTCAGCTATCTCTGTGATTAATCTGTTTGGGTAGGCAGGAAAACATGCTGGGTGTAGATTACAAGACACAGCTGATGGATAGCATTTTTACTGGACGAAAGTTAGTTCCAACAAACTCAAGAGTGTTTAATAGGCTTGGATTTATCAAAATAAGAACGAAATAGGTAGAGACTTCCTGAATGCAATTTTTCAGGGCTTAAAGCACAGATCTGAGAGTTGATCCCGTTATTAAGAAGGAAAATCAAACCTGTGACCAAAGATTTCAGACTTCTGTACTTGAACACTGTTTTCAAGAGTTTCTGCCTGAAGTTTTGGGTTGTGACCATCTCCACAGAGGAGTGAGCGGTGTTTGGTAACCCTGCGAACCTGCTCCAGGCATACACTTCAAACCCATCTCCACAGGGAGTATCTGAATAACTAAAATTAAACGTGTTGGGTTCCTGCATAACGTAACTTTGTGTCTGTCTCATTTGGGGGTCTGCCTGTTTTTTTCAGGTTCTTATTAAACTCAGTGAGAAGAGACCCTTCATTTGGGCAGAAGCTGGATGTGGTCGTTACTACTAAATTTAAACCAAGGAATAAGAAGATCCAGCTAGATGTCAGATAAGCACTATTTACACCAGAAGACAATATTTTCAATACTTCTGAAGACTGATATCCTCACATGATAGCATGAAAGTATAAAATTAGATTGTGAGGTAGCTGCAGTTCATGATTAGTAAGCAGACTTCCATGATCAACAATGCAAACTAGTTGAAAACCCCATCTACCTGTCTATCTCTATTTATTTATTATTGATTATCATTAATTGTAAAGACTCTGACTACTGCAATGTCTGACTGATGATTTTTCATTTTTCATGAAAGTCATTAGCTTATTCATCCACATATTGCAAACACTTTCAAGTATCATAACTCAGCTGCCATACACATTGTCTAATTATACAGCATTCACCTATAAAGAAAAAAACCTCAGACATAAGACCTGTACCAATAACAGCAATGATTCACAGTTTGATAGGAGCTTTATAATTTGCAGAGATGGAACTCAAAACACAAGCTCAAACAGCTGGAAATTCAGAAGCAAAGCCCCTTGCAAGCAGCACCTACAATTCACCATAGCAATGCTCAACCTGCCACCTGTGCTTTGGTACGTGCAATGAGCAGATTCTGATCTTCATGGAGCCTGAGTATTGATCCTTCTTTGAGTCAGAGTTTGCTCAGAGCTTTTATGGTAGCACCTCAAGAAAAAAAAACAAACAGTGGGGAAATGGCAATTCTTTTTCCCCACTTATCCCAGATATGACTGGGGAGAAACTTGAACCGCAAGGCAATTCCTGCACAGGGGCTGGAGTTGGGAGCCAGTGTGGGGTACAGAGACTCCCAGCAATTGTACTCAAGGCCCTTGAAGCTTCTCAGCACCATGGTTATTTGTGCAGCAGCTACAGCACTGGTATATTTTTCCTTGCCATCATCTATGGCACTGTCAGCCCCTGTACCTGCATTACTTTGTTTCAGCTAAAAATGTTCATTAGATATCATGCTGTATGCTTTTACTTACAGTTTAATAATAAATGACTGCTACAAAGCTCAGCCAGAACAGGAACTGTATACCAGGAAGATCCCTATCAAACTACTGTAGCAAAGAAATAATACATATCAGATTCCCAAATGACCTCCATAAATCCTCGTTCACCAACAGTGATATTTGTTAACAACAAAATTAACTTTTATTATTTTCTTTCTCTGAATGTATTTGCCAACACTCATTTTTGAAGCTCCCAAGATCAACCAGAAAAGATAAATTAGATTAAATTAGGTTTACTGTCCCAGATATGAAGACACAAACATAACTGAGACTTATATTAAGCCATGATTTGAAGAACTTCATATAATGCACTGTACACTGGAGACTAATAGAGAAAGAAAAAAGCTGCTATCTCTGATGTTTACACAACATCCTCAAAGGATTACCTCCCAGCCTGACAAGCAGTCTACAGTACTCTGAGTGGAGGAAATGTAAGCCAAAAAAAAATCTGGTCTTTCACTCAAGGTGTGACAATAGGACTGTGCTCTGAGCAAATGCTATGAACTAGTTTCTAACAGCCCCACATAGGTGAGGCTCTCAAGTGCCAAAACAGCATCAGGAATAGCACTGCGGCTCAGGTGAGTGTAAAAAAATGCCCGAGGTGCACAAAAGTGCTTGCCGTTTCAAACAGAAGGGCAAGTAACGGTAAAGAACTGATCAGAATACGGGACTGGCAAGCTCATTCTTTCATTAATTATATGGATCCCAATTTTATAGAACACTTTTTTCTGTCTTTTTGGAAACTTTTACTACACTGGGCACTGACAGTCATCCCCAGCAGCCACGGGCATGAACCCTAGGAGTCCTTGTGACACTATCATAGCATGCCAGCAAGGCACTCATTGAAGAGAATGTCATAGCATCTTCTGGGTCCTGCAGAGACTACCAGGGGGAGGAATCTCCTGAATTTTACTGAATTAGGCTGGTTTATTTGTTTTCTGCTTTCCCACCGGTGTCTCTGTCTGACTCAGTGCCAGGGAGATAGACTTCAATACACGACCAGTGAACACGAACCTTGGCTCTCACTGTGAAAAATTTGCTAAGGTATAACAGGGAGATATGATTAATTTTTATCCCATGAAGACTGTCTGTAGGCAGCAAGCAATATGGTTTTTAACACACTGCCTTTATTCTGGAGTTTTCCTTGACATGTTTGTGCTGTTTACGAAGAGGGAAGGTCAGGATTCTTGGCAGAAATCAAAATTACTTTAATATTTTCTTAACAATTCTTTGGTTCAAATTCATGTGAGAAACCGTCCATGAGGATTTATGAAGGACAATTGTGACAGGCCCGCTCTGCAAAAACTGATGAGGGGAAAAATCAATAAACAGCATTAAAATAATACAAAACAAACATTTGAAAGTATTTCAAAACTCCTCTGATCCACCCCTAAGCAAGTTCCTAGCAAAGCACCAATAGCTTCTAGTGCTCTGCCTGCACCTTATTAAGGTGATCTGGAATGAGAGAAGGGACCAATTTTAAAGCGCAAAACTAACAAAAAAGGTAAAATTCATCTTGATCCAATTTGAATTCCTACAATTTTGCAGCTGCTCCGATATTTTGTCAAGTTCCTATGGTTTGTCTGGTGAAAGCAGCTGTGAAAGACCCATAGGTAACTGTCATCCCTATGACAAAGATCACCATGAGGCCCGCTGTGTGCAAAGCTTCTGAAAGATGCTAATTCCTACAACATAACTTCTCAAAGTCCTTAATTTTACTGATGGGTGATTTTTGGCATGAGATGGGTGATCTCTGAGAAGAGGAGCTTATTCTTTAAAGAATCAATGACCAGATGTCACATGGTTTTGTGAGAATCCCAATCTACAGATAAGGGAAATAAATAAAACCTTGTCTAGTGGAGCAAATATGACAAGGAGAGCTGGGAGAAACCATGCTTTATTAATATCAGAAACCTTTGTCTAAAATGACTGAGGCTTGCAAATATTTTTACTGTGCCAGAAGAGGATGCTCAGAGTTGGGTTAAGACTCAGTGGGTTTTCCCAGCACCAATGGGCTCGTTACTTCTAAGGTTTCTACCTCAAAGTAGCTCCTTAGTCTTACTCCAAAACTTATTTAGGAAACAGTCCCCATGTCCTCCTACAGTCTCACCCCTGCCTTCCCAGATTTGTTGAAAGCTGGAACTAGATGACCTTAAGGTCCTTTCCAACCCTAACCATTCTATGATTTCCAAGAAAATGCTGTAAACCTGCTCATTCCGGAAGGATTTGACTCAAATTCACTCAGGAAGAGTCAGTTTAAGAAAACAACTCTGTTTCTGTTAAACAGTGAATTAGTGAGCTTATAGTTCTACACGGCTTTGCATTAGCTTAATATTCAAGACTTTCCTGTCCCAATTGGGAAAATCCCTCCAAAACCCATTCCAGATTCTGTGTTGGCATTGCTGCAATCCCAGGTGTTGGCTCAGTATTGTCCTGGCTGTGGCAAAGCACCAGGACCTGTGCTTTATATTTCATTGTGAAGTTCTGTGGTAGCATCAGGCCCGGAGGTGTTCTCAAATGTTAAACATTCGAGCCAGACAGTAGTTGTTTGGAAGAGGGAAATGTGTGCTCTACACTGAGACTGCAAAGCAGCAGCTGCACTTTTAATTAAAACTTATGTCCTATATATCTTTGTGTGTTTGAGTGGTTCTTTTTTTTTAATGAAATTTTTTAGATAAAGGGAGCTTTTTTAATTATACTTCTGCCTCCTGGTGCACTTCTTCCTTATTCATTTTTGCTATCATGACTTTTTTCAATTTACGTTAACAGATTAGGCCATATCAGAGCTTCTGAGTATATTAAAGGTGACGGCAGCAAAACACAGCTCTGTTTCTTGACCTATTCAGTACCAGTCTCTTTAGTCACCCTTACTTAACCCCCTCCCCAGCATACACACTTTAATTACCGTGAAACATATAGAATTTAAGCATATTTGACAAAGAGTAATGAATGAAGTCTCAACACTCACCAAGCAAATGCCTCAACATTTGCGTAAGTTAACACTATTATCATTCTGTGGATGTGCAGGTTAAAATTGGTTAATTCGGGGAATTTGACTGGAACAGTGATTCCCAAAGAGCTACTGTTCCAATGGCTTTCCTCACATAAAGCTGTATGGATTCTGGAAATAAAGAGGAAAGAAGCCAAAAGCTCTAAAACAAAAGTAAAGAATTAACTGGAAAAATGAGGGATTTAATTTAACTAGAAGTTACAAAATTAAGAAGTAAATCACAAAACAACTGAAAAAGCTGGCATTAAATGTAATACATGCATCATGTCCCAGGTCTTTCAATACAGGGTTTTGTGTTCATTATATGGATGACACGTGGAAGAATTCCTTGCCATTAGCTTGATAATACAAGTAACAACAGGAATTTGCCTGCTTGACAATTAATAAATACAGGGAAACAAGTGAACCATGGTAAAATGCCAGCAGTCCGTTTTCCTGTCATTGCCTTGCTTGCTTGCTTGGTCATGGAGAAGACTCCTTTAGTTTTCCTTCTACAGCCTAAAAAGGTGTAACCCCGCCTGGCAACTAAGTACCATTCCGTGACCAATGCCCAGCTCATCCCTGAGCAGCAGCTGGTGGCTCCTTGCCAACTCCCCCCAGTTTCAGTACTGAACAAGATGTTCTATGGTATGGAACATACCTTTGGCTATGTTCGGGCCAGCTGGTCCTGGTTCTGCTCCATCCTAGCTTCTTGTGTGCCTCCTCACTGGCAGAGCATGAGAGACAGAAAAGTCCTTGGCTTAGAGTAAGCATTACTTAGCAAGAACATTGGTGTATTACTGAAATTAGTCTCAGACTAAAGACAAAAATGCAGCACTGTACCAGCTACGAGGAAGGAAGTTAACTCAATCCCAGCTGAAACCAGGGCAGCAGGACAAACTTACCTTCATATGTTGAAAGCAGATGAAAGCAATTTTAGTAATGCTGTCCCTTGAAAAAACAGGAAAATTCAGTTCAAATTTAGTTCCAAGGAATAGGGCAGGGAAAAGGATAATCATTTGGATGAAGATTTACTTCCCCTGTACTCGCTCAGCACTGGTGAGGCCACACCTCAAATCCTGTGTTCAGTTCTGGGCCCCTCACTCCAAGAGAAACATTAAGGTGCTGGAGTGGGACCAGAGAAGGGCAATGGAGCTGATACAGGGCCTGTAGCACAAGTGTGATGGGGAACGGCTGAGGGACCTGGAGGGGTTTAGTCTGGAGAAGAGAAGGCTGAGGGGTACCTTAGCACTCTCTACAGCTATCTGACAGGAGGATGGAGCGAGGTGGGGGTTGGTCTCTTCTCCCAAGCAACAAGTGATAGGATAAGAGGGAACAGCCTCAAGCTGCACCAGGGGAGATTCAGACTGGAGATTAGGAACAACTTCTTCACCGACAGGGTGAAGCAACAAGTGATAGGATAAGAGGGAACAGCCTCAAGCTGCACCAGGGGAGATTCAGACTGGAGATTAGGAACAACTTCTTCACCGAGAGGGTGCTCAGGCATTGAACAGGCTGCCCAGGGCAGTGCTGGAGTCACCATCCCTGGAAGTGTTCAAACAATATGTAGATGAAGCCCGCAGTGACATGGACTAGTGATGGTCTTAGCAGTGCTGGGGTAATAGTTGGACTTGATGATCTTACAGGTCTCTTCCAACCTGGTTGATTCTATGATTCTATGATTTCAAGTTCCCAGTCCTGCTACAGCATTTTGTCTTTTGAGCTCCTTTTCTGTCAAGACTCAGAATATTACAAACTGCTTGCTGCAGTTTTAATCTTCATGCAAAATAACTGCTGAGTATAAAGTGTGTTTACATCAATCACTCTAGAAATGTAAACAAATACAAGCAGTAGAATTACGAATGAAGAGTTGATTAAGAAGTGACAGCAGAGATTTGTGATAATGAAGGGATGAATAGTGCTTGTTTGGAAATGTGCCAGTTAGCTGCAATTAATTTTGCTAGCTAGTCAGCAGGATACCTGCCGGGTTGCAAACAGAGTGGGTATTTTCTGCCCAGGTTGGTATGCAACTACAGACTCTTCTGTACTTGGATATTTGTAATGTTTTATGACTATGGGCTGGAACAACAAAAGCACAGTAGACCTAACAGCCCTGACTGTATTTGATCTTAAATTCAGGTGCTCTAACCATGGACTGTTGTTTCCAACCCTTAGAGCCTGTGTTTCACCAAAACTATTCCTACCTGCCTGGTGATGGCCATGCCCAGAACCACCTCTTTTTAGGACAGATAAAGAAGGCCTCAATTCACAAACTAGTTTGAGGCTGTTCTCCCAGCCTTATCCCAGCAGGTAAGAGGGCATCCTAGATAAATCTACCATCAGAATTCTCCTCTTGTGCCTGTGAAATGAACTCTTAACAGTATACTACCAGTCAATGGGAAAGCTCCTTTGAGTCACAGGAAGATGGTGCAAGGCATTCACTAGCTGCCAGGAGTTGGGACACACACCTGGGGCCAGGGTGGCACTGTGCCCGGTATAAATGCCCATGCCTCATCACAGAAAGTCAGATTCTTAGAGCAAAAAATGAGTGCTAAAGGATGCTACTACAGCACAGGATATTCACTTGAGGAGAGATGTGGGTCCCAGATCATACCCCATACAGCTACTCAGGAGCAAGAAGCCTCTTTTCTTCTCAATGACCATATTTGCATATAGAAGCACTTTTCCATGGTACTCTCATCAGTTCTCCTTTAGAGAGATGGATTAATGGAAATGGCTGAGCTGAGACAAAGTCAGATGTCGTGTTCCTAAACTCATGCAGGAAACAAGTGACAGCAGCATGGTCTTGGTGTAATGACACTCTAGTCTCTCATTCTGATCACAAGCCCATCTTGCAGTCTGCTTAAATAAAACCAAATAACCTCAGACCAGACCTCTAGAAAAAAACCCCTATCACAATATATCCACCGGGTCAATGAAACAATTCCCTTACGTTCTTTAAGCACTACAAAATGAACAGTTTTATCTACTAGCTGAAGTACTTCTTAACTATTCCCAAATGTGGGCTGATGACTAATCAATCCCCAGACAATCAATCTACTGAATTCAGGAATAACTGGCATCCCACGTACTTTGTAATAGCTATTCTATGAGAAGAATTTCAAAATAACCTGCAAGTCTGAAGAAGTCCAATGTTTCCCTCCATTACAGACAAATTACACCAATGAATTACAAAGAAAGCCTGAAGGTAGGATTATTAAAATGCAAAGGTTTTACTGGTTATATGATTAGGAGCATGAAGAAAAAGCAGGAGGTGAGAGTGTGAAGGTAAAGTAATAAAAGGAAGCCAAATGATTCGTTTAATTAAAGGGTTGATTAAACTTGAAGACTTGTTATACCTCACATTTTTCATTAGCAAACATTTCTATTTAGAGGGCCCAGCCCCACTTCTTTTGAAATCAACAGAAACCTCGGCATTGATTTCAAAAGTCAGTCAAAAGCAAAAAAATCTTTTTAGATGAATTCTCACTTAATCCATAGTTTTGTGAATCCTAAATGATTTTATGGTAGAGGCTCTAGCATCACAAAATTTTAGGAATGCAATTATTTTTGCTGTGTGATATTACTCAGATATAAATAATCTGAGGATTTAAGAGGCTGAGATTATAAACTACCTTCTTCATTATTTGCCTGTGTTCTACGTCATTGCAAACACTGGACATAGTCACGTTATTGAGCTGTCTCTCAGAGGGCCAGTTAATATAAACATATCTGCTGGCTTACCAGAACAATGCTAAAAATTAATGAGGTTGCATTTAGTTGATGCCAAGTAATTAAAGAAAATGTAGTGAAGTGCTAAATATATCCAAAACTTTAAACTTTGGTCTTTCAATACAGACCCTGTGTCTGTGAGAGAGTGCAAGAGAGAGAAAGAAAGAGTCAGTATCATTTAATCTTTTATGCTTCTGGCATTTAGTTTTCAGCCACCCATCCACAGAAACAGGCTAATTTCAGATTTAACTGTGTGGCTAAAAACTAGAGAAATAAAACATTGTTCAGAATTAGTAGTTACAGTGTGTGCTAAACCTGCCCCAGAACCTTGGAGACTTTGCTCACCTAAAGCTTCAGTCAATTAAAATTAAAGACAAGGTTAAAACTGTGTGTGCACAAACATGCACAAACCCATATAAAATAACTACTGTGTAAAAAATGAGCCTTTCCTCAGAGGCACCTCAGCATACAAAATTTGAAACATCAAGGTCCAGATCACTACGTGGATCCTACCCAAATCTTCGTGAAATTTGGCAGAAAATCCGTGTAATAGTGAAGCGACTTATCTTTTACAATGTTCTGACAGATACAGCCCAAAGGCAAGCTCTACCTTACTCCTCAGAGCTCAAAATGGAATGAGAGAAAATCTGGTTGTTGGGATCGTCTAATTCCAGACAACGTGCCTGGCCTTTGTCCAGAAGAAACTGGAAATTCAAAATGCTTAATATGTTCCCTTCCCTGAACTGTTGTGCATTCTCTACCTATCCTTGATTCAATAGCTAACAGGTATCATTTACTCCCCCCAGTCAACGACCACTATTTAATGTATGTGAGCCATGCGGCATTCAAATAGTCGTAGCCACAGAGAAGTTTCAATCCCAATAATTATGTATTGATTTTAATTAGGATTCATCCTGCTCAGAATCCTGCTTCAAAGTCCCAGTCCCAGTATTCTTGGAATAAAATTACTATCATTCACCACTTTTAAAGTAAATGCATCAGTGAGTAAAAATTCATAGGTCTTATGTACAAAAATGTACAGATAGCAGAAGATATATGCCATATTTTTAAAGTGTTAAAACCCACACCATTTTATTGATAAAAACCACTTACACTGTCTCTCTCTGTGTTTCTCTTGGGAAGTTTAAACTCAAATGACTCTGATAAAATATGAAAGCTTCCACTGATTTATTAATAGCAAATAAATAAATTTAGGGGACAAAATGTACTTTGAGACATTATTGTCATTGAGGGACTAACAATATCTTCAGCTTCCATATATCTGCACAGAAATCTGTTGAAAATCTCTTTTGCATATTCATGACCTTGGTCATTCTAGTGGGGAATATCCATAAACTAAATTTTTCATTCCCTTACTATCCTGTCTAGTTTACAGTAAAAATTTCATCCTCAGGATTTAGCTAAAAGGTTAACATTAAAGAGTATTCTTCCTGGAATGAAGCAAAAAAAGATGCCTATAAAAATGACTGAAAAGGTGTAGGAAAAAAACCCCAACAAAACAACAAGTTAAAACCAGCAACTGACTCAAAATTGTTGGTTTAGAGATTCTCTACAATATTGACTTTTTCATACTTTTTTTGTTACTTGATATACAGGATTCTATTGTGCCTTTTTTAGGGTTACTTTGTTGTACAACTAAGGTGAACCTTTGGATAGCAGATGCTCAACAAAGCCTTTTGGCAAAGACTGAAGACAACCAAGTCCTGATGATTACTCAGTAATCATGTCTTGGTTGTCTTCAGTCTTTGCTTCTGCCCGAGACTGATATGAATCCAGAAATGAAGCTCTCCCTTGTCTAGGTCTGCTGAGGAATGTAATCCAAGAAGTATGTAGCGAGAACATATCACTACACACTATTAAAGCTAGGCTCCTACAGAATCAACCGGATGTGGGCACTTCCTTACTTTTTAATTAGGCGCCTTAATATCTCTGGTGTTACACCAAGAAGAGCAACAGCCTAAATCAGGTTGGTTTCAAGCTGTCTTTGGTCTTTGCTGGCTTTGGCACATTTAAAAATTACATTTGGTATTTATGTGAACTTGAAAATATCTTTGAATCTTTGGCCTTTGATGACAATAAGCTCCCATTTACCCATCTCTATATTGATAATGACTGTCTTTACCCTTTGAGGTATACAGATCAAAGAGACAGTCTGAAATGATCCCTAAGAAAAGAAAACCCTAGGAACTCTAAAAGTTAAAGCTTACATAGTCCAAACCAACTTCACATTAAATGTGATATTTTTATGATTTATTCAATGCTGGTTTCTTTAAGAATTTCCTGGAAGGAACCCATATGTAAATCCTCTATAATGAATGGTCAAATCTAAGTGTGTCCTAATTCCATTTAGTACACGTGTTTCTGTTGCATTCTGCCATGTAAGGTGTGTTAGGCTATGTTAATTGGTGTTATCTGCAGGCATGAGCTGCACATGGGACAGCCCAAGGCAGGCCAAGAAAACCTCACACCACCACATTCACTCAGGAGCTAGAAAACAAAAAATCTCCCAAATGCCTCCAGAAATCACTGTTTCTTTTTAAACTGCCACTGACAAAGACCTCTTTTGCTTTTCTTTTTTGTGGGTCTTTGTGCTTCCTGAGAAGTTGTACGGCCAGGTGCTCTAGCCAGAGCTCTACAAGGCTTTCCTTTACTTATTCTAATGTTAATAAAGAAGGAACCAGGAATAGCTTGAACTACTTTCTATCAGTGTATTTGCCTTGATGACAAAAACCTAATACACCACCACAGACTTTTGTTTCCCTTTTTCTTCTGTTGCTCTGTTTATTGCTGGAGCATTCAGAAATATTTTTAGTGCAGATTCCGTGCTCAATTTAGGGCTTAAAGTAAATATGCTCTACACTGCTACTAAAATAAAGCTTGTAGTGTAGAACCTACTGGCAGCAGAGTGTGACATGTATTTCATATTTCACTAATGTTACAAAGCCTTATTTAACAGAAAATGATGGTTTCACAGCCTAAAGCTTGTTATTTAAAAAAATCAACATTTTTTGGTAAATCAAGCTCAACAGTACATAGTAATAGAAGTTTACCTCCACTACCTCCATAATTCCTTATAGTCACTGTGTTCTCCAAGTGCTGAATAACATGTTATTAAAATGCCACCCAGCTTTGCCATGCAGGAGGAAAATGCCTCAAAAAGCACTCCTCCTTCCTAGTTTCACAGCCTATAAATACAAAACACTGTAGAGATTTATAAGTGAAAAAGAAAAGCCCACTCTAACACACTGTTCCAACAGAAAGCTTCTTTACAAAAATGTGGTATTTGTCTTAGAGGATAACTTTAAGTAGAATTATTTCATAGCTCTTTCATACAAATTCACTGCTGCATGTTTTGCCATAACACATTTAAACAAGATTATTGTTCCCCTGGTCTAAACACCTATGTTGTGTTTTGGCTCATTGAATTTCAGCCCTGGAAAAGAAAATTCCATCTGTAGGGAAAGTTGGGTGGCTTGGGTTCCTCCAGAGCTGAAAGAGGGAAACACCAGGTAAAAATTCCTCGGCCTTTGTTCATGTCTAATGTCAGTGGAGAACCCTGCTTTCCCTGCTGCCTTAAGGAACCTACACAATGAGATGAGCTCCAGACCCATCCATGCAGCAAGCCCATACAGTAGGCCAAACCTGCTTATCTGTACCCTGTATGGGCATCCTTGTTAGTGTGGTGTTCATGCCTTCCCCTGGTCACCCAAAGGGACAGCATCTAACTGCGGTTGTAATAAACCACTGACAAAGAGCAACAGCAATTCACTTCATTAAATGATCAACCAGAAGCAGAAGCAAGGATTTATAGTTTCCTGAATCCCTTGCACTGGTAAGCTGAAGCAAAGCACTTACAATATGAAATCTTGAACAGAAATTTAGACCCGTTTGCAGTGCAGTTACTGCAGTGGGGCAGTCGATGACCTTGGATGAGGTGGCTGGGTACTAGTTCAGACAAATATTAAGTGGAACAATAAACTTAATGGCTCTCTTGAAAAATGCAGTATGGCTCAGACTTTAATCTGGTTTGCTTAACAGTGAAAAACATTTTCCTTTATAAGCTTCATATTTTTTTCCCCTTACATGGACTTAGTTCAATCAGAGACTTCTCACTCCGTGCTGCTGAAATAAAATGACTTAATGTGTACCTTTAAACCGGGCCATTAATCTTCTATCATTCACCTCCTGTATTATGCCTTAGCTTACAGTTAATGGAATATTTAACTGCCTTAAGAGGAATAATAAATTGAAGTCAATGCTTCCCTTCAAGTTTTTATCCATAATTTCATCCAAATAAAAGAAAAATTGTTGACTGGGAACCACTGTGATGTTTTCTTAATAGCATTTTATTTGTGAGTATACAGTGTAATTCCATTTCAAAATGTGCTAGCGAAAAAAAGGATGGCTTATAAAGCCCTCAGCTTCAAGTGCTGCACAGAGTGTAATACACAGAAGGGTATTTCCTTGATTATCCTGGGATACGACATGGCTTCTAGTACTATCTGCAGGGTTCTAAAAACAAAGCTTTTCTTACTTGATTCTGAACGACATACTGTTTAAAGGCAAGAGCATCTTTGAGGACAAGCCTCCTCAGAACACTTACAGAACAGTAATAAAATCCGAAATTCCACTGTTCACACCCAAATTTCTTTCCCCACAAAGCATTTGGGCAATAGCAAACCTTTCCTGACCAAAACCTCAGCCTAATTTTTGAAGTCTGCTGCAGACTCTGAACATAACAGGTTGAAAATTACTACAGCCTGTTCAAAACAGGCTGCAACAGTTTTCTACACAAACTTCAGATTTATGGGCTGTTGCTTCAGACCCAACTGTCCTCTCAGGACAGGAGTTTGGAGTTTGTTCCAGTGAGGAAGGGCAAGACCCTCTTGCTCCACCAGAATATGCACATTAACGGCACCACTGAAATAGTTTGGCGGAGAACCCCTCTGGAACTGCCCCAAAGACCCAAAGGCCATTCTTACACACAGAAAAAAACCCAACAGCAGAGTGTTTCCATCCCATCCATCCCTGGCAGTGTTAAAGACAGAGCCTTGGGAAACATGGTCTAGTGTGAGGTGCCCCTGCCCATGGCAGGGGTGTTGGAACTGCATGATCTTAAGGTCCTTTCCAACCCAAACCATTTTATGATTCTATGATTCTCTAATTACATTTGCCAAACTTGCGCACAAGTAAGTGTTACAGTTTTGATGTACCCTGCCTGACCTGCCATTGTGCCACGGCTTTTTTAGAATAATTAAGCCAAGAAAAATCCCAGTAAAGTTTTCCAGAATGCTGGTGTAGCTACATGAGCAGTTTGAGGGCAGTTCTGCAGTGCGTTGGGGAATGCCAGTCTGTCCATAAATTTCTGGGGATACTACAGACACATGCGGGAGCAAGTGACCCTCTATCTGTTGAATGGAGTCTTTCCAGTTGGGGTAAATCACCCTGATAGCTTGTAGGCAGCTGCCTAGGAGCATGGCTGGAAACATTTATAGGTACACTTGAGCCAAAGGGAAAGCTAAACAGCAACAATACAGGGCTGCCATGCGGCTGAGGACTGGTGCCAGCCCAGCAATCACCACCTCCAGCTGGCTCGAGATGCGTGCCGGGCAAGTCCTCACAGCTTATAGGGCAGCAGAGCTTGTCCCTGCCAGTCTGCAAAGCTTTTTCATGGAGGAACACAAACTGTGACAGCTGCTTTAGGAGAGATAGTGGTGTATACCCTAATGACCAGCTGGAGATCATGCCCAGTCACTGTGTAACCGACCTCTGAGGGCAGATACTCAGCCTGTGCCCTGCCTGCAGCCGTCTGCCTGATCGCTAGTGAGATTTTTTGCTGTGTAAGGACTCTCCCTTTCCCAGTTACATACTGGCAGCAGCTTCCTGCTATGAATGCCTTTGACCTTGCCCAGATGGCCCTCACGAGTTCCAAATCCTCTCCTCATTCCTCCAGCCAGTACAATTTCTGGTGGCATGCAAGTGCCAGAAGTAGGATCAAACTGGTAGGTACAGTGTGGCTCCTGGATCTCACCACGACAGATTTCCCATGGACAGCCAGGGCAATTGCATTGTTACACTGGCTTCAAATATAAATCACAGTTACTGATATTCCCTCTAAGGAGGGAATCTGGCAAAGTCAGGAGTGGGCCCAATGCCTCTGAACCAGATGCCCTCTGAAAGAGTTGTCCACGAAACAATGTATTCGTATCAAGTATGTCTGAGAGGATAAATACAAGCCAGAAATTTCAAGTGGCTCCTCTCCATCCTTTCTCATCCATCCCATGGCATAGCTTCCCTTTCAGTCTTACTCAAGAACAAATTAACTTTCAAAATTACATTAACATCAACTGGATGAAAACTGCAGGATTTTTGTTGGCTTCAAGCATCTGCCAGCTGCTATGCCAAACTCTGCAGTCAGCCTTGGTGATGCCATGGTAATTTGTATCAACACATGCAAGAACACAGAAACCCTCATCACTTCTGCTGACAGCCTTTGTCATCACAGATGTCTAGGAAAGGACGGAGCAGGGCTCGAGACTATCAGGATTCAGAAAAACGGTCAAACCACATGACTAGAAATTGCTTGTCTCTGTCTCTAGTTCCTGTACATGAAAACACTTCATGTTTTTTGTGTTAAAAGATGTTATTTACTTTACTTTTTGGCTTCTGTAAGGATTTACCAGGGAAAGATTTCCAGGATAGGTATAGCTACTATACTCCTTTAGATACGGAAAACCATAAACACATACTATAAGGATATAACTAGATTTCACTGTGTTGCATTCGTGTATGAACACAAACTCTAATCAGAAACTGGTTAGAGATCAAAACAAACCCATCAGCTGCATGCTGTTACAAATGTTTTGGACTAGCAGCTTATTTAATGTCCTCCTCTTCGTCTAGATTTTGAAGGTTGTAAATGTTTGAGTAGCTGCTGGCAGTGAAAATCCAAGTGCCATAATGGTTTTTGGAAATTTCTGTTCTAATCCTTAGATAGTACTGACAAATTGCTATCAAAAAGTCAGATACTTTGTGATGGTTCAGCTCACTGGATACTGACTAGTTAATGGAAATCCCATCCAGTTCTTGCATATTACACACTTCCTTGGAAAATTTTACTTTTAACTTCTCTTGCTCCCGTGACATTGAGAGAACAGGGATTTGCCTTTCCTCCAGAGTTTGATAGAGAACAGTAACTGTGGAAGATGGTATGTGACATGGGATGGATAAGCAAGGAAAATATCAGTAGTAGCTCAATATACACAGCAGTGAGGGGTCAAATACGTTAACAGGCATTGGCATGAAGTTATCAGCATTTCCACCGTGTTATGTGATGCTTTAAAGCACAGACAGCAGAGCATCACATCTGCACTGCCATTTTGAGCACCAAGAGCAATCACACAAGCCCAGACAGCATTTTGGTAGGCACAGCCTGTTGTGATGAGTTGTAATCACAGAATCATAGAATAGTTAGGGTTGGAAAGGACCGTAATATCATCCAGTTCCAACCCCCCTGCCATGGGCAGGGACACCTCCCACTAAATAATCAGCATTTACTTCATGGGTAAAAAGAGCTCTGAAGTCAATGACAATAGAAACACAATTTTTCTCCTTGATTTCTTGCCTTTTGTGTTCCTAAAGTGGCATGCTTTTCATTTCCGCCCAAGGAGACCCCAACTATGGTTCACTTCCATCATGACACAGCTAAGAAGGAGCAACTCCATTCCACCAAATCCAGCTCATTCGGAGCCTTTAACACTTAACCCTGGCAGTCCCTGTTTGATGGATAATTCACCATTATGCCAGTACTTACTGCTCAGGAAAAAAATCGTGTATGGTAGGTTTTACATGCCAAACTGCCGATTCTAATCACTTGTTATTGTATTTTAGTGATTATAAATGTAATAGGTCTGTTAGACTAAAGCATGCTGCAGATGCATTTTGTGTTTCGTAAATTCCAGCCACCTCTTCTGCTCATCTGGTAGATGCTATGAACAACCATACATGGAATTTGGGTGTAAGTACTGCATTTCTATCAGTTAAACCTGAATAAAATGCATTTTGCTAAGTTTTGAGTCCACTGCTATTTGTTCTGTATGTAGAATACAGTTACTGTAAAAAATTCTATAAAAGCACTTTTAAAAGACAACACCAGGCAGATCAAAGTAAGTACCAATATTCAGTAGCAGTCTGGACTCCGACCTTTCCAAGATACACTACCACTGATATACCTTATAAACCAGCAAAGCTCCTATATCCATTAAGATCAATGTGGTTTTACTTAGCCCATATGCTGTTCTTCCAGCATTAGACAGATGTGATGGCATGACACCAGCCTAGGAACTGGCTTAACTTTTAAAGATACAAACAGCCTCACTGAAACCAGGGAGAGCTAAGTATGCACTAAAATACACCATGTATTTAAGTGGTTTGCTCAGTTAGGGTTATAGCTGTGAAAGATGGACTATGACTTAAGGCTTCAGTTGTTTCCAGCATGGCTGAGCAAGAAATCCAGCCCAGGGAGGCATAAAAGACCCAAGTGAGAAAAGAAGTGGGTATTCAGGGCTGTTCATCCTAAAGGCAGGCAGAGAGCAAACAGGGAGCAGCAATGCTATAGGTTAACCTGAAAGTAGCACTGAACTGACCAATGTCAGCTGCACAACTAAATTTAGGTTCCCAGACTGCCCACCCATTGACACCATGGGACAGGTAGAAGCTGTCTCATACCCAGTCACTGAAGGATTTATGAACTGCTGGAACTCCCGTTTATCCCATCTGCAGACATCACATTCAGCAGGCACTTTCAAAGCAACCTAGCAGAGTGGTTTTGGGGCAAAGAGCCATCTGGAAAGCAAAGAGCAAGATGAAGATACTGCTCTTAAATCACACACACAGTGTTTCAGGGACCCTGTCCCTGCCCTAGTGCTGCTATGCACTGCAGCCTGCCTGCAGCCATATGCAGAAGAGATAGGGTGTGGTTGTGGCTGGATGAAATGGTCACTTCTGGCAATTGTGCTCCATTACAACCACTTCATCATGGCAACATCCCCAACACATTAAGAGCTGCAATTTGATCCGTTCCTGCACTCATATTAACAGACCCACAGTCCATGATACAAATGGTGTCTGAGACAAGAGAAGGGAAAATTCCAGTGGCTTTTGCTTTAAGGGTTCTAACAGATTTATTTCTCCTGCACAGATTATACAGCAATTTCACTGTCTCAGGCTTATATGGTGAATAGAAAATTCAATTTCCAGTGATATGGTTTAGATTTCCAAGTAACTGTTAAAATAGAACCAAAATATAATAGAACATTGCTGTCATCTAAAGGCTGTTTGGTGTTCTTCATGAAAGGAGCTCAGTTCAAAAAGGCGCGAGTACCTACAACCTAAAATATCTCAGCACATTTGACAATCTCATTGAAAACCTCAGCAGAGAGGCCTGCTCTCGATTTTACAGATGACAATTGAGGTAGAAAATGCACGGATGGGATGAGACTTCTCCCACTGATGTTCACAACTTTGTTTGAAGAAGTCTTCACCCAACAGTTTTGCTCGTATCCAGGATCAGCAAAGTATCCAGGCATATGCTGAACCTCAACTATGCGTTTCCTGATTGATTCTTTGCCAGTTCCTCACAGGATCCTCTGCCCTAAAAATCTTCAATGATTTGGGGCTTGGATTCACACACAATGTGGCATATAAGTGAGAAAGAAAAAGGGTATTATGGTTTCTTATTTATTTCCCTTTCTGTTTTGGTGGCATTTTCTACGGCTTTCTTAAGGCGTTCAATAGCACAGCCTTATCTGCCTTATGTACCCAGATAAAGAGACACCCTCTGTTCTTCATAGAAAACCCCAAAATATTGCTGATGTTTTTGCCCCCGTTTGGTTGTTTTATGCAAAGATTCGGCCATACGGATTAGAAACGGTGTGTGGAGGATGAGGAATTAATCAGGAGCAGGCTGCTGGAGACCAAAATACACACAGTACTTAAACGGTACCAAGTCTCACAGCATAAATTGATATGTCTCATTATAAAGACTATATATGGAATCCTTTTTATCAACCACTTGCTATTCTACTTCCCCCTTTTCTTCCCTCAGTGCTTGGTTTGTGATCTGCTTCCAAAAAGCTCAAATTCTCTAGATGAGAAAGTGCAAAATCAAATTTCAAAGTTAATACCTGATGTTCACCTTTGTGTATATTTTATTTTGTCATTTTCATTTTTAGCTGCTGTGTAATTTTTTCCCCCCTCTCCTTTGAGAAATTTTGCTTGGAAACACATCTGAAACTTCACAGTTTTATTCTCTTTTTCCTGACTGTCCTAATCCTTACAATATGTAATTTTGAATTCTTTGTGGTTATTGAACTGCTTCTCTATTAATCTTTGAACCATCCTGCTGGCTGAGAGATAGACTGCAATACTGATACTGAGTAACGAGGTAGTTAAATGGTTAGCACCTGACAACTCACCAAAAATAAATCTTCACGTGGTTAACAAAGCAATTTTTATTTTTGATGGTGGAACACATCGGTATGAAGGGAAAGCTGAACAGAGCTGAATTGTTCTTTCATTTTTAATCCAAAGACAGCAGCAAGACCAAAATATTTAAACTCAATTTCTAAAATAAGGACTGCTACATATGCTGCATGGCTACTGCCAGGACTGGTTGAATTCACTGCTGCTGAGGCCACAGCAGTAGGATGACATGCGGACTGCAGCACTGCTTGGGTACCTCTGCCCCCACTCCCACCTCATTACTGCGGTGAACATCCCCACCCCAGAAGAACAGGATTTCAGAAACTCCATACTACCCAGCTTACACTCTTCAAGTTCAAGCAATAACCACCTTGAGGGCACCGTAAGTGCAGCAGCATTTGCCATCTCTCTTGCTTCTTGCCCTATACGAGGCACTGACACACTCAACGACCCACCTGCCAACAGTGGAAATACAAATCCAGAATTATTTTGTTCTCTTACAAGGATCAACCTGCATTATATTTTAAGGAATCCATACCATTATTAGCTGAACATCTTCACTTTTGGCTGACCCCTACCTATAAACTATTCATAGCAAAGAAAACCGAGATACAAATTATATCCTTCTGCTTCTGATGTAGATAAATATGATCACACAAAATTACTGCTTCATTTATGGAAATTGCCTTTCAGTTTTAAGAGATGTGTGTGTCCACGGTAGCTCTTTCTTGAACAGGTACTATTATTTGAATTGTCATCTCGGTGATTCACACTATGCACCCTGAGAATTCTTCCAGCTGCATCTCTTAGCAGTTTCTTCAGAGATAACTAATTATGCATGCAAAGACGACTTGGAGAAGAACTAATGCTACCAGATAATCCAAATCCCTGTTCTTACTGAGTTTTTCTTTCCCTTCTGCATTGTTAGGATCTTTTTTTATCATTTCAAACCTCTAAATTTTAACTCCTTTCACCTCCAGTCCCTGCCTCCACAGTATCTGTCCAAAGAAATGATGCTAGTAACAGGCAAAGCTCTAATCGTTGATTTCTTTTTGGCTATGCGGAGTGAGAAAAGCACAAGATTTCAAACCTGACCAGTAAACACATCTTTGCCTTCCCTCCTCAGTGCCCATTAGGTGTAAGAACAAAATTACAGACTATAGAGCTGGAATTAGTTAGTTTGGGCTGGTTTGTTTTTTGGTTTTTTTGTTGTGGGTTTTTTTTTTTTTTTTAAAGTAAGTTTTAAAGGGTAAAAGCCAAGAAACGATAGAGCCAAGCTACACAGGGAGAAATTCGTATTGCTTTGATTATCAGTCTTCAAATTTCTTGAACAGTGCTAAAATTAAGAGTGAAGTTTTGGTCAGCAGTTACCAAACCAGATGTAGGTAGGACCATCACTTACTCCTGATCTCTACCTGGCCACAGACCCCAGTACCCAAGGCTCCCAAGGCTGCCAGCCCCCACAACTTTGCTGTACTACGAAGGCTGCATACTCCACGTCAATTAGCAGAAAACGACAGAGAAATCGGAACATACTTCTAAGTATTCTTCTAAGTATTCTTCTAAGTAAATCGGAACACACTTCTAAGAGGCCAGACCCTACAGTGCTTGGGCTGGTGCAACTTCATCAGGCACTATAGTACTGTACTAAGACTTGCACAGGGTATTCAGAGACCGATGCTGCACCAGACAACTCACTGCACCCACCTTTACCATCTGCTTTCTTTTATTCCCCCTTCCCCCCCCTTCCCTTTTTCTGCCCCCTTTTGTCCTCTTCCCCCTCCTCTTTTATTTCTCCCCATTTCCCTTTTTTCCTTCCCCATTTTCCTTTTCGCCATCTTTTTTCCCATTCCTCCCCCTTCTTCCCCCGTGTAGTTTCCTCTTCCCCTTTTATTATTCCTCCTTCTTCTGCTTTTCCTTCCTTTTTTTTTTTTGCTTTTTACTTTTTTCCCCTTCACCCTTTTTCTTCTTTTCTATTCTTCTCCCCTTTTTTCCTATTACTCATTTTCCTTTTTTTGTCCCTTTTTTTCCTTTTCCCCGTTTTTCTCCCGTTTTTCTTTTGTCCTTTTTTCTTCCCTTTTTACTCTCCCCCCTTTTTTACTTTTCCACCTTTTTTTTTTTTTCTTGGTTTCCTTTTGCCATTTTTCCTTTTCCTCCTTTTTTTTTTCTTCTCTTTTCACTTTTCCCTTTCCCTTTCCTTTTTTCCTTTCCCCCTTTTCCCTCTTCTTTTTCCCCCTTTTCTCCCGTCCCCCTTTTTCCTTCCCTTTCTCCCCACCTCTTTCCCTCCCTTTCTTTTCCCCTCCCTTTTTCATCCCTTCCCCCCAATTTCTTTTCCCTTTTTCCCACCTTCCCTTCCTCCCCCTCTTTACTGTGTCTCTTTCCCCCCACCTCCCATCCCCCAGTTTCCCCCCTCCTCCAGGCTCTCAGACGAGAAAGATTGTTATAATTAGAGCTGGAGGCATCTGCCTTCCTTGCAACGTCACCCCAGCAGGTTTACTGTGAGCATTTTCCTGTTTGGCCTCCTATTTCTCTTGATGTTCCTGGATGATGAGAGTTTTTCATAAGGTGCAATGTTTCCTTAGACAGATAAATCCTGACTGCTGGTATCTGCAAGTCATATTTAACAGCATTGTATAATAATCACAAAAATGTAGTCACATTCTTCCTTTCCTAATCAATAGTTAAAGCAATTGGCAGTAAAAGTCAAATAGGAAATGATGAGAATATAAAAGGTAAAATTGCCTCAGAATGCCACTCTCTAAAGTCCGTAAGAGACTGATTTCATTACAAGTTATTTCCCTAGGTTTGAGCTTTTCTCAGTTGCCGATGATTTTATTTTCACATTTAACAGATTTTAATCTGTGAAACTTTTCTGTATCAAAATGAATCTGGAGATGCTCCTTACAAGGTTTACTTCCCAATAAACTTGTGTAGACTTCTCCCAAACTGCCAATGGGCCTGTCATTTCAACTTCAGCACCAGATTCTCAGTAACAGAAATGCTGTAACCTCATGACAGATTTACATGCAGCAATTTCACTTTGTCCATAACCTTGAAGAAGCTGCAATCCAAGTTACTACTGTCACATTGGAATGCACAGGTTTTCTTTCCTGTATTAGTCTACAGAGCTGTAACTGAGAACAACTAAACAAAATGTAAAGGTTTGGGAGCCCAATACAATGCCAAGAATAAGTCAATACACCCCATTTGACATACACAGCCCTTTGTTGCTTCTCACCTGCCAAAGTTGTTGTCCTTAATACATAAAAATGTGTACAACAAAGCATGGCAGTAAGTGAGACTATCGGTACATATACCACATGAACTCTCCCCTTTCCCCCCATTTTCAACTCCCAACAGAAGATACTGACTGTGCTGAATCCAGCATTTATTCAACAAGATCCTTCAGCATGGCAAACGAAACAATGAGAAATGTTTGGATCAACTCCCAAGATTATTATTTTTTTTTTTTTTTTTTTTTAATCACTTGAGTCTAGAGATTTTTACATTGAAAATCCTGATTTGGGGTAGAAGGGACCTTAAAGCTCATCCAGCTCCAAACCCCTGCCACAGTCAGGAACACCTTCCACTACTCCAGGTTGTTTCAAGCGCCATCCAACCTGGCCTTGAGCACTGCCAGAGATGAGGCACCCACAGCTTCTTTGAGCAATCTGTGCCACTGTCTCATCACCTAGAATATATACCCCACCCTATATGTAATAATGCATTCCTGAAAGTGCCTATAAGCTTTCCCAGCACTATATGCGTACAGAGAGTCCAACTAGAAAGGGACAAGAATAATTTCAAGCATGCAGTTTTCTCCAGTTTTGAGAAACCAGCTGCAAACTTGGCTCATTAATAACAGAAGCACAGACCACACTGCTTGTAACTGCCAGGACCCTCACTGCAATTGTCTTCGTGCCCTGCTCTGAGCTCCTTGGAAAAGCATCAAAAATACAAAGGCCTCTGCATCCACTTCACCTGAATGTGTCTATGTAGAAAGAAAACGTCTGCAAATAACACCAGGTGATTGCAACACATGCAAGTATTTGCTTTGATAAGGCACAGCGTTTAGAGAGTACCAAGAACTTTACATGCAGCTCTGGCACCCAAACCTCGTAACAAACTTGTATCAGTCATTGTAAAATCGTATTTTGAAAGCCCTCAATTTACAACTCATTTTATTTGAGCTATTCTTAGCAGCCCATACACCAAGTGGAATACTGCCCATATTCACTTTTGAAAGCTGTATTGCTCATCTTGTGAAGATAAAAGGCAAAAATCTGTCTTCATAAAGTTCGCAACAAAGCTGAACATGGGGGAAATGGTGTTTTAAATCAGATGTACTACAGTTTTCATGGTTAATGCAAGTCTTTAAACTTGATTTAGGTAACCCATGCCTGTGTTACTGCAGCAAGCTTTGCTCTAAGATAGAGCATTGTTTGACTGAGGGCTTGTAGCTTTAAATAAGAACAATTAAAATGTATTTGATGTTTGAAAACACACACACTCATTCCCTGTACTGACTTTTAAAATTGCTACTTGGCGACTACTGAACCCATCAATGGGGCTCATGTGATGATTATAGAGAGGAACACACTGACTTGATTTTGAAAATACACAGGAAATGCTCTTGTTCTGGTAACTCCATTTTAACATCAATACTGTTCAATTATTTACTGGTTTATCCTGATAATACAGACAGTACTATTGTGTGGAATAGATGAGGGAGGCTCATCAGTATTTATCAGATGCTGCACACCATATGACTGGCTGAAGTTCACACTTGTTAAGCAGCTTTTAATACATTCTGAAGAGATCACCCTGACTGAAGACTGAGTCGTCCTAGGGAGCTGTGTTTCCCTCTAACCGGTAGCAGAAGCCATTCCCATAAGACATGGGGTGGAGTAGAAAGACCTCAGCCTCATCACAGCAAGGCGACATTATCTCACACACGGTGCAGCCTCTTCAGCTGTTCCAACAGCTCCCTCTTAGTGTGGCTTCAGCTGAAAAAACATGCTAAAGAACCAAAGAGAAAACTAGTACAAGTGACTAGTAGAGAGATGATCCATGACCCACAGGATTCAGGGAATGGTCTTTGTGGGATTTTTGGGGAAGGAGCACAAGCTGAACCTTCTCACACGTACACTGAGATGGAAACTGTAATTGGAAAGGTCTTTTCACAGAGGCAGTTCACAGACTCTTTACGTCCCAGAGATTTTCTGTGTGACAGCACTGTGGCTTGTCACTATGCATTTAATAACATTAATGAAGTAAATATATGCTGCCATTACAACTTACACAGCAGACACCATCAATACTTCACAGGCAGACCTGGCATAAGCTAGAGCTCAAGGATTACTTGACTTTTTTTTCTTCTCTTGGTTTGCTGTTCATCAATGAACCAGAACTTGGAACTGAATCCTGGTTTTAAGGACACACAGCAGCCAGTGGCACAAGTCATTCTGTAGTTTCACACTTTTGTTTCTCCAGCTGTACAATATGAAAAGTACTGGATCATACAGGAAATGTGAGCCGAGCTTTTACCACTATCTGTAGAAGAATGACTTTCTAGACATTAGCTGCATCTTAGACCTGGAGTAGCACAGATCACTTCGAACATATGTAGGTTGTGCTTGGTGCTCTGAAGAGTGACAATTTTCAAATAAATGGATTGCTCTTTCCACTAAAAGAGTGAATACTCATGCTCTAGAATAAGGGCCCCTGGTACTTTAATTTCAAAACCCAATATAAATAGGCTATTATCTGCAGCATTTACATCTGCCCTGCCTATTCAGCACGAGACTGCTCATGCAGAGTAAGCATACTTGGCCTCTCTGTACAGTTCTCTTCTTTGGAGCTGGGCAATGCTTCTTCCCGGAGGCTGTTTCTGCACACAACCCAGAACTCGCCACCACAGGCAGTGACGGGCCTTTCAGGCTTCCTCGGCAGAACAACGGCAGAACAGAACTGTTATTACAATCAAAACATCGCTTTAACCTGCTCCGTCTGCAGATCGGGCTGTTTTAACACATCAAGCATAACTTAAGCTCAACAAAAGTGCTGTCGAAGTAAGCCCCGGACACCGACACGCCGAGACCACGGCAAATACCGATGCCAAGGTCTCTCCACTCAGGCAGTAAGCGCGGGAACTCGCTTACAAGCCCCACACCTCAACACGCGTCGTTCTGATTGGCCGAGGCGTTCGGGACCGCTTTGAAGGAGCAGTGCGTACGTGACCATCGCGTCAAGCGTTAATGGCTGCCTGCCCCACAAGATGGCGTCGCGGCGGTGGGCAGCGGGGCGCCCTGCCTCACACCGAGACCCCTCCCCCGGCCTTCGCTTATGGAAGACTCGCCTTTAGTGGTGGCACCGCTCCGTTTAACGTCTGTTTAGGTGAAATGGCAGAAAGGTGCCCCCCAAAAAAGAGCCAGCGCTTCGGTGGTGGTAGTGCTACTGTGTGGTCTCCCCAACATTTAAGTTGTGCTTGCACAATGTGGGATTCCCCCCCACCCCGCCGAGATTACTGCAAATGGATATTTTTTTTTGCATGCAACTTAAATCCACAATAAAGGCCTTGCAGCATTTTCTATAAGTGATCTGACCGAATTAGTATAATGCACCCAGGGAATTCATTCCACTGTAAAACCTTCATTACTGAAAACACCTTAAAGATTACGGTTTCTGCATTGATTTTTTTGTATGTTAAAATCCTTAAAATTTTGTGGCTGAGGTTTGGAATAGACTTTTTTCTCTCCTTTGGCTACCAGCAGCCACAAATTGCATAATTCATGTATGTGCAGTGAATAAATATGATTGTGTTGAGCAGTAAATCACAGTTAAGAATCAATACATTATAACCAAGAGTGTTTATGGGGAATGTTGCCGTCCCCTCTGAAATGATGGGATACGGCTATATTTCCTCCCTGCTCTCAGATTTACTTTGTTTGCTGGCAGTTTGTCACATGCAACAGTTCTGATGGAGTTTGCTACAGAAAATGATCGGGACTTTCCTTTCTCTGTTGCTACTGTACTGAACAGCTCTCAGTGAACTCCCAGGGCCAACAAATGGAATACATTTATAGGTGTCGGTAATTCTGTCTAGAGACTACCTATATCCCTCTCATTAAACCACAATGCCCACACAATTGATCAGTTAAGGAGGAAAAAAAATAAGTCTTGCAGTACACTCAGTAACGTTTCTGGTAAGTACTTCATGCAGACCTAAAGTAGAAGGAAATCATTTTCTAGTTAAAAATCTTTCCATGCCAAAGCATTATTTTGTTTAGCCATTATAAGGGTATTAATAGCTTGATTTTAAAGAAAAATCCACCACATTAAAAGCACAGTGTAAATCTGTGTCACAGGATAAATATAACTGTGTAGAGCTACAGAATGGAAATGAATTAAAAAAGTGCATTTTCATAGAATCACAGAATAGTTTGGGTTGGAAAGGACCTCAAGATACCAAGTTCCAACCCCCCCTGCAATGGGCAGGTGATACTTAGGAATAAAGAGTTAACATCGTGCCTGCTTGCCTAAGCGGTCATTGTGCTTGATGAAGCAGAACCATAGGAGTCAAAGTTGCTAGAATGGTGAAGCAGAATTGTAGGAGTTACAGCTGCTAGGCAGAATTATAGTAGATAAGATTCAGAACTTAACATTTAAGACATTCTTGTTTAAATAGTATCCATAGAAATAAAAGGAACAAAAGATAACCAGAGTAACAAAATTTGCAAACTTGACAAGTTTCTGCTTTAAGATACATAAAACTGGCTTGTACCGAACCTGAGGTTTGGATAGGAGCCGAAACCCTATTGAGTCTGCGTGAAAACAAGAGGTTACTCGCGGTGATGAAGAGGAACTGCAGGCCTTCATCCTCAAGACCCCCTAACGACCACCACCAGGAGGCACCAAACAAGTGCATCAATGGACAAATGTCAGAAAACTAATTATAATACCAGATGGGAATAGGTTCTGCATACGTATTAAGCATGAAGCAATCTCATGTTTATGTAATAATTATATGTAATATAAACAAACTGAGCGGCAAAGGAAAGGTGCGCATGCCTTTGGAGGAACGATCCCCCATTCGCCTCAGCGCTGAATAAAGCATACCTACTTTACAACTTTTAACGAGTTGTGGAGTCTATCTGCGTATCACAGGGACACCTCCCACTCAGCCATGTCACCCAAGGCTCTGTCCAACCTGGCCTTGAACACTGCCAGGGATGGAGCATGCACAGCTTCCTTGGGCAACCCATTCCAGTGCCTCACTACCCTTACAGTAAAGAACTTCTTCCTTATATCCAATCTAAACTTCCCCTGTTTAAGTTTTAACCCGTGACCCCTTGTCCTGTCACTGCAGTTCCTAATGAGTTGTCACTTCCCAGCATCCTTATAGGCCCCCTTCAGATACTTGATCTTACCAAACAGGAACATATTTTCTACTTGTAATATGCCTTCTGAATACTGTTTTGTTTTAAATGATAATGTAGAAATGTAGAGCAATAGAAGAAAGGAAGTCAAAGTATATCAAAAGAGATGTAGTTGTGAAACTGTGTCCCATTGAAGTTATGAATTCTGCAGTCTGCTTCAGTAAAACCAGTGCTAATCCTAAATCTGGTCCAGAAAAGTACCTCCACATTCCTACAGACTTCAGTTGAGCTGAATATCTTGCCTTGTGCTAAAGGGAAACTAATCTGGTT
Source organism: Lathamus discolor (assembly GCF_037157495.1). Classification (NCBI taxonomy): domain Eukaryota; kingdom Metazoa; phylum Chordata; class Aves; order Psittaciformes; family Psittacidae; genus Lathamus; species Lathamus discolor. The sequence continues at coordinate 8,784,390 of NC_088894.1, read as the reverse complement.
TTGACAGGGCAAAAAAAAAAAAACCCCACCAAAACCAAAAAAAACATTTGAGAAAAGATTTTGACAAATAATGATAGGAAGTTGGGAAAGAGATGATGAATGCAGTGCTTTGTGTCTAACTGTATGCCTGGAGTACAGAATCTTTTTTTCAGGAATAAAATGCTATGAGAGCTGCAAGTATAAAATCTATTTGTGCAGAGCATCCCCCAGAAACTTCCATTTTGAGTCATCCAGACCTTCCAAAGTAACTGTCAGGTGAAATGAATGATCAGCCCTGAGGCTAAGTTCTTAGCCTGTATTAATCAAAAGAACTGTTTTGTCTTGTTTAAAGTTATGTTTGGATTATGTGGTTACATGGACAAATACTTTAATGTTTATCTCTGCCGTATTGAGTTATTAATTTAAAATTTAAACATTTCCTTTGTTACTGCATTTTTTTCCATTACAGAATTTTCACTGAAAATTCAGTTGCACCTTGAGTTCAAACAGTTTAGATGAAATAAGAACAAGATTAAATATTAGCTCTGCTTCTTTAATTCCAAGGTTTACATTTGTAATGCTAATACACTAATGGAGTTGGCTGCTGCTTGTCACAGCAGTCTCTGCTTCAGGTCAGTAATTAATTATTCTATCTTCATTGACTTGCGACTCAAAAATCACTAGGGTACGACTAGTGCAGTGTGTAGAGTTTGAAAGATCGCGTAAGAATTTGATTATTTGAAATTGCTATCTAAGAACTATTGCGCTACAGAATGTGTAGTGTTAAAGTGTCAAACAGTCAGACTTTGTAAAGGAATTCAATGCCTATTACCAGACCGCTGCAGGACTCGATGCCAGAGATCGCTCCAAACCTAAGCAGGACTCCTAGGTTTCTTACACAAACAGGGCAAGATAAGTGCTTCCAAAGGGCACTTCAGAACCTCTGCTTGCTGAGCTGAGTGCTGCCTACAACTGGTAAATAGGAAACACTAAACTAAAGCCAGATCTCTAGATAGATTAATTAGCTGGATAGATTTATATCCCAAGTCTATTCAGAGGTAAAAGTCAAAGATTCAGTGATGGTTTTCTGCTAAACCTGTCCTTGAAAACAAAAAAAATCATTTCTTAACCAAATACTGCAGCAAACAGATGTTTTGTTCACCTGTACCTACTTGAATAGCATCAATGCGCATTTTACATACCAAGAAACACAAGCTATTAAGTATGAAACTTGCTTATTCAATTTTTCTCTTGCATGTAAGCCTGGTCCTAATTTTCCCTGCAGAGGGAGGGCTGTGTAGAAGTTGTGCACATTAAAAAGATGTTGGAGCAGCATGGAGTACTTTTCTGGACTTCCTTCACTGACAACCCCCAGCAGTTTCTTTCTTTCTTTTTGTTTTCAAATGCAAACTTTGTTTCACCTCCTTTCTGCTAAGCTTGCAAGCCTTTCAAACAATACCACTTTCAATAATTCACCAAATAATATCTAATGTCTTACAACTTTTATAGCACTTCAGGTTTGCAAGCCAGAAGAGTTTTTACAGCCTCTGAGGCTGCCACAAATGAGAGAATTCATTATACAGCAAAATACACTCTCAAATTGAGACTGTTGTTAAAAACAAGCCTATTTTTTTCTGTAGTGATAGCTGCAAAATAACTGGATTTTTTAAGCCTGATGGACTCTTTCACCTATGAAATAAGAAATGTCTGTGTTAAATCATTTTGCAGTCAGACATAGTAGTGGAGAAAGAGGTCTCACTGCCCTCTTGCACCAATGATCTAGCCAGAGGTTAATTTTTAATCAGTTATGGAGTGGCTGGACAGGCTTAGGTTACTGCAGAGCAGCTTGTCCAGACATTGCTGCACCTTGTTCCAGGGTGACCCTTGCTTTTCCTCTAGGAAACTACTCAGTAGAGAAAGAGGTTTTATTCCCTCCCCCTGCACACTTTTAGTTTAGGGTGAGGGAGATGCACTCATGCTCTGGAATATGAAAAGCAGAGTTTAATCACAGAAAAAAAAAAACCCTCAAACGACAACAACCAAAAAAAAAAAAATCCGCAAAGAAATATAAATGGAAATGAAAAATAACCCTGGACTTTATGTTGTTCGATGCTCCCTCTTATCTTGTGCAATATCAGGAAAAGTGTGATTGCATTTCTGTGCTCCAGCCGAGCTGCTTCTAGTAAACAATGGCAGCCAGAATAAGGCACTGGGGATGCCAGTTATTTTGGGCCAGGGCAGAATGACAGCAGATGTCTTGTGGCAAGGCAAATTGATAACATTTCATTATTTTCCTGTACTTTATAATAGAAACTGAAATAAGCTTTGTTTGTCTATAAAGCAAACCCAGAGAATATGGCAGCTTTATGTAGGATACTCTCTGGATGTTGTTGCTCTTTTCCTTGAACCGTTATAAAAAAAAAATCCAAGACTTGTCCTGATCAGGAGAAATTCAGACCCCATGTGTGAAGGTGCCAGATTCTGTCCAGTTCTCAAAGTTAGGAGATGGCAGTTCACTGAGGTTATTCCTGGCAAAGACTGCCAAAGACTTCTCAGTTGAAGGTGCACCGAAGTGGGTGTTAAGCAGGTGAATGAGACAGTGTGTCACACCTACACTTGCTTCAAGCTGGATCCATTTAACATTTAAGAATGGGAAGGCTTATGCTCTGATGGAGGAACAGTTGTGAGCTGTCAGCCTTGGATCTAAGAAAGTGCTTTTATTGCAGTAAAGATTTGCCTGACTCACAGCATTACTGTGCTGCCCACTGTACTTCTTCCATTTTGTTAATGCCCACGTTCTTTTGTCTTTTCACAGAATCATAGAATCATACAATAGTTAGGGTTGGAAAGGACCTCAAGATCATCTAGTTCCAACCCCCCTGCCATGGGCAGGGACACCTCACACTAAACCATCCCACACAAGGCTTCATCCAACCTGGCCTTGAACACCGCCAGGGATGGAGCACTCACAACCTCCTTGGGCAACCGATTCCAGTGCCTCACCACCCTAACAGGAAAGAATTTCCTCCTTATATCCAATCTAAACTCCCCCTGTTTCAGTTTTAACCCGTTACCCCTTGTCCTGTCACTACAGTCCCTGACTAAGAGTCCCTCCCCAGCATCCCTATAGGCCCCCTTCAGATACTGGAAGGCTGCTATTAGGTCCCCACGCAGCCTTCTCTTCTCCAGGCTTCTCCCTCAAAACAGAAATGGGCATCTATGACATATATAACGAAGGATCAATGTTTTCTCTTGGTTTTGCAGCTGCTATAAAGAAGATAATTTTGTGGTGTTGTCTTTACAATATACCCAACATACACTGATTGCTTTTGGCAAAATCACATTAGCAGTCTTACTACATTACTTTGCTGAGTGTCTCTACTTAGAGATTAGTAGATTACAAATCTACTCCCATTAAGAGAGAAAACAGTCATTTGGTTTAAAAATAAAGTAGTAGATGAAAACACTTCAGATTGTTCATAGAGACTTAATCTAGTTCACTGGGAACCTTTCCTTTCACTTATGCTGAAAATAGTAGTAAGATTAAGAAAGCCCAGTCTAAATCCACAACACTCATAAGTCTAAGTAACAGAACTGTTAAGTAACACATGATGAACTAAATTTACTTACTGGAGGGCTTCCTAAGCAGAGCTTTTTCTGTTTTAAGATTAAGGACTGTCAGTGTACTTCAAAATCTGTTGCTTTTCAAGCTCTCCCTCGCCAGGAATACATCTGGTTCATCTAACTGACTGTAAATGTTGAGCTTTAATTACTTGCTGGAAACTCTGCATGACCAACCTACAACCCAGATTCCTTATTTAAAGAACTTCCTGAATATCTTTGCTGAGGAGGAAAAAAAAAAAAAAAAAAGAAATAAATCTCCCTTTATCTCATGTCTGTATTTTCATACTACAGCAAAAGAACAACATATTAAAAAAAGCCAGTTGTCTTTGTTATTGACCATTCTTCTGTATTATTCTACACTTCAGCTCGTACAAAAGTTATGTGTGTGGACAGAATTCTAAATGCATAAATACATAAGACACACCTGTTTGGTATCAATCCCAAAAGGGAGAGAAGGAGTTGAAATGCAAAATTGTTCCATGGGATAGGAAGTTCAAAATATTTTCTAATAGATGTGCTTAGAAATTAAGTTCTTTGTGTCAGGAAGACTGGAAAAATCTCCATCGCAGAATGCTGAAGGAACAGCTCCAGAACAGAGACAATAGTACCCAAATTCAGGAAAGTGGAAGAAGTTATTCAGACAACTAAAGGCCTTTAAGTGCAATTTCAGCTGTAGACGAGGTTTTAGAGCAGGATTTGAAGGGACAAAAGAAAAAAATATCTCAGTACTGACCCTGTTTAATATGGACAACTAACAACACTGGTAAATACACGAGGTGTGCTAAGGAGCTGAGTGAGACAAACTCAGGAGGCTGGGCCCATGGCCCCGTCTGAATTGCACACAAAGAAACGCATGACCCCCTGTACTGAGGGGTAGGGAAGTGGTGAGATGTGATGGTAAAAAGGCCAGGTTAGGCACTCAAGGGCAAAGCACCATCTGTGCAGCCAAGTGGTGGCACCACAATTAGCTGAAAGTCACAAAAATCTAAAATCCTCAGTTACATGTAAGTCTTTTGTTACACTGTTAAGAAACACTATAATGAAATTAATATTTTGATTGTAGAGATCTGAGACCCATCAAAAGCACATGCAGGGCATATATGCCCTTGGGAGTAACTGAATGGCTGTGATTCAACTCTTGGGATTTAAGCTGAAAACACAGAAATGCCTATCTGCTGTACAATGGCTATAATATCTCCTCCCATATGAAGACAGAATGGTAGAAAACACGTGGGGCAACTTTTCCAGATCTTTGCTCAGTTTTTATTTAGGCAACTGCCTGTTGCCTCTTGAAAAAAATTATTCTTAGGTGGAAGCTTGGCCTACTGTTTGCAGTGCTGTTCTGCAGCCACATTCACTTTTCCATGCTGTAGCTCTCCCTTCTCAAGCATACCCCCATTTTAGTACTCAGAAAGTTATGGAAGAATTGCTTGAATCTGCCCTCATCTTGACCATAAACCTTCAGAGATTTAATTCATGCATTTTAGCACAAGATGGATTACAGCAATATGCCTTTGGCTCATCTCTCAGAGGTATGTGTTGGTCAACTACAAGCAAGATGTCAAACACTTGACACATACAAAGTACCAAGAGCCTGATTTTGTCAGGTTTATGTTGGCTGCCTGTTAAAGAACGCAGAGTGCAGAATCAGCCCAATGTCACAAAAAAAAAAACAGATCTATGAATTAAAAGGCACAAATATCAAGTAGGTCAGGTCACGCTTTCCTGCTTACCCATCTTCCTTTTCACAGTCATGTCCCATAGCTAACTGAAGACTATGCCATCCACACAGTCATGGGGAAATCCTGCTCCTATCTGCATCAGTGTCAAAACTTGGCCAAGGGCATTTTGTCATTTGGAGATACTTGATTCTTGTCCCAGTTACACAAGGTAATTCCTTTGTAGTAATACAAAAGTACATGGAAGTGCATAAAAGTTATCTTCCCTATAATTCTCTCATAGTTCAGAATGGATAAATTTTCGGTGACATGCTACGGTTTTTGTTTCCTACCACTTTTCCCTTAAACAGGTTTTCTGTATGCCAGTGCTAGTCTTTAAGTGATTTCTCAAAACTATTCATGGAGGGTTTACAGACTGAAGAACTTGTTGTTTGCCAGGTTAGTTGTTTCTCAGCCTTGGGAATGGAGGAGTAAACCAAGGCTGCTGTGTAATTCTGTAAATTGAGGCTAGCATAAAATAGGTTATTTAATGCAGACCAAAAAAAAAAATAAATAAAAAAGATCGGTGGAATATGTATGAAGTATTCCAAGTAGTTGCCTGATTGTGATGCTAATAGGAAAGAAGAGGGCTTACATTTATCTCTCTCTCCCTCCTTGGTCTGCATGTGTGAGACTTTCAAGACCTTTTCTAAAAGCATTTCCAGTTTCTAGTCATTTTTAATTTACCAGTATTCAGAAACACAAGGAGGAAGTAAAGGGAGAAAAAGAAAGGTATGTTTAAGCTTCAAAAGAGCTCACCAGAAGGTGATGAATGCTCCATTTAACTCCAAAATGCAATACCATTTGATGTCAGATAAAAGGCTGGATTTTCATTTACTTTGTTAATCATAAATACAATGAAGAGAGGAGAGTATCTTTTTTAATTATTTCATTTCATCACAAGTATGATTTCAGTGATACAGACCATAAAAATGCATTCACTGAGGTGAATTAAAACCCTTCTACTTACATACTGCAAAGGAATCACCAGAGCAAATTGTTTTATTGAGTTCTCTTTGCCAGCTGCTCATCCCACTGAAGGCATTGATGTGCATTTGTGTCAAACACTGATCTCCAAGTGTAGTTAGAAGTATCAAGGACAGCTGGAAAAGGAACTTGCTAAATAAATGTAGCAGTAATAAACATAAATGAATATTCATACATTGTGAGCAGTAAGGTATGGAGTTGTGTTGGACTGTTAAGAGGACACCAATAGGTGACAGATGCTGATCCTCATGCCTGTTACCCTTGTACCAGATGTTACTGTCAGCAGTGTGTAGTAGGGTGCGCTTAGTGCAAGTCTATCATTAAGTAATAGAACTTACGGAATTTGGGAAATTCCATCCTCAAACACCTGCAAGAAACCACAATTCCACCCTCTCCCCCAGGCAATTATTCTGAGAAGTGGGGGAAACTTTACAGAGAGGGAAGAAAGCACAGGTCATTGACTTGGAACATACAGCAAGCTAAATAAATTAGTCTAATACAGCTCAGATATGTATCGCAGTCTCCATGCATCTTTGTCCCTTTCCCCATGTACTGAACTCCACTTGCACACAGCTGGCTGCTGGGAATGCAGTCTTAAGGCAGCTTGGGGCTGGTCTGCCTCAAATCTTTTGTGAAATGTTGTCTCCTCTAATTCTAGGAGTCCCTTTTCCGAAGCATTTTTTTCCTTAGTGACTACATGCATACAGCCTTACATGAATTCACTCTGCTGCAGCCCTCTGCAACAGCAGGGGACAGCTTCTTAGTGACACATCCTTCTCCTCAAGGATCCCTGTGATCTGTGCCACACTGTCGCTTCTGTTTCCCCTCAGTGCAGAAACACCATTTGGAAGGCTAGAGTAGCATACGGAAACATCACTGTGTCCTCACTGGATGAGATATCCTCCTTACCAGAGGCTACGTAATTTCTGTCTCTAAGCCCTAAACTACTTTCTCAGCTTATCAGTTACTTGACCAGTTTCATGTCATCTTTGAATATATGCCAATTCACAAAGCATCACTGGAGGAGTCTGGAGTTTCAGAGAAATAAGCCGCTTCATTCCAAGGGTCTGAAGCACAGGAAAGTGTTTCTTCACTTCTGTAGTTGTTTGCCTCCTAATTCTGGGCAGTAGTAGCAGTTCACATGCTAAAGCAGGTGAAGAACTTTTGAGATCTTTCCTCCCTGATCATTAGTGCAGAGGGGCAAAGGCCTCCTTACCTACTGCAGCTTTGGTCCACAGAGCTTACAGGTATTGCTAAATGGTAGGCAACAGTGAAGGATTACAGGAGAATCAATGTGTGCAGTGACATCTCCAAGAAATCATTCTGTGAAAAAATCTGTTCCTTTTGATGTATGTTCCTTTTCTGACATTCATATAGAGAACAGCCAAAAAAGCATGCTTACAAATAAAATCCCTATGGAAAGGCTGATTAATGTTCTTTTTATTAAAGAAGGGTATTGATCATTGAATGAATAGCAAGAGTTTGCGTGAGAATAAATAATAGTTTTTCTTCCTGTAACTTTGTCTCACTACATTCCTAATTTTAATACAGAGTTTAATCCTACAAAATCCTCACCTAAATGATTAAGTCTTAATTGTGCTGTAAAGTAACAGGATGTAATCAAATTAATGTTTTGATGGCAGCAGCTTGAGAGCCGCCAAGGAGCTACTTACTGTGTGTTTTCTGATGTCACTCCTGTGGCAGAGCAAAATGTTGCTCTAATGAAAACATTAGCTTGTTAGGAACATCTGCATTTACTTTGGAAGCTGGAATGACCTGAGAACAAAAGCATCTGTCCGCTGTTTTCAGCTGCTGCTCTTCAAAATGCTCTCAGGTTCTGCAGCCCCTGGGGTTGTGCCTTTCCCTATGCCTCAGGTTTCAGAATTTGCCCGTCCATGTGACATTCCAGCACCTCTTCTGTAGCAGGCAAGTTCATTGGCCATACTTCAGAAGCATTAGGTATAAAAGTCTTTGTGGACAAACTACATTCACAGTGGTCGCATCCCTTAACTAGCCCTCAGGCTATACCACATGGCATCTGCAGGAGCCAGGAGTTTACCTGCCACCTCTGCGGGGTGCCGAACTGCATGCATTCCCTTGGGTGACAGTGCTGCAATGAAGCACTCTCCTTAGATTTCATTTATACTAAGAATAAATTCTAAGTTTACTTCAACTACAGCAGTTTTCTGGCCTTTTTGCTCTGTCAGGTATGTCCAGACCCAGAACACATCACATGAACATTGCTCCCATCCCCCAAATGTTAATATTTTACTTAAATCACAGATTGGATAAGCCCACAGAAGGCTTAGTAGAGATTTTCAAAATCAGGATGAAAGAATTCCTGAACCTACTCCTTCTTTTTATTAATGTAGGCTGGTCCTTAGCAGGTAAGGCAAGTATGAAAAGCTTCCCAGAGCCTGCTGAGCTGTCTGCTGGTGGATTTTCAGGGGCAGTGCTTGAGAGGGGACACACTGGCACAACAAAACCTGCCCATGCAGTGACAGCAGCTCCCCGCTACCTTTTTTTGCCTGTGCAGGCAGCAGGGATGATGTGTTTCATGGATCAATCAGTATGGGCTGATGCTCTTCCACAAAGCAGATTATCTCTGTATTACCAAAGAAGAAATACAAGTGGACTTTTTTTTTCCACCCTTTCTAAAGCACAGATCCAGACACAGCAGACAGAGGTCTTGTTCCAGTGTGTTGCACTGGAGTACAACGCCACAGCTCTCTCATGCAAAGTCAGGGTGATGCACTAGGGACTGCTTAACAGGCTGATCTCTGAACACCAGGTTTATGTTACTCCTGCTTCACAAGTTTGACTAATGCTGAAGAGACATATCCTGCAATACTGAGCAAATACAAATGGGGAGATGTGTGTGCTGTTCTCCAGAGACTCAAATTTTGAATGCCTAATTTAGCAGAAAGTATTACAAATAAGCCAAACAAGAAAAATAAATGAAATTGAGTTTTCTGCTGCTGGAGTTTGGAATGAAGCATGCCAGGGATGCATGCTGCAAACAGACCAGGCGGTGATGGCTGGGGAAGAAAGCAGTTTGAGGGGGAGATGATAAAAAGAAAGAAACAAATCTACCTCAAAAAAATCCACAAGCTGTGAGTATCTGATATTACTCTATAAAAGTGTATCTATCAGAACCTGCCTCTGGAAACTGCCAAGGTGTTGCTTTGGCTGCACCATAAGGGCAGCGGAGCTGAACTGGGCCCTTCCAGAGTAAGGCAGAGTCTGGGTGGGCTAAATGGTCCTCTGGAGACATCCCTTTTCCTATACTGCCATTACACGAGCTACCCTTTGCTAGGGACAAAGTTTGTAACTGTTGGACCTCAGGCGACTGCTTGAAGCTTTTTTGGGGGAGGAGCATCACAGCTCTGAACACTGGTGCCACAGTTCAGAAGCTGTGATTGTGAGAGATTTATCCTCATTAGATTATACTCATTAAGGTAACAGCTATTGTATACAGTCCTAGGAGGGCCCATTGCAATAGCAGGTGATGGGGATGCCCAGGAAGGTACACTGGGGGCTAAGTAGCTCAGCTGCTTATGGAGAAGTACAAAATATACTGAGGAATTTTTAGTTGAACTGTCACAAGAATGAATATGGAAAATCCTGCTGGTTTTATGCAGTGGAAACTCAACATCAAGCACAAGCCAGTAAACTTATTACCTGTGCCAGCTGTGGGGTCTGTTTGTCTCCCAAAGCAGGGCCCATTGCTGACAGCAGCAAAATGTTCACTGACTGTAGTTATACAAACTTGGCCTTTACTGTAATCAGTTTTCAGGCAAACTGTAAATAGATTTATAACATCTGTAAAACAGCATCCAAAAGGTGAAATACATTAAAAGAAAAGCTTGTAAGATACAGTCAGCCTGGACTCTGAATAGCAGCATTGGCTAAAAGTTTTATTAATATTTAGTTCTTCCCTCCCCCAAAATATTTACAGTGTTCTAATTACTTGTTCATTAACTGTTAGTTTTCAGACAGTTTATGCTAACATGGTTCAGGCTGTGAATTTGCCATGACTATTACTGCTTTAGTCACTCATTAGTTGCTGTGTGTGATGGCTAACCCATATCACAAGGCAACCTTGCTACTGTGTAATGAGCCATCTCCGAGGCTCCCCTGAAGCTCCAGGGGTAGGCAGCAGGCCCTTGCCAGGGGAATACTCCCCAAGAAACCTGCTTCTGGTTCCACAACATCCTCAGTAGGAAAAAGATGCTTGTATAAATATTTACAGGGAACAAGTAAGAGGGGTAGCGACTCACAAACACAAAGTGAATTCTCTGTTTTCATCAAATAGTATCCACAAACATTTTCATTCCACCTCTCCCATAGGATTCCTTTAACTAAGAAAATGTTTTTCTGTTTGTTATCATAGAAGAGCTGCTACAAAAACTAATAGAAAAATCATCAGGAGATTTGAAGAAGAAAAGTAAATAACCAAATTGCCTTCATAGCGGCTTCTTCCATCTCCATCCATTAATAATAAAAAATAGTGATGGAAATAGCCTCTGTGAACATTCAGAAGATACCCGCCCAACCAAGACTGTCCCTGTCAGGTGGATTTCTTCTTTTGATTGTCCCCAGCTCTTTTAAAAAAGAGAATAGACATCCCACCACTTCCCCTTATCTTTATACATCTTAATTAAGAAATTCACCTGATATTCATTCATTATATTAATCAACTTTGATTTTTTTTTTACAGATAGTGTCCAAGTTTGCTGCCTGGGCAATGGCTGCGTGGCTGGGGCTGTTCTGCAGTCAGGTGCTGATCTCTCTCACTGCCACTTGGCAACACAAATCCATTCTTGAAGCTACAAAATGACTCTGCAACATGCAGTTGTGACCATTTCTGATGCAAAAGCCAGCATGCAAAACAAGGCAGCAAACCAAGGGTGACTGAAGAATATAGTCTTTTATATTCCTTATTCTTTTCTCTGCAAGCTTCACTATATTCTCTATTATGTATTCATTGGGAAGGATCAAAACCTATTATTTTTCCAGTTGCTGAGTAGGAGATGCAGGGTAGCTTTTCCCAAGCTCCTGCATAAGCTTAAAGCTTCTCTGCCCATTGTTCCGCAGTGCAGGCAGGGTTAGTCCTGCTTTTCCTGCATCTCCCTTGCAGCCCATAGATCTCTCCACAACAGGGGCTGCCTACCCCAAAAGACATCATGGGACATGCAAGAGGGTACCAGGATAGTACTATCAGGATAGTCCCTTGTGACCCAACAGCAGTGCTTGGCAAGGATCACTGGCCTCTCTGGTGTTTTCAGGTGCTGGCTGTGCAGCAAGTCAAAACTTTTACTTCAAATGTTTAATTCCCCCCCCACCATGTTAACTTTTAGTCCTGAGTTCAGTTCAACTGAACCATTAAAAAGTGAAACAAACAGAGCTGAGCAACAAATTAAGATGTGCCACAGGCAGCCAACGTGTTTCTTTTTAACTTCCATCTGTTGAGTGCTGGCTTCTGAGGTGTGCAATAAAAAAGCGCCTTTGCTTGTGAACAGCTTTTCACTCCTGCTCATAGGTGGCCTCACTGAGGAAGAGGAGGGAGAGACTGTACTCATTTTCGCTTTAAAGAAAGCTAACAAGGGGCTGAGCCAGAATAGACAAGCTTAACTTTCATCTTTAGGCAGGAGAGAAAAATGCAACACGAAAAGTCCTGTATCAGTGTTACACCACTAGTCAGTATGAATACGCTCCTAACACCTAACGAACAAGAAAGGGCATTTGTGCCACTGTTACTAGTTACTGAGTTGTAGTCTTCAGTTAGAAAAAGCAGACTAGAAGTACAGTGCCTTCCCTGAAGTGGTTACAACCAAGAATTTTTAGCAGTGCATCAGGACAAATCCAGATGCATTAAAGTTGCCAATTGACAAACTAAAAATCACTGAAAGGGTTTCACTGGTGAAAGAAATACCATTTTGGTTTTGAAAGTCATGTAAGGCTTAGGGTTTTTTTTCTTTCATGCAGCTCAGGAAACTAAAAGCCTCTGACAGCAACAAATGAAGGACTCTGTAAGGGCTCCATGGGAGCTGAGGAGGGCCAGCTGATAAATTCTCTGTGAAGAAGGTTCATTGAGATCACAGGTAATAATTCCACCTGAAATTTACCAGGGAAGTTTGGGGAAGGGGTGGGGAGAGTTCATAGATGTATGAATGGTAAAATGACTTCTTGTGAAGCTGGGGTGTTTCTCCCAAGAAACACTGTTCACGAGACAATGTTCATTCCGAGACCACCCCTGACCCAGAGGATGCTTTGCACTTTATAGCCAATTCTTGGCACACCACAGCATTGGTCATTGAAGGAGAAAGAAACTAGCAATGGAAGTGCCACTGCATTTGTGATATGTCCTTTGTAATACAGCATTTGTGCTTGAATTTTGTCTAAAATAAGCTCCCTTGTAACTTTCTTAAGTATTAGAAAGAAACGGTGCAAATGAGATTCAGCCCTCCAATACACAGTACTACTTTTAGCAAAGCCTCCTGCAAGGGTTGCTTGGTGACTGATGAATAGACCTCTTAGGAAGACAGCAGGATTACCTTGCAGGCTGGTTCCCCCCATTCCCAGTAAAATAAAAGCAAGTTTGGGTACAGGGAGTTTGTTATGAACATTTGCATCTAGAAGCAAACACCTGCCAATGTATGAGGTCTACCGTGACCTTTCCGAGCTGGTGCTTTTTAACTGAATCTTTTAATCTTTAGCTACCTTTATTTTTTCCTTTAAAGGGCTGTCATTTAGAAGTGCCTACTATGTGCATGTGTGTCCTGGGTTTACCAGGAGCCGTTTTGCTCCTTCTTAGTAACTGGTGCAAACTCTGTGTTTTGACTTCCAGCCTGGGCAGAGAGCTGATAATACCAATTGGTTTTAATTGTTGCTAAGTAATGTTTATTCTGGCCAAGGACTCTGTGAGTCTCATGCTCTGCTGGAGACCAGGGAGGCCGGGAGGAAGCAGAGACAGGACACCTGACACAAACTAGCCAAAGAGGTATTCCATACCACAGCACGTCATGCCCAGGATGTAACGGGGAGTGACCCCGGAAGGGTGGGAACTGTAGGGTTGGACAAGGTATCGGTCGGTGCTCGGCTGGGGGGAGTGGGGCGAGTTATTGGTCGGCTGGTGTTGAGGTGTTGTATTCTTTCCTCTTGTTATTTCCTTTATCATTATTATGATTGGTGGTAGCAGTAGTGATTTCCTTTATCATTATTATGATTGGTGGTAGCGGCAGATGTTATACCTTAGTTACTAAACTGTTCTTATCTCAACCCGTGGGAGTTGCATTCTTTCCGATTCTCCTCTCCATCCCTCCAGGAGCAGGAGGAGGGCAAGAAGGCGGGGGGGAGTGAGAGAACGAGGTTTGTGGCTCAGTTTAAACCACGACAATGTGTGAGCAGGAGCTGGAAAGCCATTCACCAGTTAGTGGATGGGTAGGCATGGTTGGAAAAGAAAAGGTACGACAAGAGAGATGGAGAAAATACTTCTAACAAATGCATAAAGATGAGAACCTGCTGGCAGCCTTGATGGTCTAGATACTATGGATCAAAGGTCCTGAAACAGCCAGTTCTGGGAGCTGGCAAGTGTACCAAAGAAGGGCCACTCTATGGGCTCTGTTTCTTATGCTATTTCCGCAAGTGTTTTCCATAGCGAATTCCAGAATGAGCTGGAATTAGATGGAGCATAGTTAGAATTTTTTGCACTACATTCTTTAGTTCACAAACAACATGTGCTATCATCTTTTTAGTTTCCAATTCTAGGCTTAAAAATACAATATTTATTTATTAGAAATTTTGGTTTAGCTTTTTTTTAAATTATTCTGAAGAGCTGATTTTTACCTTGAAAAGTTAAAGAAAAAAAACAAAACAGTTCAGGGTTATGCTTCATTTGAGGTAAAAATTACAGAAATAGCAAGTTTGTTTAGTAGCCAAAACACTCCTGTATAAAGGCTTGATGCAAGTTTATCACAAGCAAAGAAATTTTTAATGAAACATGATTTCAAATGCTTCTCTCAAACAAGATATTTCTTCATGTCAGAAAAAGACAAAGATTAACAATATAGTAAATAGGAGGGTCTTAGTGTTCGGCTTTCCTTAGAGACTTACTCCTTGAGTACAATTTAGCTTTGTCCTTTCATGCCCTGCTATATATTGCAGATCAATCAGAAAAGAAAAGCAAATTTGACTGCTGTGGCACCTGGATTTCTTCAACTCAGATACCCGTAATTTTTGCACTGGTTTCAGCAGGCAGGTTCTACAAAAAATACTTTTACATCCATTACTTGTGCTGTACATTGAATTTCAGATAGCTGGCCACAGCTTTGCCTGGCCACAGCAATACCAAGTATTTCCGGTATCTGTGGTAGGACTTGCAGTACTACAGCTGTAGCAGAATGCCAAAGTACCAGAAAGGACATAAGCATATCTGAGAGTTGTAAACTGAGCACAATTTTTAAAGAAATCCACCAGTCTGTGACAATACCAACATAATATTAAATGCTGGAAACTCTCCAGAAATCCACTGGGGAATTAGCTCTTTTGGCTTATTTGTTTCCTAATGTAATATTAACTTTTTTCCTCACTAATTTGTAATAGTTATTCATTGACTAGGCAAAATAAAAAACAACAAACCAAACAAAAACCAACCCGCTCCTGTAGACAGCTTGCAAGGGATTTCATCTGAGGATAGCACAACATGGAAGTATTTTTTTTACTGTTTTCAATATAATCCTGTATTATGGAAAGGGTTTTATATATGTTGAATTGAGGCACATTTTGTTGCTTGGATAAGGGAAAAAATTATTCACAGCAACATCAGCTCTACTGGTTGTGTTGAAATATTAAAAAGTATCAATTATTTATATATAGACTGAGACATGGAAGAGAGAAGTTCTTTAGAACATTACATATATAAATTATATACAATGCTTGATTCAAGTTTAATTTGTTAGAAAACATCCACCTGAACTGAATTTCATTTGTAATTTTAAATTATTTTTTTAAAAAATCAATGTTGGTCAATGCTTAGAAGAACAATATTGGAATTTTAGCTCAACATTTTGAAAGGGGAGGGGAGGGGAGGGGGTGCAAGTCCTGTCAACATCGTCTCCCTCTCGCTATACCAAAACCAACATTATGACACTTACTGAAGATGCGCCTTGAACAAAGGGAATACCAGATTTTTATTGTGACAATAAAAACCATCAAATAATTTCTATGATACTATTCCAGTATTTGAGTTCTGAGTGTGCTCTGCAGGACAGCTGCAGAGTAAAATACCACCACAGTAAAGTCTCAGCTCTTTATAGCTCTTACTGAAGTTTTTGTTTAATTATGCTGAAGTCGACCAAGCGCTACTTTAACAGCAAAATTGCTTAATGCATGCATATAAAACCAAACAAACAAGCCTACAAAAGCTTTCCTAACAGCATGGTTTGTTCTACTTAAACAGTGGTGTCTTGTGTTGCTGTCTTTATTCAGGTTTTCTGCTGAGACTGCTTTGAGTTCTGGATCAAAGCTACAGTTTTATTTTGCACTGGGCAGTAGAATTTACACACATAAACTTGGAGCAGGGAAATAAATACCCCTTCACCTTAAGTGCTCATTTATTGTTCTCGATCTGTCACGCTTGATTAAAATATAAAGCTTGCCTCCCTGGCTGGAATTAGCTTTTCATTGCAAGTGACTAACATTCAAGTCTGAAAAATAACAGCTCATTTGTTTCAATATTTGTCATATCGTTCAGAAGGGAATTACATTATGGGCAATTAGCAGTTAATTGTGATCTGTAATTCAAACATTTGCTTGCTGTTTTTAAATGCAGGAGTTGGACTGCGCACTCAATCCCTACACAGCTCAGTGCCTTTCATTGAGACAGGTCTTGATACAGATTTAGGATGCTGCTGCAACAAGAACTGTCAAAACCTAGCATATGTTAACCTAGGGAAGAGGAAGAAAGTATATAAGTTGCTTAAGTGTGCAAATGTATTTGAAAAAGTGACTGGACATTTGCTTTGAATGCGTGCTCTTGGTCTGTGAAGGTACCCAATGCAGAATTCAAGTTCAAGACAACGCACATCTGTTCCTGCACTCTACTCGCTTGATCCAAACTCCTGAAGGTTGTGTCTGTACAAGCCATTTACTCATTGCCGCTTGTTTCCTTTTCTGTCTCGAAGTGTGTGTAGGGGAAGGACCAGAGACAGTCCCACTGTAGAAAATACATCCAAGAAAAATCAAAATTCCTACATCAAAGAAGGAATTGATGTCTCCCTTAGCCATATGCACCTCTACAGTGGTAACGCAGTTTAATATTTGGTTATGTTGAAGCCAGAGAGGCAGTCCAGATCATATTCATCCAGTAGTCTGAACTGGAGAGCTAATGAGCATCCACAGATCCCATCTGAATGAACTGAAGGACGGGAGATTGCATGTTCAAAGCTGGAAACCTCCTTACAGAGGAATGCCAGCCTTTCTTTGAAACGGCACACAGTGCTTAGAAAATCTTCACATTTAGTTGATTTTCAGAGGTACTGCCCTTAGCAAGGGTATTCTGCACTGTCCATAATGGGTACAAGTGTCCAGCAAATCAAGAAGAGACACTCCATGTGTCAAAAGCAGCTCAGAAAACAAGTACATATAGGCAAATTGGGTGCAACAACTCCTGACAGCCTCCTCCACTGCAGTATGGCCAGCGTTGCCTCCAAAAGGAAGAAGGTTTTGTAATAATTCTCCGGATAAGGCTTTCCTGCTGAGCTCCGCATACAGCTTTGCTGTCTGCTGCTGCAGGATTTGGGAAGTCCTCAGTGCCGTTTGTCAGCAGCCATGTACAGCCGTGCAAAACCTACACGGCTCACTCACTTAAATCTTGTGCTGACAGTTTACTGCTTTCCATTTAAAAACATGATTCTCCTCGATTATTGTCATTACTATGGGCAGCGCTTTGTGCTGGAAGGCAAGGAGAATAACAACTCTCAAAACAACTCGATTTTAACAGCTCTTCCAGCGGACTGTAGTTCTGAAGACAATTTCGATAAAGAAGCTGGTAACAGGATTCAATTCTCAGAGGAATCAGCCTCGCAAATAGAAGAAAACGTGAATAATGAGAAATTGAAGTACACCCTAGTGCTGTCTTACTCATCTCCCAGCTTCTGTTCTTTTCTCTAAACCCCTGTTTATTATTTTCAGTTGTTTTATATGAAAAAAGGACTTTCAGAAACATGTCATTAGTACAAGGCTCTCAAGTATTTCAGCGAGGACTGCTGCTAATCTACATCATAACTGGTGCTCAAACTTCACTGAGGTTCTCTTAACAAAGGCCTGTTCCAAACAACTGAAGCACATAGAGTTGTAAAGTGCTAAATAAGAACTAATTACCTGGCAAAGAGGCCACTGAGAGGTCATCATCTTAATTGCACCTTTTAAGCGGCAACCCCGAAAAGCTGAGTTTGTCGCGAAGCTTTGTGCCTAGAGCAGGGGATGCGCCCATTCACAGATGATGGTTTTACTCATAAACAGTGAAACGATTCATTGTAATGTACCGTGAGGACTACCAAATCACACCTGTGGAAGCATTTGTGTGGTATGTCCAACCAGAGAGGCTTTTCTAACAGTAGTATCTGGGGTGTTAAGATTATTTTATTTATTAGCACTGCACCTGTGATGCCTATGAAATAATAGTGTTGCTTGTCTGCAGTACGGCATTTTTAAATGCACGTAAGCTGTAGCATCTCAAAGTGTTTTGCAATACGGTGGTATTTTAGTGGGCTTTCCCACACTCGTCTCCCCTCCTGCTTTTAGTGGTGCCTGAAGGATCTTAAATGCTAATGGCACCAACATGAGTTACGGGTGTTCTTCGAATCTTGTTTATTAAAATAAAGAAGTTTTACAAAGTGCCCTCAAGCATAAGAGATTAAAGGATTTATCCCGGAAACATTTTTTAGACTAACAGCAAAGTAAGGCAGAAAAGGAGCACTGGCCTTTGAAAGGAGGGAGAGCTTCAGAAGGAAGCACGTAGATGCCTGCAATGCAGAAGGACTGAAAATCAGAGCAAATTGCACGGGATGAGTCTCTGGACTAAAAAAACAAAATGAGTACTTGGCAAATGGATACACAGAGTAGCACAAACCGAGTCCAAGCCTGGGGGCATTTAACAGAGGAGAATGGTCCGTTGAAGGTCACAGGGCTCTAAAGAGGCGTCAGTGAATTTTAAGGAGCTTTGGAGGTGGTAACTTTCTGCACCTTCCCATATAGCTGCGCCTACAGCAGGGAAGGCGGCTGTGCCGGGGCACTAGTGTGTGCAGTGCCCGCTGCCTCCCGCTCCTGCTGACAGGAGCTGGCGAGACAACCTCATGCGGCAAACCCCTCTTCATGCATTTTTCAGTCTTACACAGGAGGACGCGAGACTCGTTCAGTTTGTACTCGAAAACAACATTTCTCTGCTACCGCTACTGGGAAAACGTCTGGAAAACAAAACCACCACCCCCCTAAAGCCCCACCGCACCAAATGCAAGAGAAGACACAACCATCTTTCATTGCCACTCCACTTCTCGCTAAACAGCTCAAGCATACAGGTGGCATATTTAGTTGCAGAACGATTTGAGGGAAATAAACCATGCAACCACCAAGGCCCGCTGCCTTTCTGTTAAGGATGAATATGGAACAAGAGAATCGTGTTTCCTCCTGGTGCTGTCATCTAAAACATGTTATTGTGTCTAGAGGTCAGTTATCAGTTAAAATATGTTAAACTGTTACATTTTATAACTTAATAAAATGTCATTCATTAAGTACGAGTATCCTGCTTTCTTAAAACAAAAGAGCACCTGGCTTCAGAACATCATTTACCAAGCTCCAAGACACACTACAGTATGCAGGTAGGATCATCCTGCCCCCTTTGCTTTTGTTTCTAACTGCTTATTTCACAGATGAGAGCTGGGAGATGTACATGCAATTAATTCCTTGACATGCATAAACACATATTTCGTCCCTCTTTCTAAGAACACTCTCCTAACAAGAGCACAGGTGGTTCATGTTATCCTAAGGTGATTTTAGTTTGCACAACTTTCCTTCTGCCTTATGCAGCAGAGACACCTCCTGAGCATAACACTAGCTGTGCCTGTACCACGGGACAAAACAGACCGCAGTTCCCATCACCTTCCTCCACTCCCTCACAGATTCTTTCAATGCAAAGCCAAACATTACAGGGAAATGTCACCCAGGTATTACCCATTCAGCTCAGAAGCACAGAGTGAATCACAGAGTGCTCCCCCATGATACTGGGGAAAAAACCTGTCAGCCAGCCGGGTAGATAAAACAAATGGGAAATAGCTCAGAAAAAAATAAACGGGTGCACACAAGCCAGGAAAACACACCACTTCCCTTCAGACCAAAACCACTGCAGCCACGAGGACAAAGCTTATTTTCCACGAATTCCAACATTGCCCTTTTTTCCCCACAAAATATCCAAATCGTTGCAACGTCCCTGTGAGCAAGAGAGTGAAGCCACCTACCAGAATAGCCAGATCCTGCCCGGCTCGGGGCACTCATGGATGAGACGGTGTCCTTGTCCTGCGCCCTGCAGCAGTGGCTCCCAGACACTAGTTAATGGGCATTCAGGGCTTTAAGCGGACCTGAAAAGCTCATTTATGGGGGAAGAAGGCCAATTTACTCCTCTTCATGTGCTGAGAAAAGGGTGTGGTGTCGCAACAAACTTTTCCCAACTAAAAGCGCTGCTTGAACTGAAAATGCCCTAAGATTTCTTTATATAAAAAGGCTATTTTTCAGTGAAATGAGGAAGCTCCTGCACTAGAGCAGCCAGCGCGGCCCAGTGACGCAGGAACTCGCAGCAGAACGGCGTTACTATCTACGCAGACTTTAAACTGAAGCTTCCCAAGAGATGGAGTATTTAGAAGGAATTTCTCCCAGGTGGTTTCTTTCCTCTGATGTCTGAGAAGGTTTTAATTTGACCCTGCAGCTGGGATCAATTGATCCCCCAGCTGGACATTGAAGGGTCTCTTAGTAGAGCCACTGATGAATGTCATCGTATTGAGTCCCTGTTTCCCTCTGCCAAAACATTTTATCGAAAGGTTTCCAGGTAGTTTCTTAAAGAAAGGCAGTCTCCATAGAAAGACTCGTATTTAAAGAGAACTCGATTCCACCCCCCTCACCCAACCCTTTCATGTCATTTCTTTAGAGTTAATTCAGTGCCTGTTAGGAGGACGGTAGAGATAAAAGTTCTGAGTCATCTTTCGTCTGACTGCTCTGTGGAGCTCTGACCCTAAAATGTTTAACAAGCAAGCAGGAACTGGTAAATCTTCAAACAAACATTAGGAAACAAAGGGGAATACAAGAAATTTCTGTAAAACGAATCCATTCCTGTGAAATCATGACAACAGTGTTCAACACTTTCAGACGTGCAAAGCCCAAAAGGGATAGGATTGGTGAATGAGAGGCGATGAAGCACTATGGTGAGATGCCAGACCTTTGTAGGAGGAATTTGTCAGGGGCTTTAGTTTAGTTGACTTAATTGAGGATGCATGCAGGATGAAAGGCTTTGGAATTGAACTACTAGGTATAAAACATCATCTTCAGAATGAAAACTGACACCCATGGAGGCAAGTAAAGAATAACACAAAGAACAGGTTAGTAAAGCAAGGTTAAGTGCCACCATGAGTTGAGTTCTGAACTTTGAAAATAGCGTAATTGAAACATAAAACACCCCTTCTTACTGCAAGTCCGTTTTCTCTACTTCTCTTATTCTTTTTCTTTTTTCCTTGTGGTTTCTGTTTCAGTTTTAGCAAATTAGGACGGAAGAGAGGGCAATGAAACTGTTGCTAAATGGCGAAACACTTGATTTAATGCCATTTTCTTTGCAGAACAGAAGTCATCTCTTCTGGCCGTGCATGGAAATAATTTAATTTAACAACATAATAAACATTTAGAAAAGCATTAATATTTGATTACTAAGTGGTGTTATTATACTAGTGCTATTTCTTTTAAAAGATATTGAATCTGGAAAAGTATAGATTAAACATCTAGAGGATAAAGTGTTAGCACTAGTTGAAAATCCATACAATGAGAGGGACAGCTTATTGGCCCGTAAATAATCCATATCCTGGATTTTAACTGCTCACAGGGAAGGCTTAACAGTGATTCAGAGGGCTGCCTGACTGGTGTTAGCTCAGTTTTGGTACATAAAGAGGAATGATTAGGATGTGAAGAAACAAAACAGAATGGCAAATTAAAACACAAAGTAGAAGAGCTCCAGAAAGAAATACAGAGACAGTGTTTGCTGGGGAAGCCAACGACCTGGTGGAGAGGCATTTTTATTTTATTTTTAATTTTTTATTTAAAAAAAGCCCCAAACAACCGAAACCCAAAGGCAGAATAGGGAACAGAATGCGTGAGCTTGAATTTTAGCCACTGACAGGGACAAATGAGTAGAGTTAGGAAGAACACTTCTCAAAAAAAAAAATTGGGTCCAGAAACTTATTTCTTACCATGCTGTGCTCGGGAGCCATGTTATTTACCAAACATGACTTTGTAAAAAGACCTTTGAGGGAACATGAGGAACAAGTCTCACTAGAATGCAGTAGATGGAGCTGCTCAGTTAAACTCCTGCCCTGGAGGCATCAGCCGTGGCTCCCAGACCAGCCTGAGGTTTCCATCCCTCTCGGACCTCTGTGGTCACTTTGCAGCTCCTCTGTGCCTCTTGCTTCTCTGCTGAAATGGTAATTTACAGTTTTCTCCTCATTCAGTGTGGTCCAATAAAACGAAAGCAGAAGGAGAGTGAGGAGCTGTCATTTTAGATACAGAGATACCACTGTTTGGAATAAGCATTTAAGTGCCTCGTACTGCACAGTGAACATCTCATGTCTGCTCTCTTCTCACCAAGGAACATCAGGAGAAGTTCCAATTGAGTCAAGGGCATTACACCTGAGGAAAAAGTAGAAGGCATAAGCAAAGTGAGAATTAAACATAAGTGTATGCCAGCAGTTGCAGTGTGAGAGAATTAATCCTCTTTTGTGGGTCCTGGCTAATGATTATACCCCTGCGAAAATCATGCTCCAATTTTTCTATCTCACAATTGTTCTTTTGTTGTTACTATTGACCTTCTTTCTGGTAGCACACTCTTTCATTCCAGCTATGAAAATGCATCTATTTAGAATAAACATAGACTGAACACGAGTAACAGCGCTTTTCCTATTAAACTCTATTTAGTTTCACACTTGTCCAAATGAGAAGTACCACAGAGAATGCAAAATAGAAGGTAGGGGTGTTGTCCTCTCCGTCCCTCCAGGAGCAGGGGGAGGGCAAGAAGGGGGGGAGTGCGTGGACGGGCTTTGTGGTTGGGTTTAAACCACAACAGGTGTCCTCACTAGTGTAGTGGCAAACCTCATTCTTTCTACTTCTGTCTTGCATCAAGGAAGTTCCTGACATAAAATCTTCCAACTTACTCCCTTGATGAATATGGGTTTTTCTTTTTCCATAAAAAAAAATATCCCTTCCACACGGCAGCGTGTTGGCATAGCTCAGACCTAAAGGGCATGGAAAAAAACCCAAACACCACAACAAAAACGTGGCTCTTCTCCGGGGTCCATCAAGGATAATTACCTCCCCAGCCTGGGTTCAGCTGCGGACCCTCCCGGTGCAGGAACACACATTTTCCTGCAGAAACCAAACATTCCTGCTGGCTGCCATGCTGATTCCTTGCAGGGTCAGGTGTGAGGTGTGGGAGCCGCAGGAAAGCGATGCTCTATGTTGCTAAAGCAGCAGGCTGCCGCTCTGCACCTGCAGTTGTTGTCCCTTGGGCAGCCCCACTGTGTGCAGGCAGGAGATTGCCAGTCTGACAGTAGCAGTGAGACAAGCAGGCTTATGAAAGTAGTGTCCTAGTCACAAAAGTTCTGTCAATGGTGTATGTGAAGTCATGGTTATTCACTTTCTCGCATTTTTTGTTCTTTCTTTTCCTTTTCCATTAGCTCTGGACACATTTTCAAATAAAAATCGAAGAAAAAATATTTTCACTTTATTGTGAAGCACCTGGCATCCTTTGCTCCTCTCTCTTTAAGGGTAATGTGCTTTTTTATAACAGAGGAGGTCTTATGAGTCCCCTGAAATGATAAAATCAGATCATTTACATGTAGGAAGTACCAGCTGGAGAGGAGAAAACATACGCTTGTGTTCAAGAAAAGTTTCACATGACATTAAAAGAAACCATCTGCTTTTTCTTTTCTCTTCTTGTTTAAGAACAGCTTGTGTTTGCAGATCACAATTTAACACATGGTAATAACCTACAGGACTTCGTGAAGCATGGATCTTGTTTTCCTTCTTGCATAAAAACCCATAAAAGATTGTGAAGAAGACATTTACTTCTGATCACTGTTTTTTTGCGCTTGGTTATGTTTTCACAATGGCAGTAACACTGCAGTAAAATCCAACTGATGGGTATAAAATGTAATGTAAGGCATAGATACTAATTTATACTGTACGCTCACGTAGAGCTGAGCTTTTCTTTCATCACTGCATTTGCAGCCAGTTTCTGAGGATGATAGGCAAACAAATTATTCACCGGCTCATAGTGCAGATTCAGGTTTCAGTAGCGTTAGGAACTTCAATTATACTACTGATAAAAATATCCCTATCAGCCCCAGAACTGCTTTGAGGAATTCCCTCCAGCCCTTTCTAAAGACCATTTCATTAACTGTCTCTTTTAGTGAGTGATTCTTTGCACACTGGCAGTAACTAGAGCTAAGGAATAGATGATGATCTCGCATGAGTGATGGCTGGTCCCTCTGGGGGCAGTTCAGTGTAATCTTCACACAGACCGGCCCATTCATTTCTTTGCTCATCTGCTCTGTGGCACTTCTTTCAGAGCCAGGGCAGGTAGATGATCATAACAAAATGCCAAATTTGCAGGTGGATTTTAATTTGATTGGCTGTAAAGAATTCACTTTTGTTCCATGTTTGAACAGAGCTTTGGGGCCCAGTCTTATCTTTTCTTAAGCCCGTTTGTGATTCCTTAAGTCAGCAAAGTGTTCAAAGTGCGTAGCACAAGACAGGACTTCTCTGTGCCATTTATCCAGGATTTTCAACAGAATATCCTACGGTAATATATGAATGTCTGATTCAAGGGTCATATCTTTGGCTCCCTGTGTAGCCTGGTTTGGAGTCTGCCTCTTACTGGGTTTTACATTTATATATCTTTTTAGACTTTTTAGTCCTTGTGACTGTCTGCCAAAAAACTGGCAGAATAAAGTACTAACAGAAGCTGGCGAACTTGAGCAATGAATTTTTCCTCTGGATTGCAAGTCTGGCTGAATCTCTATTGAAATAATGCACTTCAGTGAGTCTTCAGAAAAGTATGAAACTACTGAGGGCATTTCCCCTCCCTGTGCTGTTCCATGTCGCTTTCCTACATCCCCTAGAACATCAGATGATTTGGTCTGGCACATGAATGATCCCATATGTACCATTATGACATCAGACATCTGCTACCCATCAAGATGTCAGCCTAATTTGAAAAGAAAACAGTTATAAACACATGTACAAGCACCAGCCAGAATGCTTTGTGACCTTTGCGTATTTACTTTAAGAAATTAAATGCACATCAGAGAAAATCAGATTTATGGTAAGTGTGAAAAGACACGGTGTGAATTTGTTCCCGTAAGTGTAAATTCAGGAACATTTTGGTTTTATTCTTTTGCCTCAAAAATAAAGTGACCTTCTACTTACAGCAGGAACGGCCACAGAATCGCAGAGCCACACGTTCACCCCCACGTTGCTGTGGCGGAAGGGACAAACTCCAGTAGATCTCGTACGTGTGGTCTGCTCTCTGCTAGATTTCTAGATCAGAATGTAGAGAACTGTGAAATAGACGATAACACTCCCATCTCCTCTCTCTGGCCTCCTCCACTTCCCTGGAAGCCAGAATTCCCCACGTTCACTCCAGTGAGAGAGAAAAACAGTGGTGGACCATCAGTTGTGCATGAATTCTGATAAAAGAAAAGCGTATCACAGCAAATAGAATTTTAGGAAGGTGGGGGAAACGATAGGAAAAAATCAGGTTAGTGTAGATCACCGGGGAGGATTGTTCTGGCAGGATTAGGAATGCTGAGGAGTCTCCTGAATTGCAGTTGGATATGCATAGTGATTTAGATAGTTACTTTGCCAGAAGAAAACATGGTCAGAAATTGCAGTGGTATTTAGAGTCATCAGCAACTGTCACATGTAACGGGAGGAGGAAGGGATGTTTTACAGTGGCTTTCCATTGCTGTTGAAGAGATGGTAATAGGAAATAAAACTGATCAAAACACCAGTGTCATTTAAACAGAAAAACAGATGTAGAAGTAAGACTTTTTTTACCTGAATTAGCTCAATCTGAGAAGAGAGTGAACCGGTTAGTTGTAGGCATGTTTGAATGACAGTCTCAGGAGCGTAAATGCAGTACAGGATTAACTGCTTTAAACCAAAGGTGTAAAATCTATAGCCCAGCCTCAGGGAATAAAAGGGAAGAGTTCTAGCTCTTCCCTTTTATTTCAACTCTATGGTTGAAAAAAACATATTGTAAGAAGAAAACTGCTTAAGTCAAGAAAAAGTCAAGCTGAGTTAGGCTTTGCCAAAGGATATTAAGGAGTGAAAGGCTTTTAAGTAATATAAATAAAAGGAGAACAAGAATAAAAGTGACGTGCTATGCAGTGACAATGGGGTCAAGAGCAAAGATAATCTAGATATTACCCCAAAATAGTGCTGACTTAGATTTCAGTGTAGGGACAATAGCAGAATGGATGATAGGGATGAATGTACTGCAGTTCATTACCACAGCCTGGGAGGCAGCAAAGCCCTAAGTGTTTCATGCACTTTAGGTGGGAAAGCCCATTAATCTCCATCACAGATGTCTGAAAGGAGCAATATGGGAAGCAGCAACTCTAATACCAAAGCCCACCTTATCTGGATGGGCACAGGTCTGATTACAGGAAAGATGAATTCCTATGTGGGCAGATGCAGAAATGGACAGTGACTGCATGGACAGAGAGAGTCTCACAGGAGGAGGCCAAAATTGCTCAGTATGTTCAGTCAAGATGCAGGAAGGCTGAGAGGATATAAAACTGCTCTCTATATTTTGTTTCATGGGGCAAAGACAAGGGAGGGAGAAATACTATTAAGCTAAAGGAAAATGGGACCAAATAAAGCAAAAGACAAATGTATACATACACACTGGGCATAAACTTTGGTGGACAGTCGGAAACCTTCAGCACTATCCAGAGAGTGATCCCTGGCTGAACACTGGGAGCATGTCAGATACAAAGCCAGGCAGAAATATGCACGCTTTATAGTTAAATCTATGAGGTTTATGGTGCATTTCTGGGATAGCAAAGGCTTGGATTAAGTGATTTAGAAAGTCCTTAATCCCTATGCTCTGAATACGTGCAGGGAAGAAGTCACTAAGGGTTTCCAATAAAATCTAAGTGCAATCTCACTTGCTCTCTACAGACCCACATAAAACTCTTGGATAGGGAAATACCAGCGTGTAAAGATCACTGAATGTTCCTGTCGCAGTTTCTTTAGAGGCTGACATGTAACGAGAACACTTTCTTTACAGATCTGCACTTTTTAATGTGAAGTTAATGATACAAATGAGAAGATTCTCAATGGGAATTAGAACATCTTAATCAACTTCACATTCAAAAACCTGACAAATTGCCTCATAATGACCTTGGATCCCCAGACTTGAAGGAAAGCAACTTCTCTCATAAGATTTTATGCTGTCCTGTTACTCCTTCGAACATACAACTGATGGCAAGTATGACAGGAGGCATGCCTCAGGCTGGAATATGTAGAGACAGAACATTTTCCTAGCTTTTCAGTCTGGAGACACTGCAGGAATTGGACTCTGCATGTCAGACCTGCTGTGCAGGTTCAGGCTGGCAGTTTACATCCAGTACCAAGTGTCATAGGCCACCTTGTTATCATGCAAGTACCATCCTACCAACCTGCCATATGAAGTGGCCAGCCAAGAGCAGCCCTGCATGGAGAGCTGATTAACCTTCCTTATCCATGGTTATTCCCAATATTTGTGTGGTGGTATCTCATTGCTTAAATTTATGAGAAAGATGACAAAGACATCAAGGTCTAGTATTTGTCAAGCCTTTTCATCAATAGTAGAAAACTCATTTTTTCTAGCATTCCTTTTCCTTAACATGCATTTAAACCCATACTAATTATTTGTATAAAAATGCTAATAATCAGAACTAAAATTTTGAACCTTGTTTAGAATCTGAGTTAGCTTTTTTATAAATGCTTCTGGCTTCTAAAGCCTGTTAAAACCCCACCTCTACAGAAACATCTCATTCTAAGAAGTCTGCAAATATCCAATACATGCTAATGAATCTGAGCAGATCAACTAACAGCATAAAAGTGTTCACAAGCAGGTAACTACACACCGCAGCACCTAACCCTTTACATCTCAGAGATACCTGAGGATGTTTGATGTGCCTCCCCTCCTCACCAAGCTATGAAAAGAGATAAGATCTCAGTTAATGTGTCTCAAAAAAGCTCAGATTTTAGTGGATCAGATGTAAGCTAATTTCACAGGGCTACGAAGACCCTGAAGGTTTGTCACAATAAATAACGTATTATCTGGCCAGCCAACATCCAGCTTCCCATTCCTCTGAGCAGCAGTGACAACCCTGACCTCCCCATAGTCACTTACTTCACAAATCTTGGGGTTTGGAATGGTTTGTTCTTGTTGAGGTTGAGAGGTCTGCTAATTTCTTTCCCGTATATTATGATGCACTGGAAATAACGTGAATTAATGTAACTTGGTGACCTTTTACAACTGTCAGGCTGCAGTATTTTCACTTTCTTGATTGTCTCTGGACCCATTGAGAAGCAATAGTGAAGGAGGCTTAGCATGGCTGACACTTTGCATTGTATCATGGATATACTGAAGCTTGAGAGGTTACCTGATGAACTGCAGTGCCAAGAAAAGGGACAATCTACAGTAAAATGACATATTTTGATTTAGAGATGTCTCTTAGGCCCTTTCAAAGTGAACAGTCATGACTCGGAAATATACGTAAACTTATGTTAGAAACATACTGGATAGTACTTGTATAAAAAATGCACGTAGGAGTTAGAATATGAAAGCAGATAAAAGATACTGTTCCAACAGATTTGTATTTTTTTTTTCTACATAGATTCTGCTATTAAAACCTGACAAGTCAGCAATCAAAATAAAACACTGCTTTGTTCAAAAGTAATAAAGATTCAGACGCTGCAACTATGCTGAGCAGTTCCATCAGAAAAATAAATAATCCAAGCATTCATTTTCTTGCTATTATAATTTCTGTGGTCTCTCTGGGCATAAATAATAGTAAGAATGCCCTGATTTTTGTTCTGATAGATACACGGAAGCCAACCCTTTGTGTGTATGTGTAAGTTAACCCATTTCATTTTGTTATTCACGGTAAAGTGCATCTGTCCAGACAGATCTGCTCAAGTTCATAAAAGCAGAATTTTCAGTAGCATTCACTGGCAAATGGCTTCAGTGCTTAACACTGATCTGCTTAACAGAAAAAGACTCATGCAAGTCAGAAAAACTCTTCAAAACAAACTCACCAGAAACTAAAAGCAGCTCTTTACAAACTGGAGGCATACCGCAACACCTGTGAGTTGACTGGCAATTCAGTGCCCCATTGTGACCTTTAATTCTCACTGAGCATGTTGAACACAGCCAGCTGTATTTGCAAGTAAGCCCTGCTGTTTGTTTATTCTCATTTCTGCTCAGCTTCTGCGCTGTCCCGGTTACTTTGAGCTAGTCTGGCCATGCAGTTGATACCTGGATATGCTGGGTACATAAACATTTTAAAATTGGTAAAGATACTCAGTTTTGTCTTCTCTTTCATATCCTACTTGCCTACCTGCAAATTAGCTCTTCTAGTGACCTGAGCTGCACTTGCCCTTTCCTTATGCCTGCAAAGGTATTGAGCAGAAACCATCCTGGTGCAGAAGTATAGCTACTTCCAGTCTTTAAGTCACTGTTCACAAGAAATTTTGGATAACATTACTCATGAAGCCAAGATCCCACTGCAGACCAGAACTTGGGAAGTTAGAGCCTCATTTTAAACTATTTCTTGGAGAATACACTGCAGTGACAAGTGTCAACTGACCTATTACCCTCTATGGTGCTGCTTGACTACCCCAGTCCTGACGAGTTGTTACAGAAAAGATTTGTTCCCACAGGCTGTTGGAAGATTTCTCCTATGGCTTCATTATATTACCCAGCAACTGGAGCAGTTACTTGGTTTGAAAACATACGCAGACACACTGGTGCAATAATGACCTAACGGCAAGGTTGAGCTGGAGAGGGTACTTTCCTTAACATTCGTAACAAAAAAGCCCCCAAAAACCAAAAGCCCACAAACCCCACCACGATGTTAAAAGTTACATTTTGCTGCAGTGAGAAGGATTTTTAGATAAACTTTTCTTTCTCTTACAGCAACTAATGACACAGGAAAGAGTTAAAATGAGACATTCTCTTATACTTGCAAAAAGAAAACCCCACATTTCTCAATTTTGCAATGTGTCTTCTGGCAGAGTCTTTCTGCAGTGTGTTTCAAGGACACTCATAAAGCCCAGTTTTGCCATCACATTCAGGCTGAGATCTGAGTGCAGTTGTTTGTGGCCAAGATTACTTCCACCTGGAAAGCTGCAAGCACACAGTTTGTTCTCTCTGCCAACTGGAGAGCAGATTTATCATGCATATAAATGAAACCTGTATGTCACTTTTTTCATGCATTGAGAAGTTCCCATTCTCTGTACAGAAGCTTTCCTTTTCTTGGGGGAATGATGCCAACAACCAGCACATGACACAGTGTCTGGGACTACCCAGAACTTAGAACCATCCAAACTCTTCAGATGACCTCCCTAGTAATACGCAGAGCACCAATAAAGGTGTGATTGACAAGTCAGTCAACAGCTAAGCTAAACATCACCAGTCTTAAAAACAGACAGCCCAGTCAAACTAACAGTGTTACTGTTTTAAAACCATAAACATTAGTTCTGTCACTACTTAACAGATTTGGAGTGCTCTGCCATGTCTGGCTGTCACCTCAGAAAATCTTGAAAGGAGACACTAACACAAAACAAACCTGTGTTTTCAGCTGCTGTTGCAACTTCACATCAGTTTTCTCTGGGAACGGTGCGATTCCATCTTCCCATAGTGATGACACGCACTTCTTAATTGAATTTAGTCTTCTGCTCACCTACAGAAATAAAGAGCATTGTTGACTGTATCAGCATGCGAAACAGAAAATGGCATGAGAGGAAAGAAACTAAAGAGCTTTTTCTCTTGGGTGTGACATGAGGAGCGCTGTAGTTTGTTATGCCCTTTGCTTGGCATTCTCTTGCAGAATTTTCCCTTTCATCCTATGCTGATAAGGAAACAGAACACAAATTAAACCCCGTAGCGTTGACTTTTGAGGAGCAGCAACGTGTGACCTGGCAAGCATTATGCCTGGGTTTTTTACTTTTCATGAGGACATCTCAGTTTGCAGATGTTCACTTCCCTGGGTTACAGGTGGCCTACCTGCAACCTCATTATTCCTACACTTAATGAGATTACTTATAATCAAGAGGAATTCATCAGGCAAGTACCATAACACATGTAAAAATGCCCTTGCTTCTGCACCTTAGCCAAGGGAGTGGGATTGCTTAGCTCTATCCCTTGCCAGGAGGAGACATCAAATGGCACTGTTCAGGTGGCCAAAAGTGCACCCTTGGACCCTGGTTGAAGCACAGCTGGGTGGGCAGAAGCGCTGGGCTCTGTGGTCTCAGCCTCAGCACAAATCCTGCTTGCTTTGCAAAAGCCTGAAGGAAATGTTATCCTGCAGTGGTTCCTATTGCTCCTGCAGTTACTTTGGAAGTGGGCACCTGCAGCTGTTTTATCTTTACAACTGTTTAATTTCCTTTAAGTTTCTGACCTTTTGCAGACTTTCAGTTCAACTCCTAATATTTAGGCAGATTAACATCAAACAAATAATCTGACACAGTCCAAAAAATTACTACCCGTACCTTATTTTATACAATAAGCCGAACTTACCAAAAAACCTCAAAACAATCCCCAAACCCCAGAAACAATCAAAACCAAGGGATAATCCCTGAAGATGGGAAACCAGCATTATGGTCCATACCATAGACTCATTATCTTGTCAACAGTGTTAGAAGGAAGGTCAGAAGAGAAGCTCACACACCTAAATCACCCAGAAAATGATGCTCTTAAAAGGATCCTGAACTATATACAGCTCACCATACTCATAAGTATTTTTATAGTGGGGGAATAAATGAAATGCTCTCCACTCCCAAAAGATACAGACACAAAAATAAGCTGGCCTTGCTCTTGCTTTGTTGAAGTTAAAAGCAATTGAAAGATCATCTTTCAGTACAGCTGAGTGAAGAGGATTTTTTCTACACTGTCCTGTGCTTAGCTGCATGGGTCACTCTGCTAATTGCTCATCTTTCAGTGGAGTGAGCTGTAATTAAATTGAACATTGAACTGACGCAAACAGGTATGAAAGGTCTCACCTCTGAAAAATGTCAGTTCTTGGACCTGTGTGTCGTGGTTTAAGCCCAACCGGTAACTTAGAACCACACAGCCTCTTGCTCACTCCCCTCCTTTTTCCTCCCTCCTCTCCTGGAGGGATAGGGAGGAGAATCGGAAGAATGTAACTCCAATGGGTTGAGATAAGCACAGTCCAGTAACTATAACACAAACCACTACTGCTGCCACCAATAGTAATAATGATAAGGGAAATAACAAGGGAAGAGAATACAACCGCTCACCGCCCAGCGGCCAGTACCCAGCCTGACCCGAGCAGTGATCTTGGCCTTCTGGGTGACTCCCCGCAGTTCCTACACTGGTCATGACGTGCTGTGCTATGGAATACCCCTTTGGCTAGTTTGGGTCAGGTGTCCTGTCTCTGCTTCCTTCTGGCTTCCTGTGTCCCCTCTCACTGGCAGAGCATGAGCTTCAAAAGCCCTTGATTGGAGTAAACATCACTTAGCAACAGCTGAAAACATTGGTGTTGTCAGCGTTGTTCTTGGGCTAAAGTCAAAAACACAGCACTGCACCGGCTACTAAGAAGGAGAAAAAAAATGACTGCTGCTGCTGAACCCAGGACACTGTGAAAAAACGAAAACCCCCTTTTGAAATGGCAAGAAAAATTTTTGCAGACAGATTTCTGACAAAAAAGTTCAGAAAGCTAAAAATGTGCTACCTGCTTTTTGATTGAAAATATCTGTGCTTGGAGGTCCCTAAGGCTGAAACGTGGATTTCAGCAAGGACCAACAAGCTCACTTCTTCCACAACTGAACAATTCGCATGGGTGATGTTTGGCCAGGACGTGGGGACATTTCTTCTCGTCAGATGCTTCTTATAATGGGGGAATCCTTGACTGCTATTCTTCTCTGGTGATTTCTTCTGCCCACAACAAATTGTTCACGCCATAGCTGCTTGTGAAGAGCAAGTTGTGTTGTGTTGTGTTCTGCTCCCCGAGGTTCGTTGCCCTCACTATCACTTTGGCAATTCCTCTTTTCAGTTTTAAAGGCCTTCTTTCGTGTGCGAAGATATATCAGGAAAGAATTCATAATGCACCCTGTCAGCTGTTAGCTGAAGAGTGTGATTGATGCACTGAACTTCCTGAAGAATCACAAGAAAGCTGCCTTGTCACTGATGGTTTGCTACTGCAGGTCTTCTTGACCCAGGCAGCTCACTTCTTCGTATGTGGGTGCTCTTATTTACTTTAGATTCTTCATATAAGATAAAGATATCAGAACTGCATCGATTTAAGAGCATTTCAGTTGGCACTTCTGCCGGGTCAGAGTGCAGAAAATGCATTACAATCAGAGTATGTTCATTGCCAAAAGAAAGTGTAAATGAATTATAGATTTGGATTATAGATTTGAATTTTAGTTCCTGTGCACAAGGTAAACCTTTTCTGACCCATGTTTTGTGTTGCCGTCCTGCACAGAGGGCACCAGAAGAACAGTGGAACGTTCCCCAGCCTGTGGAACGAATTCCTGACAATTTTCTAGTGAGGAGCCAAGGAAGCCTGGGATACCTTTGGAAGATCCTTGAATACAGTTGCTGACAAGAGTTAGCAGATTTTAAACATTACATGAGCTTGTCTGTAAGAAGAAATATCTCCCTCCCCTCAAAACCAGTATCATTTTTAGTGATAGATTTTCTGGGGGCAAGTTTCCTCCATCTCATTCATTATTAGTACTCTGGGAAAGCGGTTGCACTAGGAAAAGCGGGAGACAATGAATCCTCACCTTTCAGTAACTGTAATGCCGAAAGATCTGTAGCAGATCATCACTGTAAAATCCTGAGTTCAAGTCCAACAATACAGTAGTAACAGAAACTGGAAGTGTCCGATGGAAAGGCGCAGCAGAATACTGACCAGGGAAGAGATTTATAAGTGATTACAGAAAAATCCCTAAAGCTGTCTGCTCATTGTAGAGGCTCAGTGGAGGAAAGCAAACAAGATTCTCAGATACAGTGAGCTGCTTGAGGAATATAAATGAGAGTAGGTAGCATTGCTGCACTCTGTACTGAGCAACCCTCTCCCAGAAAGCCATATCCAACTATCAAATGGTCACCAGGCTTTCAGAAGTGCGTGAGAAAAAGGAATGGGTAATGCAGCCTGATAAAGGGCCTGAAGAAGCTAAGCTAGAAAACGTAACAGAGAAAAATATGTCCCTTTCTACTTGGAAAGAAGTCAAGACGAGAGCAATGAGAGCAGATGAAATGATAAAGACAAGGGGAGGGAAGACAATAGTGCAGATCCTTCTTAAAGTGTAGTACCTTGGATTGATCGATCTACCTAGAGATTCACTGCCACACGGAATACTAGAATAAAGGGAAGCAGGGAATAGACATCACTCTCTGCAAGCTCCAGTCTGGCAATACAAGTAACAAATTAGTTGGTTTCTGTTCTTCTTACGTGGGAATCTGGACTTCCTACGATTGTTCCTTTCTGTGCCTATAAAACAGACTTCATTTTCAAAGTAACAAAAAGATTTCAAAAGCTCAAAAGTTGTTCTGAGCACTAAGACAGCACAAGTTGAAAGAAAAAGATTATATTTAATTTATACATTGATAAAAGTGGTGCTTAAAAAGTCCCCACTATGTAATACAATATATAGAGAAACTGGTTTGAGGGGAGTCAGCTCCCACTTCAGCTGATCATCATTTATAAATTTGAAGGAATGCAGTCATAAATAAGCCAAGCCCAGACTAGACTTACCTTATATTGCATTTTTTATAAGACTTACGTCAGTCTTAACTTACAGTTGGGTCTTTTGAGCCCTCAGGCTGTTTCCTCAACTCGGTGTTAGAAGTAGCCTTGTAATTCACTTCTGATATAACATAAGGAAGGATCTGCAAGCATATTCAGAAGCCAAATTAATGCTGGTACCCAGTGTCTGTTCATGTTGGTAGAGTCAGACCAAGGAGTTGCCTCTCCAAGGGCCTCAAGGCAAAACTCTTTAAATCAGCATGACAAGCCATGCTAAGCCTAGAAATGAATAATCAGGAATGACCTTAGCCCACTTGTTATGCTTATGACCTCATTGTAATTATTAGTCATGAAATGTGCAGAAAGAGCATGAAGTGAATTTTTCACCATGGTTGTTTGCAAGGAGCCTTGGCTATCTTGTTCTCTTTCTCTGCTCTTACACATCCACTATTTATCCATCCATGTATACCTGCCTGTACACACTCTCACTCAGTAGCAGGGTCAGTGAGACGAACATGTAGAGGAAATGAGGATTTCAGCTCAGCCCTGAAGATCTCCGCTCCAAGGCAGGATCACCCTTGACACTCCTGGTTGACACTGAACAACCTTGTTTTAAACAGCTTTAGTAGCACACTGAAAAAGAGAAAAAGGAATGGTCCAGGCCTCTGCACTGTATCCTGTTTTGGGTGCTATGCAATATTGCATGCAATTCACAAGAATACATTTTTTATGCAAATAATTGTTACAGGCCAGTTTCTGTTCTCCATCACTGGTGGACTAAGCTGTCCCCAGAGGCACAGACCCAGCACAGCTGTTCTCAAACTCCTGTCTCTTTTCTGTGAAGAAAGCAAAGTTGCCAAATGAGGGAGCTCCATATCTCTGTTCCCTGTGCGCTTTCAGCTGAACCATAAAGAGACACTGCCAAAACAAATTGATCAGACAGAAGACTAGAAATTGCTCCTCCAATACTTAGGGAACACTATTGAGATGTTGGTTAGGATATAAGATATGAATGTGTGTTCCTAGTAGGTGAGTCACAAATTCCTATATGTCTCCTCCACTCCAATCCCAATTTATCCAAGAAATGGTCTTATCTTTCCATACCATCTCTTTCTGCAACACGAAACCAAGCCAATTTCATCTACTGCTATGTGTCTGAACAGAATTGGGCATGTGAAATATATTGTCACCTAGGCATTCCAGATGTACCTTGCACAAGCTAAAATATAAATCAGAAAGGGCTTCTTTCTATAGGGAGTCTTGATTTCAGATTTATTACACCGCTTCTTAGAGTCTGGAAGGTCAGCACATTACGCCAATTGATTTCAGGGAGAGTAGAAATAGGCCCTTTTTATTCAGAAAGTAGATTTCCTGTAGGGTGAAAAGGAACCTTCTACAGAAGGCAAATGTAATAAAAATTAATTGGTACAACTAAATTAAAATGTACAGGTATGAAGAAGTCTGATACAGCTGAATCATTTAATACCAGTCAAATGCAGAGTTAATGAACTGCATGTTCTCATATCTGGGCACCCAGTAGCCCAGGTTCTAGAAATGGTGGCTTGACAGATAAATAAAAGCCTGCTGATATATATATACATATACATACATATATATATATTTAGACCCTAATCTTATATTTTGGCTATGGATCAGGCAACTCTTGTTGAGCTGACGAACTGACCTAGGTCTTGCAACAGTTAGGTCAGTCTTCTCTGATTAAAGAGACCAAACCAATAAACATCTTACTTTTGAAAGAACAAAGACTACTCTAGAAGACCAGCAGGTTGGATTTTTTTGTGCACAAAGCAAACAAAAGGATAAATCCATTGTTCACTTTTAAATTTTCAACCTCCTCTTATTTCAGATGATTTATGCCAGGCAGAGGGCAGCCTCAGAAACTATTTTGAGCAGTTGCTCCTTACTTTATTTTTCACTTTCCCCTAAAGACGACAAAGCTGATCTTGCTGGCTTGTAACACAGAACTGACGGTAATCTCCAAATTAGCTGTTGCTTTGAATTCTCTGCAGAGATTTCAGATCTTTGTTAAACCATTTCTTCTCTTTCCAGAATGCATCTCAGAGCACTGTAGTGTCTGGTTTTCTTGTCTGTTTTATGCTTGATTTACAGTGGCAGAATTGTCCTCAGATTGTTGGTTTCTAAATTAACCAGGTCAATACCAAACACTCTTTATACTAATGCACAGCAGCAACGTTTTGTACTAAACCAGACCAAATCTCATGAAGATGCCTCTTTAATTAGAAGGTAGAATAGGGAAGAAAAGTATTGTAGAAGTCTTGGTTAAGACTTTAAAGCTAATATAAAGCAAACAGACAAACCCCTCTTGTACAATTTCTTTGTAGGGTAGTTGGTAATTTTATCATCTTAAAATACAGATAAGAGAAACACTGCGAACTTGTTCTTAACCATAGCATTAGCATGGATGTTGGAAGCCAGACGTTCTATGGCATCTTGTAGATTCTAATAACACTCTTAGTTTCTTAGGTTCTTTAGGAATTAGGCGTTTTTTGTATGCCTGGAACTGTTGGCAGAGAATCGACTATAGTAATTTTACTCACATTGAGTGACATGTTTGAAAGGAATTGTTTCCCAGTAATCTCTGCTAGGTCACTGCAAACTGTTAGATGGCACCCCAAAGAAATATTTTCTGGCAATGAAGCTTTCATCTTTTATCTTTCATCTACACATTTGTGACAACAATAGCAATCAAAATATGAAGGATTTTACTTTAAGCAATATCCTTGATTTTTCATGACTTCGCAGCTTGTCTAAAACCTGTGCTGTAAAAATTGGTTTGGGAAGAAATACAGCCTAAGATAACAAAAACCCCAAAATAATAACAAAATAGCAGTTATCTTCGAGAAAGCTTAAAGAAATAAACAACAGTTGAGCTCATGAGAACCAAAGTGTTTGCATATTACATATTTTGACATATAGAATTCCATTAGAAGTCAGAATAAAATTATACCGTCTTAATAATTAGCAAGAAGACAGAAGATTCGAAGGAAAACTCTGGAAACATTGTGAAGATCTAATGTCCAGCAACAGAACAAAGGATGTCATCCTGCTATTTCAAATGTAAACCAAAGAAGACATGAAAAGAGAGTATCTTATGTTAAAGGAGCTTAGATGGCTGTGTTCTCCTATGGACTGTGTAAAACCATACACTAGTTACTCTCTGTAGCCTGGCACCCCAGTCTGTCCAAATTACAGGCTCTGCAAGTGGGGGACTGCTTTGCATTAGGTGTTTGCCTCAGCCATAACATACCCGCATCAGAATCCTGACTGAATCTTCTAATACGATACTTCAGATAATATGCAGAAGATACTGCAAATAATTTTTAGCTTTCTTATTTGTTACTAAATGAGCACTGGAGCACTAGAAGGTTTATTTTCCAAGAGCAATGGAAAGGCCAAATTAGTTCCCTTAAAGTACTCAGCAGTTTCACTTAAATGCTTGAAAAGTCTTTTTGCATCCACAGCCAGCCAGCACAAATTGATGGGTCTGTGCTATCTCCTGTTTCATCATGTTTGTTTCTTAAATTAGTGCATGCAATACAGCACGGAGTATTTTGCTCAAGTAAGAATATAGGGGGAAAATGACACAGTAGAAAAGAAAATGTTTAGGTTTGATACCCCTGAAGCTGCAGCAAGTTGTGATTGTATGGCTTTCATAGAGGCATTTAGAAACAGTGTGCAGAAGATGCCTGTGTGTGAGACAGCTCAACTTTGAGAGTGTACATGAACAAAACTAAACACCTCAAAGGCTGGAACAAAGGGAGGAGCTACAAGAAAACAGGCTGAGGGCAGCTAATGCTAATGTGAGTGCTCTTATCTTTTGGCACTACTATGCAAAATGGTGTAACAAAATTACAGCAGGTTCAGTTTTGGATCTAAGCTACTAGATCTGAATCCCAAATGTATTTGGGTAATTTTTGCATCATGTAGGAAAACTGACCCAGATTCTAATAGCATCTCCTGCTGTGCTCACTGACACACATACAGCTGATGTCTGAGCCATACCTAATAGAAGCAATATGGAAACAATACAAGACTACAGGTAAGATCAAGGAATGGAGATTAGAATTGCTTCTGCTCTAAAGTGACTGAAATAAAGATTATTTTTTTTAATCAGAGATTATAGAAATACTAAATTCTGCAATCAGAGTGACACTGTAACTGTATTTCAGACACAGCTCTGTAAGAAGTTCAAGAGTGATAACAAGTCCTAAAATCCATTCTAAATCTGCTTCTTGCAAAACTGCAGCCCACCTCCTTTGCCTGCTCACGCTCTGTCTGGATTCTTATATTAGCAACATCACACATTTCCTTCACGGAGCTGAACAAACTCAGCAGGAAGGCAAGAGCAAAGGGATTGTAGAATCACACCCGAAATTCCCACCATGGAGCTCGAACAT
Source organism: Lathamus discolor (assembly GCF_037157495.1). Taxonomy (NCBI): domain Eukaryota; kingdom Metazoa; phylum Chordata; class Aves; order Psittaciformes; family Psittacidae; genus Lathamus; species Lathamus discolor. Next base: position 8,745,345 of record NC_088894.1, on the reverse strand, counting down.
CTGCATTTCAGAAATTAGTGTTCTAAACTGGCTTGGAATAAATTACCCAGGTGAGGGTCACCTTAGTGAACACTGAAATGTGAGATCTCCTTTAAAAATGCTGGACAGAGAGCGGGCAGTGAAGGGTAAAGTAGTATATTTTGTAGTGCCTCATGAGAAAAATATATCTAGGGTAGGTATCAGTTCAGCCATGGTGAATAATTTAATCATACTTGTAAGTGACATTGTAATAAAAGTCATCAGTTCTGTCAGACCCTCAACAGCTTAAGTAAAATCAGATCTGCTCTACCAGTGTTGAAAAAAAAAGAGATGTGCATAAAGACTGTCCATTAAAACCGAAACAACAAAAATAATGAATTTGGGAAGGAAGGACTTGGAACCCCGAAAGTTTATTTACCAGAGATAATTCTTAATCAGATCTTTGTCATTACTCACAGCTTGTTGTTTACCCATGTGATAAATTGGAGAACCCTATGATAAATGAACACATCAATTATCAAGCACCTTTCATCACTTCATCTGTACTCTGACTGGGGAATCTGTCATCATACGGCTCACACTCACGGTCCAATTATCTTAACATCCAAACTGCAACAAAGGAAACAAGTTGGCCTGTGAAGAGGAGAACTGGCTGTGCCTGGCACATAGACATTTATACCTTACATACCCCAACAAATTGCCAGTGCAGTTGTCCCAGTTCTTCCTCTCACCACCTCAAGTTCTGGCTCACAAGCTCAGGTCCTCCAGACATTGTTATTCCTGGCTTTCTCTTGAACCCCCTCAGTCCAGAGCACTGGAACAGGTTGCCCAGGGGGGTTGTGGAGTCTCCTACACTGGAGATATTCAAGGCCCGCCTGGACAAGTTCCTGTGTGATGTACTGTAGGTTACCCTGCTCTTGCAGGGGGGTTGGACTAGATGATCTTTTGAGGTCCCTTCCAACCCTTGGGATTCTGTGATTCTGTGATTCTGTACTGGCTGGGCAAGTGGCATCATACATTGTATACAAGCCCAAGGTACACAGGTTTTTACTATAATTCAAACTATTGTGAGTTTTGTACCCCTTAAAGAGAGTTAAATCAGGATCCAGTATAAACCAGCATCTTTGCATGCACGTGTATGGGCTTGAGTGGACAGATTTCAACAACTTCCCATTCTTCAGTATAAAATTGTTCTTTTATCTCTTCATGTTCATTGGGGTTTTTTATGAACTTGTAGAGTTAGAAATACTAACAAAGATGCTAGGATTTACAGGAAAGATTACAATTATTATTAGTCAATTTTTAAGTGTTTAATTATGATTAACCTCTAAACCACACTTCCAATATTTCTGTAATATATATAGTGCCTGGTTTCTGAGATGCTGGGATAATGGAATGGTTGAAACACATTTGTAATGATCTGCATTGCTGCTGTTACTTTGGAGGGTCACAATAAACCGCTGCTGTCTGTGCTCTCACACAGGCACATGCCAGAAACAGTCATCACCATGGAGCTGCTTAATTGAGTCGAGATCTTTTACGTGATTACACAGAATTTAATATGAGCACTACAAAATTTACTGATACAACATGATAGAGCAATGGTCTTGTTCTTCCTCAGCTGGTCCCTCAAACACTTCTTAACCTTACTGAGCACAAATCAGAGGGGAAGAACTGTATCTGTTCTCTTTCAGCTCCTTGAATTATTGGCAAGAAAAGTCCATGCACAGATGTATTGGGTTCCACATCTGATATAATCTTCAGAATCCTAGCACCCCTCTGAATTACAATCTGTGTGTGATTTGACATGCTGATCTATCATAACTAGCTGAACTGTCTGCTGTTGAAAAGAGATTCTCAGAAAAGCACCAAAAATAACTAATGATTAAAAGCATACAGCTATACAGACACCTGTAAATTATAGATATTTCATTTCAGATAATGGCCATAACATCCACTAAATGTTCTTTTTTAACTTGTTTCCTGTATTTTTTTAATAAAACCATGCCATCTGAAGAAGATTCAGTTTTTCTGTCTTCCACATTTGTCTGAGCTTCCCTTTCATTGTCTGAGCTTCCCTTTCATTTTCAGCCACTAGACAACAGCAGGATGAAAAAGGAAGTGAAACAGCTGTACTCTAGCCCCTCTAAACCCTCTGCACATCTTCAAAAGGAACGGCTGAAAGAAAATGCAGAAAAAAAAAGGAATTAAGGAATCTGTTACTTCCTTGAGACATGACATGAAAATGGTGCCGGAATACTTTGAATTTTCTGTCAAGGTAATTTTTCATTTTTAACCAGCTCTTAAAAATTATTTATTTCTTCATTATTTGATTTCTGTGCACTGATTCACTGGAAAAGCTATAAAAATGTTTGCAAAGACATCAGGGAATACTGAGGAGCATCCATGAGTTTGGGCAGAGAAATCACAGAATACAGGTTGGAAGGGACCTCAAGGATCATCTGGCCCAATCTTTCTAGGCAAAGCGTAGCCTAAACTAGGTGTCCCAGCACCCTGTCCAGATGCTTCATAAAAGTATCCAGCATAATGCAGTGATTAATGATTGGTCAGGCTCCTGGTGACTTATTTCTACAAAGTACCTGATTATTTCTCTTTTCTCCTTTCTATTTTTTTTAAAGCTTTATAGATAGTTTTCCTTAAAAATGTCATATAAGAGTTAACAAAAACAAAATCATAACTTAAAGATCACAGAACTCAATGAAAGCTTAAGAGTACAATGAAGTGAAAGAGAAGATCACCATGGAAGTTGTCAAATACCCTAGATGTAACCAGGACTGTGAAGATTTGAGAGGTCCCTTTGCATGCACTGCTGCATAGACAATGAACCATGCAATTGCTGAAATAGGGAAGCAACAGAGATGCAGGGAACTAGGAGGAGATAGTTTTAGATAAGCAGGCACCAAGAGAGTTTGCAATAAAACACCTAGTGCTGTCCTGCATGGGTCAGAAGATGACAGTGGTAGCCTTGCTTATGATGAACAGAAATATGGTGGGTGCTCTGAGGTGTTGCAGGCGAAAGGAAGAAATTCCCTGCTCAGGCAATTTATATTTCCACTTCCCTATCTGCATTCACTCTTACTTTCTAGCTGAGGGTAACTTTGGTGGTAGCTAACACACTTCATTGATGGCTTTCCCTTGAACTGGCACTTGAAGTTCCAGGACAGAGGCAGCTGTCTGGCACAAATGCTTCCAATAACCAATGCTTCCAAAAACCAATAACCAAATGCTTCCAATAACCAATAATATATGAAAATATATTTCATATATGAAAATATATTCCCTGCTGTCAAGGAAAAAACACGTCTGAAGCTGGTTATGCTTCAGAAAATGAAGAAAACTTAATTCAACTCCATCAGGTGTCAGTGCTTCCATGGATTTCCCATGATGTTAAAGCATGTTGGAGATGGGTATAAGGAACCATCACTCTGCCTCTGCTTGAGCAGTACTGGAAATGATTGTGGCCTCTGTCTCTTTATTGTGTGTTATTCATAATGTCTGAAAAAGACTGAATGTGATTAACCAAGTGAAGGAATTTATGAAATTAGTAAATGGAAAATTCATGCATGTGTAATAAATTAAATCATATTGCCAACAACCAAAATGTATTTCCTGCAAGTTCAAGGATAATCTAACATTCCTATAAAAGACAACAAAAACATGTCAGAAAAAGACTGCTCTCTGCCACAACCACAATTATCTGTCTTACAAAAGTGTGATTTAAAAGCTCTTGACTAGAAAATGAATTCCTCTCCTATGTATAATGCCACTCTCTTTAAACAGGAGGTGTTCCAGGAGAAACAGGGTGTAGAAAATAAAATCAGGGAGTATTTCAATAAAACAAAATCATGGTGAGGATACACGGATCCAGATCATAGATCCACAGTGCACAGAACGAATATAAAAGGCACGGTACCTGCTTCAGGGGTCTTACAACTGACACACGTGCTGAATTGGAAAAGGGTGCAGCACTGGAGCATGAACAGTTAAGGGAAAATTACACCATCATGAAAACCCCAGCTAAAAATTAGGTAGCATTTATGTTAGACATTGTCTTGTTCTGTGGCCTGAGGTGGAACTAAAGTGCTACCTTTAGGTCAGGTTTACATTGCGCCCTTATTTGTATTTATTTCATAACAAGGACGGGCATTTCCCCAAAGGTCCAGATACGTCTGATACAAGTTTCAAGAATGAAAATGAAGTTAAATTCGGTTACTTCTGTGACAGTCAGCCAGTAAACTCCCCTCCCTCGATATGTGTAAGTACTAAACATTTTGCACCCTCAAAGCTTTCAATATTAAGCTGATAAAGACAAAATATAACACAACTGTTCCCCTTATTTGTTAGCGGGTTTGCAATTATTTGTGGGTCTCCAAGGATGTAGTCTGATAGATGATGTTTCAGGGAAACAAAATACAAGTTTTGTTGCTCTCAGCACCTTTTTGCATAATAAGGAGACTGGGCAGAGGGAGCATTATGCTCAAATACAAGTGCACAAGGTTTGCCTCTAGGCTGCTCTGCAGGAAACCTAAGCCCGTAACAATTACAGTGTCTGTTACTGGAAAAATGAGAGAGAGTGATTAGAACGATGCTCTTAAAATCACCGGCTCTTCGTAATATACACTTTCTAATTTAGTTTGGCAAAAGTGACTTGTAACAGTGTGAGTACATATTAAAGAAACAGCAATTAGGCGACTAAACAGCCATGATGACAGCTTTTTAGTAAATGCTTTAGCTTTTAATTTTGAAACGGGCAGGTCCCACTGAGAGCAATATTCTAGAACTGTAATTTTGCAGAATGTGACAACGTGTTCTTGGCAATTAATTAAAAATTTCTCTCCTTTTTTTTTTTTTTTCCTGAGGAGACACAGGGTGATGGTCGCCTGTTTGCGGAGCTCTCCATGTGATTAACACCACTGTCTCCAAAACAGTTTGCAACGTGTCAAGAACAAATTGAAGGTTCTGTTTGGCTTTTGTCTACTGTCACTTTGCAGAATAGGAACTGAAGTATCCTCCAGCTGCCATGGCAAGAGGCCCTGGGCTGGGCTTAACTGCACAGTACTGCTGAAGTCCCTGGCAAGCTCCCTCTGACTATGCTGGCCTGTGCTCTTCAAAGCTATGACACTTCTTTCTTATTTTCCCCAGGTAGCTTGACGGCATCAAAATACCCCAACCCACCCCCCCAAAAAAAAATAACACTTTCTGGGGGCAAAATCCTAACTGAATGTGGGTCTGGTGAGCTTGGCAGGGCACCAGAAGGAAGGAACAACAGAATCTGCTCTCGGCTCCATCCTACTCTTGGCATGTCCTTGGGCACATCCCTTAGTATCTCCCCTTATTAATTTTATCCTGCTACCAACTTTCACAACACAGTGTGCAAAATGCATTATTACAGTACTTGGGTGTGCAGGTCACTGGTAATCAGGGGATTTTAAACTCACTTTGGGTTTCTATGAATGGTTTGTAGGGGAAACGTGAATTTCAGTTTCACTTCAGACTTAATTTTTAACTTCAAAAATCAACGAGCAGTTGCTATAAAAGGTTTCTACTCTTCCCCCCCCCCCCCCCTTTCCAAACTGTCAGTAAGGATTTTAACCATCTGTTTGACAGAAATCCATTAACACAATATCATCATATCAAAACAGCAACGCCAGAGGCATGGATACGCACCGGGTCATGGTGAATAAACTCTCCTGTCCTTGTACCACAGTTCTTGCAGCACTGAAGAGGCATATTCAGTGCTGCTGCCTTGTCATCAGGGAGATCCAAATGCAACTTGCTGGCCTAGAGAAACAGCATGAAACATGAGATGACCCTCCTTAAACTACAAAGCCTCCACTTCACAGAATAACAGGATTTCCAGAAAACAGTAATGACTTTTTTTCCCTCTGTTTGCGAGTACATTAGGAGCTTTTCCTGGCCTGAAGCCAGCATAGCACTTACGTAGATAAATTCAAGCATTTGAGTGGTTCCATTAAACCTGATGGGGATACTCAAAACTACATGAGTAGTTTGAGTCCATCCTGGATAAGGCCCACAGAGAGGAGTGGGCCACCATGACATTTTATTAGGCATATTTAGTAAGTACATGGAGTGTGGGAAGAAACATCTTAATATTCAGAAATCCCTCTAAAAGAGAGAGACCACTAAGTTAAAGAAGAAATGGGAAGGGGAAACTCAGCCAGATGCAGGGATAAATCCCAGTGTTCTGATATATGGACCAGGATGAAGCTAACAGAGAACAGAGAAATCCATTTTAGGAACACCCAGGAAGCTTATTTGCTAAAAGTAAGTATCAGTCAAACACGGCTTTTATCACTCAGGTCTATCATCATACCCTACTGATGGTAAATATATTTACCTCTAATGTTTTTTACTACTTAACTGAGCTAAAGTGCTCCTCCTGCTCTCACCTGGCTTCCTCAATAAATGTAATGGAGAAAATCTCATAATTGCTTTATTGAGCTAATCTACTAAGAGATTATTTCCCTTTCTGCTTTTAAAATTCAGGTATCCAGATGATCTGAATTGCTGGAAATGATAAAAAATGTAATTTCTCTATCATTTTTAAAAATTGCTCATAATCCCAATAAATAAACTGTAGAACTGCAAAAATAAGATTAAGACCTAGGAGACTAACCAATGTATTTCTATTTCCATTTCTATTTTTTTCCTATTTTTACCACGATGTTTGGAAATGATTTATTGCAATGTTAGAAATGAAAGTTCAGCTTTAAATATAAAAAAAAAGAACTAGTGCTGGAGTTTCCAGCAACACTGAAGTACATTTCATGTATGAAAAATGCCAGTTCATGCTGTAGCGTTTCTCCTTTGCTGTCCCATCTTCTCCAGTAGACTGATATGTATTCCTATGGCAAACTACCTAGGATCACTGGAATGAGCCATTCTACCACCAATGCAAATTATCCAACACAGTTATTAGACAGTATTTGGTAACATATATTACACGTAACAGAAGGAGAAATAAAACCTTTAAAACAAAAAATGAAACCTGGTAAAATGAGTAATAATAATGATATTGTCTGATTAAATGTGCAACAGTAAAAGAACCCCGAACTTAATGCAAACCTGCTTATAAATAGTATTAGTTATGTATTCATTCTCCTGTTTCAGATTTAAGTGTTAACTGGGAAGAAAAAGATCTCCATGTGGATGTAAGATTAAGCAGGTTTTTCCCTATATATGAAGAAAAGTAAGCAATGCAATCAACAAAATATAACTGATTCCTAGAAAACTCTCTACTATATTACAACTACAGACCAATAAAACTCACACGTGTGAAAACTTTTTCTACTTTAGAAGTAAACTGAAGCTGAGTTTGACTTTTTGTTTTTAATATCTCCTGTAGGCAATGCTGGGGAAGTGTTCTGATAACATACTGCAAAACTTGTTTAAATTTTCCCAATTTGATAAACACTTAAACACACAATTCAGAAGCATCAGTTAAATGTGGAAAAGGTAGCTGGCACTGCTTACCACCAAGAAAAGGAAAGGAAAGAAGGAGATAGGGTACTGCAGAAGCTTTCTTTCTTATGCCTCGATCTGTGAGTTGCATCAAGTAAAAATAAATTCATTCCAGAGCAAACACTCCCTTACTGCCACTGTATTAAATTTTCTTGGAATAACTGAGAAGCAGCCTTAGCCCATTAACTAAAACACAATACTTGACTTACTCTTTATTTAAATAGCAGATACTCATCAAAAGCCATGTATTGATCAGCAAATGCATGGATATCTGCTCTTTAAATGTTCTGCATCTTTTGTTCTGACTCTTGATGTCTCCCACCACTACTCAGAGAAGAATGAATGACTGAAGGACTAAAACTGGATCAGTTCATGAGGGCTGTCAACTGTGCTACATGGCTTTTATTGCCAACAGGAAAGGAACAAGAAACCCACTGAATTCTTAGGCATGATCTCATTAGAATAAATTGTTCTTGAAGTCTTTGTCCTTGATTTCTGCTGAATAGGTTTGTGATCAGTTTTCTCTCACTGATAGAAGCATTTATTCTAAAACCTCTCTTCAAGGTAAAACAAATCTGGTAGAAATCAGAACATTCTGAGCAATTGGAATTTGATGTTTCCTGTGATAAAACAATTGTTCACTGTGACAGTGCATTTCTAAGAGCAATTTAAAGAATCTAGCTAACTCTTTCATCATTAAGTGCAGTGGATTATGTGTAGCTGGTGCAAGACGTCCAGTTTCGGACAGTAGCTGAGTGGGAAAAATCACCTGCAATTTGTGGATCTGGAATCACACATGTGAGTTTGGAATTCAAGATTAGGTTCTCGCAGGATAGAGTGAAGAAAAATGTCCTGTTGATCCTTGATTTGTCCCAGGTACAAATTTATGGAGCTCGAGAATCACTGACAGCTCTGGCAACAGCTGGTTGGCATGTATCTGCTCTCAGCTACAGCACAAGTGGTATGTGCTGCTGGCCTCTGAGCACGGCTTTGTATGAGCCAGGTTGGCAATTATTCTACTTGGGTCAAAACTTACAGGTGAAAAAGGCTTTAAGTAAGAGGTTAAGCCAGCCATTTGAAGCAGGGAGTTTGAGCAAATGCTTATTCCTTTATGTTGCAACAATTCAGGGATGCTTACCCATCTGGTGCTGCTTTTTATCAGGGAAAACCATTGCAAACAGCTGAGGGACACTGAATTCTCAACATCCTGCAGCTCTTTAAAATGTTAAAAATGTTTAAAATGTTCACCTTTAAAAAAGAAGGAACAAAACAATACCCCCCCCCCCAAAAAAAAAAAAACAAAAAAAAAAACCCACCAACAAAAAAACCCAGAAAACCATTTATTTTTCCCCTGAGAAAAGCTGGAAAAGAAGACTAGCAATACTTTTAATCCTACTGAATCAACTTTCAGTGTATGTATTACACATACAAGCTATGTTGGCAGAACAACATCCATATAGCAAAACCCAGTGGGGTAAACATCATTTCAATCGAGATACTGAAAAAGGCAAACACCTGTGAAAAACAAATAGCACACAGTCATATAATGAATTGTGGCATTTTTCTACAAGAAAGACCAGAGTGAGATTGCACTGGCATTTTTTGCTGGCATTTTCCAACTTTAGCAGAATTATTTTTGCACTCTTCATAATGTTATTCAAATGTAAGGTGCAATTTTGTAGTAATGCAAAAGGTATAGAAAATAAGTATTCCGGGGCAAAATAAAAAGCTCAGCACATAGGAATGACACCCATATAATTCATCATTACTTTTGCAACTGCTTTAAAACTCTCAGAAACCTTGTTTTTTAGCTGTCTTCTACTGCAGTTTAGCATCATCTCAACAGCAAGCTCTCCATGGGCCAAAAGCTTTGTCAGGCTGAAAGGCTCATGCAGCCTCTCATTAACCTATTTTCATGGCTTCTTTGCCTCCTCATAGAAGTCTCATGGGAAAAAGCAGCTGCAAAAAGTATTTAAAATGTAGCAGAGACCTGTGAGACCCAAACTGTTGATGCAGAATACGTGAAAAGAGCACAACTTTTTACTCAGAAAATTAAATTAAAAGTGAAGCAAGGATCTTCTGGAGGCTTTTACATCTGGCACCTCCCTCGAAGGTCCAGTGATGCCACTCTCATCCATGCTTTCCTGGATGTATGGTCTCACTGTGGCCACTACCTAGAGTAAGAGAAGATGGAACAGAGCACCACACAGCTCCAAGCTGTTGGTATCTTGTTGGAGGGATTTTCCTGATGGCTTTACTTGGCCTACCACATTCCAAGATCTAAAGAAATCTACAGCTGTATGTATTTTAGTATCGTTAGGATGGAGATTAATTTTACTTTGGACCTCCACTGTCACTTGGCAGAAAACTTGTGCCTAGAAGAAAACCAGTAAACATGGTTTCAGATGTACTTCTGCTGACATGGGTGGAAGAAGCAGCATTGCTTACTTTTTTCTGAGGGCAAAAAATGCCTGCAAAACTTCCAAGGTACTTGAAGAGCTATACAAAATATTAAGAAATTCAGGGAAGCTCAGTCTATTTGTCCCTTTATGTACTGTAAATCAAGCAGCGTTTATTGATAGGGAAGGGCCTGAAAACACAAGAACTGGAATATACCCTCTGCAATCCATGTTGCTCGAACTGTAATACTCATAGCATGCAGGCACAGAGATTACCACTATTCCTGAAAGAACTAGAGGTATAAATGGATAACCTGAATTTCAAATATTAAAAGAATACAAAAGGTGCAAATCACTGAGATTAAGAACATTAATTAGTAGCTGGTTGCTAGGGGGTAGGAAAATATATTCCAAAGGAACAGACAATTTTCCTGAGTGGAGCTGTTGCATATCTCTGTGCAATATTATCATTGGCCTCTACTGAATACAAGATCTTGAATTAAATGAGTGCCTGATGGGATGCAGGATTACTCATCATCATACCTGTGCATATGTTTGACCAAGGGATACTGGAAGCTGAAAGTCAGCCATTTAACAAGGAGCCCTTGCTGTGCATTCTAAATGCAGTGTAGTTAATGCCATCTATTCATCCTGACTAAGCTTTCCTGACTTTGACTCTAAGCATCACTATCTGCTTCCAGACTATCTGCTGGAAAAACTAATCCAAGGGTGGATGCTTGCTTGTAAATAAATCTAGATGCCAGCCTAATACTGCCATGAGTCATAGAGAACACAGCTTCTTACAATATTTGTTATTTAAGAGACTACAAGGACTAAAAAAGATTGTAAGTTTTGTTGTGTTTGATATGAGAAAAATCACAAACAAATCCCGCTGAGCCTGTTTTGCAAACAAGCTGAATTTATGAGGATGAAAGGCAAGTCAGAAAAAGGTCATGCCTATTAATTTCAATCCTTGTGCAAAACCAGCATATTCTATACATGCCTAGTAAGATTTGTGGCACTTGGGTAAATACATTTGTATCCCTTTAATGCTATTAATAGTATCTATGCGCTGCAATGCTAAGAATATTTCAAGTGGTGTCTTTTGCAATTCTCATGTACTTCAGTTAAATGCAAGCATGACACTCTAAGCCTATAATTTACTATTTCCATCACATTAGCATCTTCTCACTTGGTGAAATCTTTTATACTTTGAAAGCTCTGTTGATAGGATTGAACAGTTTTGTGCTTTCTAGTATGATTTTTTATCTTGACATCATAATAGTCTGGCAATGTCTTGTGATGTTTGGCAGTGCACAATGAGAACTGAATGGGCAAGAATTGAGAAGAGTGGGACTTCCCCATCCCATTAGCACTGCTCTTTGTGGCTCATACCCTCAGCCACACGATGGAAAGGTGCTCTTCTCATCCCACTGACATCCATCTTCACATCATGTCTATATTCAGCCCCACAATGAAAAACATTTCCTTTTTGTACAGAAGAAAAAAGTCTTCTTTCATCTTAGAATAAAATCAAGTCCCTTGTAAGCTTCTCTGTGAACGCAAAAAGAAGAGAAAGCCCAGCACAGGAAGTCTACTATCAGCATACTCATCTAAAAAGCATGGAAACCAGGGTTCAACTTTCATGGCAGTCACAGAGAAAGGAGAGTGTCTGTCCACCAAATGCAGAATATTTTCCCTCTGCATTTCCTCACTGGTTTTGGCAAGAAATTGACCCTGGATCTAAGATAATTTGTTAGACAGTGATAAAGAGAATTTCATGCTTGTGGCAGTGAGGAAGCTGTGGAAGAAGGAAGAGACAAGCATGGGGACTCCTGAACCTATAAGGTAACAGAGTTTGCCACATAACTTCAGGGCTTCTTGCCATGTTGTGATTAGTGAAGGCACCACAGCAGGGTCCTGCTGGGCAATGGAATAAAGAATGCGGGGATGTGAGAGGCATAAATAATTTATAAGGGCTGTGTAGTAGCTCTGTGCCACGAGAAGCTCTTTGACTTCTATTGAATATAGCAAGGCATAGTTTTGTCATCTCACTTTCACTGACAAGTTCATTGCTGATGAGGTGAGTGTCTGACTGCTCAGCAGAAAAGCAAGAGTTTCTATTACAGGATGGAAGACACTGGATACAGTCATGTTGGGAAGGAATTCAAAGCTAAAATTAAAGGTAATTAAGAATGGTTGTACGACACTAATCTTTTAAGTAGACACGGGTGAGTCAATTTTCATTAGTTTTATTTAAGCTGTGTGTTAAATGTTGACGTCTACTTTGCCTGTATCAGTATTCACTAGTGAAGACAATATTAGTAAATGAAGGTGAAATAACAGCTTATACAGTTGCTGATGGACTGTATATCAGTGCTGTAGACAACATACACAATGTAATGGATGTTTTGTGGCTTGGGAACTTAATTGTTAGCATGGGAGGGAGGAGCTGAACGAAGCATTGAAATGAAAATTTGAACACTAATTGCAAAACTCCCCGACATAATAGTATCAACAACAATCTTCTGATCTTAGTTCACTGAACACCAAGAACACATTCATCAATTAGGAATCTGATCCTACTAGTGGTACAATCAAAGAGCAATTTTACTTGTGTGAGTACATTCACTAATTTCAAAGTCATATCCTTCTGTGCTTGCAGAACTGAGTATCAGATGCAATATACAAATCTGGGTATAATACCCTAGTCCAATAAAAGCATTCCCTACCAGTGTCCTGAAAACAGCCTCTCTAGATCAAAACCAGCTTAGTTCTGTTGAAGAAAAATCTGTACACATTTGGATCCAGAACTTTCGATTTTAGTATCTCATCTCATATTGAACTATCCAGAATGAACTTGCAACTATTTACAGGTCCAGGTCTGGAGGCAGGAATAGGAATTTGTAAGATTGTGACTGGTTTGAGTCTAAATTATAAATCTAAAGGGATTATGAATTAATCATTAATACGTCTGGGTTTTTTTGTCTTTAGCAGTTGGTACAGGTGGAAGGGCCTGTCCCATGAGTGAATCAATCAGCTTTCCCAGAGATGACTTACCTTTGACAATCACACAACCACATAAGCTGCAACCATATTAATTCATGCTGCATAGACCTACTCAGTGGTGCACATATTTACACATATTTTTAAGTTCTTCTGAAGGAAATGCAAATACAGACAGGAAAGTATAATCTAATAGCTCATTTACAAATGAATAACTCTGTTGCCTCTGTCTCATCACGACACAAGTGCCCTAAACATGGCTGTTGAGATTGATGCTGATTAGGAGCTACAGAAGGGGTCAGATTTGTAAGAGGAAAAGTTCTCTCATTGAAGATACTATACATGTTGCTACTAGTACAGATGCTTTGATTTGTGCCTGTGGTTCGTTTTCTAGTGATACATTTTGTGACTGCAAGTTGTTCTCGAAGAGATCATGTCAGATCTGAGGCAGAACTGAAAATGTATCCTCAGTTACACTGTCATGCCCTCTGTGATGTGCACCTTCCTAACAGCATTCCTCAGGTTTCATTAGCAATAGTGTTTGACACTGTTGTGAATACATAAATTCTAGAGCCACGGCTGTAAACAGTATTAGATACGAAATGCAGGTACTTTTTCCAACTCCAGCCTTTGTGCAAGGATTAGTTCCCAGGAAGCATACCTCCATCCTTGGTTCTGTTAGACTGGCTACCTCACTGCTAGCAAAGTGCACAGGAGAGGAACAGGACATGTATTATTGTGGCATACAGATTTTGGCTGCTGGAGTCAGGTCTGATGCAGGTCTTGAGGGTCATGGTACCTGCCAGCATGGGAGTTTTAGTTAAGGCCTCTGTGCCTTGCTTTACCCAAATGAAGAATTAGCATTTGCATTCAGATGGTCTTTTTGATTAAATCAATGAACCTGTAAGACAGGATTTATCATGACCACTCTCCTATAATAGAATTAATTCAATAGGTTGTGCTTCACTGAAAAATAACTTTTCAAGGGGAAAAAGGCCATTTTAATTACATCCATTTCAAGTTTTCTGTGGGGTATTTTATATCTCTTGGTCTCACTGCTATGCTGGGTTTCTCCCTTCCCCACTCCCCCTCCCCCCTCCCCAATTTGTTGTTTTCTATAATTACTACTGTCACTTTTGCTTCAGTAATGTGGAGGAACAGGGAAGAGCAAAGTAGATTAAGAAAACTAAACCAGGGAATCCGATACACCTAAAGACCTGAAATTGTTCAATTAAATTGCTTTGGCTTCTTAAATACGGTTATTTTATAATACATATTAGTCTGTTCAACTAAGCTGTGACCAAGCCAAAGAAAACTTTACCTTGCTTTTGTAAAGACATGAGGGGTATTTTTTTTAATCATTGTAATGTAAATGTATATATACACTCTCCTTGTAACTTCCAAAAAACTTCTTACTCCAAATTTGTACCCCAACGAATTTGACAGAGCTATCCTAAACTAGTAAATTCACTGGAATTTTGTCAAAGTAGGTAGTGGAAAGATACCAAGTTAATAGAGGCAGCACTGAGATGCTGTTCACTGCAGGATGTATGTGCTTAAGACAGCAGAAGACCTGCTGAAGAGGATGGCCTTGAGGGGCAACTGCAGGAAAGTAGACCTCAGTGCTATCGCTCCTGCATTTGCCTGGCAGATTGAGCATATCATCTCCATGGGGCTGTCACCTTGGATGGATGAATAATCTCATCCTGAACTATCTATCAACAGGATGATTAAGATACAGGGAACCAGTACTCTTTGAAAGTGTTTTAAGAGCGAAAGGAAGGGAGCTAGAGAGCATAGAGGCACAGTGTTCCCTGGAGATGCTCTGCCTGGCATTCCTGCCTGTTTGCAGTACAAGCTGTGAACAGGCCCAAATAAAGAAAGATTGGGGAAAAGTTATCAAATTATTTAACAACTTGATATTCTTTTCAAAAGAGAATTAGAAGCTCAACTGTCACAGACTTCCAGTGAGGTTTACATCCCCACTCACCTATTTTTAACTTTGAGAAGCACCTGCACTCAATAATTTTCAATGTAATTTAGGCTTTTAAATCACTACAGCATTTAAAAAAAGGTCTAATTTAATTTTTCTCTGCTCACCTCACCCCCTCCCACCTCTAGCCAAAAATACAGGTATGAAAATTCCTAACAAGTTTTCCAGTCAGCTAGGAATATCCAAACTAACAGTGATCCACTCAGCACCTCTAATTTACTATTTCATTAGAAAAGATGGCAATTTGATACACAATAATCCAGAGAATAGCTTGCTCAAAACTCCTTGAGAAAACCTATGAGAGATGGTTCTGTCAGGTAAATTAAATACCAGGAAGTAAGGGGGTGTTATTTTACCTACTGCAAATCAATCATAGGTGCTGTTTAAAAGGTCATTTGTATGTAAGTGGAAATTTTTTAATGTCCCTGTTTAAAGGCACTAACTGTTATATGCAGAGGCATAAATCCATGGAACTCTTGAATACTAGAAAAATGCTCAGAGGCTTGTCTGTAAGAACCAATTACCTGCTGATTCACGAAATTTCATGAATTATTACAGAAAAATCAAAGATTGATGGGATCTACTCTCACCCATTTGAATTGGCAATAAAAGGATACAGTTTCCCTTTCCAGGAATACTTCAGAACTTGAATTTTTAAAGTGATTTTGTTCTGAAGTGAGATATGCCTGGAAGAACATGGCTTATGCACTGTAATATGGTTTAATTGCAATAATAGATCAAATGTTATTTACCATTAATAAAATGAATCCTTTTTCAGGAAGAAAAGAACAACATTGTACATTATCAGGGTTCATATGCTTAATGAAAAGCAATAGAGATGGCTACTCCACTGTTTTTTAATTGTGCAATAAAAGATTAATTAGTGTGTAGCACAAACTTTGTCCGCAACAGTGATGAGAGAAGGCCACTGGCAGACTTATAGCCTGGACACTGAATATCCACCACCATGCATTTCTTAAAACATATCTTTGTCTTATGGAATGTCCTGAACTTACGATCAGTATCTTGTTGGCCTGATGAGAGTAACGAGTGATGTCAGTGAGTTCCTTCAAGGTCAGATGAGGACAAGTCATATAAACCTATGAATTTCCATCTGTAGCTGAATAAGTGTTGTACATACTACTTTTAGAGCAATTGAGAGCTGGCTTAGGAGCACAGAAGTGCTGTTTCTAAACTCAAAACGGTATTTTCCTTGTATTATAAACTGTAGCATTAAGTAATTTTGTGTCTGAGAATGGAGCAGATTGGCTCTCTAGTAGCAATAATAGTTTTAGATGGGTCTGAGACAAAGATGATGATTTCAGTCAGTGCTTACCTATGTTACCAAAAAAGAGTTCCTTTATATCTCTCCTGCTGAAGGTCCTGTCTCAGCTCTGCATCGATTCACAGTCCACAGGTGAGGAGGGAAAAATTTAACACGTGGATTGTGTACCTGCCTGAGCCTTAGAGAAAACTTAGGGACTACTGCAGCACGAGGTAATTATGATAATCACAGCCTGTGATTTCCCAAGATTTCGTTAGGTCTGCCCAAGATTCACAACGTTTTGCAAAATCTTGAAAGAAAATATGCAAGTATTGCAAGACAGTTTAATAAAGTATAAGAAACAGTGATTCAAGATCATAGAATTATCGAGTAGTTAGGGTTGGAAAGGACCTTAGGATCATCCAGTTCCAACCCCCCTGCCATGGGCAGGGACACCTCACACTAAACCATCTCACCCAAGATGCCTATAGGAAAGACCATACCATTTCAGACAGCTAGCTAGCTAGCTAATCTGCCTTTTTCCTTGAAGGTAAAAGACCCCATACATTCATCTCCCTGTTAAAACCATTACTAAAGCTTGAAACTATTACTAAAACTTCTGGTAACTTACTTAAAAGAAGATGGCTCACAGTCTTTGCAGTAACTGCCATTACTCATTAATGTCTACATGCTATACCGAGGGCTTTGCTACTTTTCTTCCTATAGAACTCATTTAAAAACCTTAAATAGTTTTCTGAGATCAGCTAAATGTCCTTTCTACAGCAACTGCTTTTCCTTATTAAAATTCACGCCCACCTTGTTTTGTGTCTGAATCAGATCCCACCTTTTCATTCCTCACTGTGATCTAGATTTTCCATTCCATAGTTTTGCTTTTAGTTTTTGTAGAACACCTTCCTTCAGCAGCATCCTGGTTTTCCTTTTGATTCATTTCCTTGCTCTTTCTTGCAGATAACTTTTTCTCTCTTTTTTAAAAAACCTTATCAACTAAACCTCTTTCTCTTTTGAAGGGCCAGAGACATTGCCTAGCTCTATGTGTGTGGAATTCTGGCTGACATTAATGAGAATCCCATTGCAGGTCTCAGAGTCAGAGATACTCCCAAGGGTCAAAACCCTTAGTCACTTGTCAAATGCAGAGCTTAAATTGCAGACTTAGTGAAGGAGAAACAAACAGTAGAGAATTAACTTGGTTAAAATTATAAGACAAAATAAACCATACCCTTATGCCAACATATTTATCGAGAAAAAGAAAGCATGAATAAAGGCAAAATCAGCAGTCATGAACTCGCAACAGCTCCCTTGTCATGAGGGCAAAAGTTGTATTCTCTCTTTTCCTAATATATAGTAAAAATTTTGATAGACTAGCAAACTTGTACTTAAACCTCAGTGATCTTTAAATTGAATTTAGCATTGAAAATTTCAACTACCCAGGATGAAGTGAGCCTTTGACAGGGCACTTGAATAGTAAAAAAATGACAGAAGTAGCCAGTCTAAGATATGACATGTTTCTGAGAAGCAACCCTTGAAGCCATTTTCAGTCCAGTAAGGAAGATTTCCTTTCCTGGTTCACCTCTGGCTCTATTGTTCAGGCTTTTGGAGGTCCATATGGGGTTCAACTAGGACAGTGGAAAAAGTCCGGAGGAGGAGTATGGCAAGAAGTACCTGGAGGGCACAGCAAGGATCCCACAGCAGGAGATGCAGGGTTTTATTTAAATCCCTTGATCCTAGTCTATGAAGAGGCCAAATTGGAAAGTTGCAAAGTCATTGATTAGGTAAAGAATCAGATGTTTATTTTTGCCATCCAGTTAACAAAAGCAGCAGGTGATACATCAGGAACCTCACAACAATCTTTCCTTATTAAAGAATGGTTTGGCAGAAGAAAATAAATCAAGAGGTTCTCCATAATCCAAGCATCACATCTCACAAAGCTGTCCTTTACAAAACATTCTGCATCTTAGTGTTTATATAAAGAAGAACCAAACTTTCTCCTCTTGTTGTTCTCTATTAATAGCATGCAAAGTAATCAAAATACACAAAGACATGCTGTCTTCTTAGTGCCTTAAAAGCACCATTTAGTGCATACATTTCTATCTTCTTACTTCACTGAATACCAGGACAAAGAGTCTCTGTTGTGTCTGAATTCAGAAATAGTATCAAGCTTCTTTTTCATAGAATTATAGTATTTTTGACTGTTAGCATTATTGTCAGCATAAAACCTTATAATAAAGGCTGCTTAACCACCTATTTCAACAGATACAAAGATACTGTAAATCAGACGACAAGATGCAAGATTGAAACTTGAGATTGAAACTCATTCAACACTTGATCCTACCATTTCTTGTGCTTGGCAGGGCATATATTCTATCTGTTCCTCTCCAGTAGAAAATTGGAAAGATCTTGAACAATGTGAAGCCATTTAGTTTGATCTGAACAGTTTAGAAACATAGTGGGGCCAGAGTGACTGAACTCCGACCATGAAACAAGAAAGCACTGATACACTTTCAGTTAATGGAAAAACTGGAATGAGTGGCTGATAGGTATGTTCTTTATTGAAATGTTCTTTGGATTTTGTTATAGGCATGTGTTAAGAAATGCCTTTCAAATCTCATCAACATTATTATAAGTCCATTTTTATTTTGTTCCACTTGTATGTCTCTAATTACTTCACACAGATGCTTTAAACAGATGAGTACAGAAACCAAACATGAATGGGAGGCTACCTGCTTCACAGGGATTTTCTGCTTTATTCCAATTTGCTGCTGTAGCCTTTCTCTTTGCTTTCTAAGCAATGACACTGTGTACTGGGAGGAAGAAAGTGAGCTTTTTTTTTGGCATTCAGCATTATGAACAACTCACATTCAGATTTCTTTGAATTAAATCTTTTTCTCTTCTTTTTTTCCCTTTTAAATGCAAGCTGCTTCCTTCCTAAGAGCTACATAGAGAGGAAAATATGAAATTAGATTTTAGTCCTTTTTTACTTTTCATTCCTACCTACAGGTAAAAAAGTAACATGAAATGCAACGTTTCAGAAACAGCACCAAAAGGACTGATGGACGATCTTTTAATTTTCTAATCCTTTATTCTTTGTATGCTGAAATTTCTCCATATATGTAATTTTCTTCTGTCTTGGACACAAGAATCATCAGTCAACCATTTGACTTCAGTAAGTTATGCTGATCCTAAACTAATCAAATTCTGTTTGTACCAAAGGAAAAAAACATCCTTTGCTTATTTCAATGGAAGGATTCATGTCACCTTTCCCAAAAAGAACTGGTAGCCATGCTTAGTGGGAAATGTTAATTTAGTCTGTGTTATGGTAGGGACAGAAGAACTGACAGCATTAATGGACACAGCAAAGATAAGGAAATTAGAGTCTTGTAGTGAAACACCTCTATGCAGTTTGCAGCACTGAAAGCAAAAGTGAACAGTATGGTGTGTATACATGTTCTGAATTTCAAAGACTGAGGAAGGGCCGAGAACAGAACAAGTTTCTCTGTGTTCCATGAAACCTTCCTGGAAAGAATCGGTGTAGCAGAAAAGATGGCAGAAAACTTATAATCATGTGCTGCCATTTGGGTAAAGAAATCTTTCCACTGCATCTAAAGCCAATGCTGGCAAAAAGACTGAGGCCTTAATGGAAACTGAGAGTATTAAGCATTTCTGTTCAAAGGAAACATTGCTCCTGCTGAGGATATCTTACTTCCTCCACTTAAAGATTGAGTTGAAGTCCGAGCTCTTCACAGTCTAATAGAAGTTTCAGCCACCTTCAAGCTAGAGAAGACACAATTACTGGGAGCATAAGATCACAACCAATTATAGTTTGATCATTGGTGCTGCAACTGTGATGGGAAATTTTGCCCAAATATACAGTCACAGAGTAAAAGAGTTTTGAAACCATTCAATTCTGTCTGAAATAGAGGTGCAAGTTTATAGAGGCACTGGAAAGCTGGAGAAGGTGATAGGAAAATGAGCTAGCTAGGAAGTTTCTTTGGAGCTCTGCAGTTTATTATTTACATGATTTTATTCTTGTGCATACCCAGCAAAATATAAGATTGACCCAAAATGAAATAAGTCTCCGCTGCAAATTCAGTGTAAACTTTATTTCTGAAAGATGCAGCTTTTACCTGTGAAGAATTTTAGCCCTGTTTAATATGAGCTCCATTATTACTAGACCTCTCCCAGAGACTGAATAGCTCCTTCAAAAGGGGGGAACAGGCAATTTTGTTGATGTTTAGAGTAAATTTCAACTTCGTAGAGATGCTCAAGTATCCTTGAGGAGGAATGAAGACTTTTTATACCTCTTTACCCAACAACCAAAGCCCGCTAATGGCAAAATCAGTTTTGACATACTTGTCTGTTTTAACTTTTCTGAGACTAAGCAATGCAGAGTGTATCTAAAGTGATGTTTATTCTCAGCACACATGGACTGATACACAAGAGATAGCGCTAAGTTACCTGTGACATTTTCCACTGACATTCCAAAACTAGAAGTTCTGACAGACAAGCTGAGATTCTCACTGGTATCTTTAGGAACTGCCTCAGACTGACTGCTCCCCTCTTCTGCAAGACATTTCAGTTGCATAGCAGTTTATCAGTGCAATGGTCATGCCTACAAGCATGCTACCTTCTGATTCACTTTATGCCTAATTACATCTGCTGACCACATGAATTTGAAAAAGTAGCTCAATAAATGACCATATTTTGGTATTAGAACTCTCTTACTAATATTTTACTAAGAAAAAAAAAAAAAAAAAAGCTGAATTTTTCATCTCGTTTAAAAAGTGGCCAAAGATGCACATTGGTTTGGGGACTCACCACTCAAAAGAAACAACTTCTGTATTTTACCTTCTGTCAGTCAGGCAGTAGATCTCATGGAACTTCAATGATTTCTCACAAGGCCAAAAGCTGAAGATTCTGTGTATTTAAAGGAATTCTATATTACTACATTTACAAAAATAAAAATCAGGAGAACAATGATTTTTCCTGGAAAGCAGTTAAAGAGTGAGTTACACCATCTGTATGATTCTAGACAGAAAACCCAGCAATTAAACATTAAAAATATATTTCAGGGACTCAATCCAAACAAGGTTATAAGCACATATTAAACGTTAGACATTTAAGTATTCATCTTAAATCAAAAAGGTGTGATACAGGAAGAGATTGTGGGCTCACTGTTACTTGGAAATAAAGTAGGATTCTTCCTAAAGTGCATAATCTATCTTCTGGAGAAAATCCTGCAGCTTGTTTACAAAGGACCACAGAAAATGTTTGGAAGTATGTAGTTATGCTGATCAGTTAGAGCTGCAACACCAAACAAAGGGCATGTCAGACTCTGAGTGTTTAGCAAAGTAGGTACCAGACCTATAGGGAAATATGAGAATACCCCAGCAGAAAAAGAAAGGAAGGAAAACCCCTGAGAGCTGAAATTCTCCAGAAATGTGGAAGCTACAGAAGGCTTAAATAATGGAGCTTTTGAATCAGCAAGGAGTGGTGCCAGCAAAAAAGAAAGAAAAAGAGACAGAGGGTTTTCTTTCTTCTTTTCCCTGACAACAGTACTGATGTTTTTAAATAGTTTTAAGTTGGGCAAAAGCTAGCCATGAACTGTAGTGTGGAAATATGAGGGATACTGATTGAAAATGAAATATAAGGGATATAAGGAAGGTAAACCACAGAAAAACTTGTATAAAAGCAAAGTATTTTTGCCATCCCAAAAGGTGATCTATCATAAACACGTCTGCCAACAACTTTCCTACCCTTCCTTCCCCTCTCTTCCCAATAAAGGAGTTACTTTTTCAGTTCCAAATGAATGGGTTGCATTTTATGCCAGTTTATGCCTTGAATTCGAACATCTCAGAAATCTGGACGAGCATTCTTCCATCACTTGGTAAAACTCAAGTGCATTCATCAATGTAATCAAACAAATATATTAGAAAGTCAAGAACAAAGCCTGCCTTGTCCCTGAGTGTGACTGCATGAGCTAGTATCATGGATGAGACTCAAGTAAGCAGGTCTGTGAGAGATGGAACAGTGTGTTTATTTCCAATAATTAGAGATAAGTCCAATCAGATATAAGTCTGGAGGACTCCATATCTGGAATATAAAGCCTGGTGGAAATCAACATCCAAGTAGTAACATATTTCTTGGAATTTGGGTTGTCGCCTGTTGACATGTTGTATTGCAGGAAATGAAACCCAGAAAAGCCCCTAGTATTAGTTACAGGTGCTCGAGACAGAACAAAGTTAGTCATGAGGCTGTGGCGCCATGGGTCTGCCTGCGCCTGCAGTTACATCAATTTTCATTGCAATCACTTTCCCCCAACAGTGAATTCAAATAATTAATTATGAGAAAACACCTTCTTAGAGAGTTTTTTTAATCTACCAGCTTGCTCCCTGGTGGAGCTCTAGAGTGACTGACTTGCAAGGCAGGTCATTGAGAAAAGCAAAACAATGCTTCTTGGTGCCTTTGAAGAAGCACTGATATTTCATTCAAGTTAGCACGGACTGAAGTGATAGAGAAATCGTAGAGGACTTCAGTGAATACTAAGTTGGAGAAGAAAGTGCCTAAAAATACTACAGCTTGACAAAAGAATACTTTTTCTTTAGTTAGAAAAATGTCCTTAAACTAGAACATATCTCAGCATGCAGCAAGGTGAAGATGTGCATTGCTGAATAGCTTGACCATACATTCACAGAACAAAAGAGTTACTGAGCTACATTACGTTATGCAACAGCGAGTGCTTCGTCGGGGCATGGCAGTATTGATTCAGGATGTCTGAGAATAAAGTCTGAGGAACCCAAAGAAATGATGGCTGGAAGATTCATTAAAACTATAAAGAAAACCTTCACATAGAGAAATAAAAAGGGAATGTTCAACTTCAGAGCAACGCGGGTATTAATCAGAACAGAGAACATCTGTTAAGTTACAGAAGCAACTTTCTTCTATCTTTGCATGCAGAAATTATTTGTCACCCCAGCATTATGTCTCTCTATAAGAAACTATGATGGGGAAAAATATAGATGATCTGGGTTTTTTTATGCAATAGAATAACTAGAAAAAGAATTCTGATCAATTCAGACCAACCATAATATTGGTCCATATGTAGCACACATCTTCTTAATGGAATAAAACGGAAAAAAACCCACCAGAATTGGATTTAACAAAATGGGTTTAGGTAATCTAACCGAAGTTATATGGTAATCTAAATGAAGTTACACGGCAATGTAGGCAGCCACCAATAACGGATAAAAAAAGTATAAATGATGAAATTACAGGAAACTTCCCAATGTATGTTAGCAGCCACAACAGGGTGTGTGATAAGCTACATTTTGTTATGCTTCATAAATGCAGTATGTCAACAGTTTTGCTCCAGATGATGTGTTGAATTTTGGAGAAACTCACAGTGTCTACTGAACTTTCAGGAAATGGCTTCAAATTAAATATTGAGCTCTGCTGAAATTTGCTGCTTCCAAATGTGAATTGCTCTTTTACTTTCTGATAATTAAATTTATCATTTTAACCCTGAATCCATATGACTAGGCAATTTTTTTCACGCACAAGCAGATGGTATTTTAGTTGCAAATAAATGTGGCTTCTCTTCAGGCCATTTTATTTGTAAATACAAAAAGAGGCAGAAGAAAATTGTTCACCAGAGTTTAGGCCATCTTTATCTTCAATTTGGACATGGTGAAAGTGGACAGAAGTTTATGTTTAAAAACCTGTTGATCTCTGGTGTTACACACCCACATGTGCCAGACAAGTCCCATACTGCAGTCCTTGAAAAGCCCCACTGTACTGTTAAATGCTGCTGGAAGCGGGTTCACTCCTCTTTCAAACCTCAAAGCTCTCATGGCCCTTGCTTGTGCCACTGCAGGAGCTGCAGCATCCTCCCAAGTCCTGCTGCATCCTCCCAGGTCCTGCAGTGGCACCTTATGATGCCTGATGTCCACAGCTGATTGGGATCTGCACAAAGCCTGATGCTCACAACTGTTTCTTTTGTAACCTAGATCAAGGGCACTTCTTAGCCTCCTGGCAAGAGCAGCTGGAGAAAGGAACCTGAATTTTCACATCTCCTTTTCAGCCTCTTAATTTCTCTCTGTTCCATTTCTCTGAACAGTTTATTTGCACTTTGACTGGCATTCATTAAAAGTATTCAACCCCTAAATAAAAATAATATGTAATATTGTTATGTATATGAATAGATATATTTTATATACATATGGGCAAATACACAACTATGAATGTAGATAAACTTTTCAGATGCCACTTTTAAAATTTTTCCGGTTTTTTGGAAAGAAAGATTGAGAAAACACAAATTTCATTTCACTTTTTGATGATTTTATCCCATTGGAGCTTTTTTCCTGCAATGTAGTTATTTTTTTTAGAACACAGGATAAGTAGCATTTATCTTCCACATCCCTACTGAAATACAAGCTACACAAAACCATCTATCTGCTTAGTGAAAGCAACAGTGTCACTGGTTTCTTTATTTTTTAAAACTCATTCCATCTCTCATTTTTAGTTTGTCTATGAAAGAAAGCTACCAAGGAGAAATACTGTGCTGTACTGTAGGAGAATTTTACACTGCACATTTACACAGATGTCATTTTTCATCAGTTAATTGGAGACAGTTATGTCTCAGTGTTAAGATGGGTTCATATTGATGGTAAAAATAATGACAGCATAACAGAAACGTATGACAAACTGCATTATGTTCCAATTAACAAGTCTTACTCTGCTGCTATTATGAGGGAAATGAGATGGATCCATATAGAAATGATCCACTTTGTTTTGGGGAAGTTGTTGTAAAGATGTCTTTTGCACCCTCTGAAGTAGTAACTTAGCCGTAGAAACACCTGTAATGAGGCCTCACTGGGACCACTTTCTTCATATCTTCTTATTATCCTACTTCAGAAAACCTCAGACATCCCAGGCTCTTTTTACCATTCAAGACCTAGTTAGTCTGTATGGGAGATGGAGAGCAGAGCATCTCCTGCAAGGACTTTTTGCCAGACACTCCTTCACTAGTGAAATCAGGATTTATAAGAGCGGCAGTCTCTGTCCATCTTAAATCTTGGGCTAAATAAATTGGGAAGGCAAAGCGTAGCTACCGATGGGTTGAGAAAGCACCGCTGATGCCCAGAGTGATAAACAGTCTGGTTCAGTGTGGGCAGTAATTTATAAAATCAACTGAGGAGAAAGTAAGACGTTTCTGTACAAAGGGAGCCATCAGTCTCTTCCTCCAAAAAATACCTATTTTGTGTGTGGGGTTTTTTTGTTCCAGCTTAAAGAGCCGATAAACATAGAATTGGAAGCAATGGAACAAATCTCAGCAAGGCAGCTGAGTGGGTGTTCAAGGTTATAAATGAAACTGAAAAGCTCAGATATGGTATTTATATCACGTCACTGAAGTGAATCACAAAATCACTGTCTGGACTTGATTGCTTTAGTAATCAACAATGTACTTCTCAAAATACCCAGACACATACACAAATCTGCTCTGAAAAATAACCACGATCAGAGTTGCATAGACTGATTTGAGCTGAAGGAGATCTAATCCATGAATTCCTTGATGATGCTCTGTTTCTTCTGGGAGAAAGCAGTTTCAAGCAGCATTGAAAACAGAACTAAACGGGTACAAGCAGTACAGCAAACAGACTTTTCCTCAAGCAATTTACAGTAAGCAACAGAGATAACAGGAATGTAGTGAACCAAGTTCTCATCCTTGCTCCCAATTAAATCAATAATTTCTACTTTTTTACCAAGAATGAAGCATCATGACCACTCTAGTTGTTGAATGATAAATAGAATATTGACTGAGGGACACTGAACAATGAATCTAACCAAGGCTATAAGGATAACTGGAAATAGGCTGTTTAAAGTAAGCAGAGAAGCATTTTATCATTTGGTTTCACAGCTGATTTCCATTTCCTTTGCTTGCTTTTATCGGTACTAGATATTGACAGGGAAAACTCCTGTATTTATGCTCACTGACTCTGCTTCCACTTTAGTCATCTGATCCCTCCTTCATCCTACAGTTAAAGGTCTCTTCTGTTTTCTTTACAGCTTTGTGATCTGGATGATAAAGTGTGCAATCACATAGAGATTCACTGGAACATCATGATGTAACATGGATCAAAAGAAGCTTTCCAAGAAAAATTTGGAAGAAAAGTCAAAATAATTTCTGTAACTATGCAGGGATTCTCCACGATTTCACTGCGAAGTGGCAGTGGCTTAAAAGCCAGGAAAGCAAGACAGGAAAAAAGGGAGAACAGAATGTACTTTGTAAGTACAAAAGTACAGAAAGGCCGTTTTTCTTCACTGAAACAACATAAAGTTTATATACTTCAGGGTTTTTTTGGGGTTTTTTGGTTTGTTCCCCCCCCCCCCCCCCCCCATATTCTGATGTAACTTTGCTGTTGTTTTTTTCTGGGAACTGTAAAGTTTGAGCTAACTTGGAATACAAGTTCAGATTATTCTGTGCTTAGAGGCTGCAGACAACACAGAAAGGTCCAGTATAAACTTGTCAATACGTTGTGTATGAAAAACACACACCTTAGTTTTTCTTTTTTTCTACTTCTATCTTTTGCTTCCTGCTTTCTACCTGATGCATATATAGGTATAAATATATATGTTAAAGGATACTTAATATCATTGCTTAAAAGAACCCTAATCACCAAACTGGAAAAACACGTGGTTGTTTCTTTTCCTTTTTGTAATGAAGGTAACCCCAGTGAGCAAGAACTCAGCACCTGAATGCTTTTAAGTTCATACTAAAAAAAAAAATAAAAAATAGAAAAATCAATTTGTGCCTTAGTATATCATGATAAAAAAATATATTGCACTATTATTCCTTTTTATTGTGTGCTGTCACTGTAAATGTGGTTGAAATTGCTCATGTGCTTATGTAGCCATCTGGCTTCTGTTCTTTGCTGTTAAGTTTGATTTTACCTCTATTGCCCACTGTATTCCTCCCCTGTTGTGATCCTCAGCCACTCTGTCCTAGGAGGAACAATGACAGAAAGTCTTTTAGAGGGCTAATAGAGTCCCAGCTTTCTCACTCTTGCTCCTGCAACTGGCTGTCCTCCTACTGTAGTGCCACCACCAGACTTTTCATTGCGGGACACGTACAACACACCCTAAAGGCAAGCTCCATACCTACTCATTCTTCCCCACTTGCTTGAGTGTATCAGAAATAGCCTGTATTCAGCAGCTGAGCTAGTGAACAGTGGGGTGGGAATGGCAGCACCTTACTCACCTGGTAAAGAAAAGGGGGAAAAGCAGCAAGTTGTCCCCATTTCAAGGCACCCCTTTGGAGAAAGCACCCTTGTTTCCATTTCCCAGAGGAATAATCTTACCCTCAGCAATGTATTTTAAACCCTGTTTACTGGAGTCTTGCAGCTGAGTAGCTCAAGCAGCACACTGGCAGGAGCGCTTGCTGGAGTCTTTTGTCTCTCCCCGCATGGCTGGAATTCATTATGGAGAGGCCATAAATTGGTGGAAATCTTCATGCTGAGATGCCTCAGAAACATCCCAGGCCATTCAGACCCTTCACTGCAACTCTCCACACCGAAAAGCTTTCACAGCACCGGTGGCACTGATGGACAGTTAACGTGTGAGGGCTGAGCAGCTGCAAGCAGGCACCTTATAATGGAAACTAGATTAATAGGCTCCGTGGGTCAGCTGTGAGGCCTGGATTAACTGGCTAATTATCAAGCTGACAGTGGGCTGTCTGTGCTGGGGACTGCCAGGGGAATGGGAGGCAGATTTCATCCAATGGGATAATAGTGTGTTCAGGTCCAGAGGGAAAACAGAGGCAAGTGAGAAGCAGCCTCTTGTGGCCCCCTCTGTTCTCCCCCTCCCATGCTGCTCCTTTGCCCCTGCCCATCAGAATGAGCTCTTTACAGCTATCTCATGCCTTTCTGTTTTATTAGAATATCACCTATTACTACTTCTATTAAGTAGAGCTTAATATGTGAGGCTTTATGGAAGATCTCCAGACTGTATTTAGTAGAAATTGGTTTTCAGAGAGGGATAGCAAACTTTTTGTGCAGTCACCTGGGAAGCAAAGGATCTGCCTGTCCCCAGAGGATGGGGGCAACGCCTCAGCTCCAGCAGCAGGAGAAGTCCCTTGGAGTGAAAACCACAGTGTTGGAGAAGCACCCCCCCAGGACTTACGGTGGGACAGGTACTCACCCCTGTCCCAAGTATTCAATTCCATTAAAATAAAAAATAATAATAAAAAAGGAAAAAACACCAACCATGTAGCTGCATTTCAGTTCGGTTTCCTGCTCGCATTGCCACAAAGTGATGCACAGCACCTTTATTTCTGCACCAGGTTCAGCTAAGCCTTCCACAAGAGAATAGCCACAGACAGTGTCTGTTAATTCTCTCCTCTCTTTTTCTAAGCATTAATTAACTACATTAGAGATGCTTCTTGCCTGGATTTGATCCCCCAGTTCTTTCTAGAAAAAATAGTGCAGATACTTCTATTGTTATCTACATGTGCATACTGTTTAGGTGCCCAATATTACTGTGCAAACAAACAGTATCCTAAAAGATGGCTCTCTTCCCATATAAATCTATATGCCTCTTCTATTCATGTTTGCAGAGTTGCAGATCAGTTTATAGACTAGAATTTATGTAAGTAAGTTAACTGCTATTATAATGTTGGGTTTTTTTGCCATTTTCTGTCTTGCTTTCCAGAACAAAACCCCAAACAAGCCAACACTAACTTTCCTGCCAAAAGGCTTTTCCTATCTACCATTGACAGGACAATAGGATTGATAGGGTGATAACACTGATCTAACATTTTAGTGAAATCAGGTCTTTGTGCAAGTTCTGTGCTTCTGTAGTCCTTGCTAAATGCCTTTACAGGTTGGTGAGATAAATCTCATGATCCTAAACTTCTTAATTATGCCTTCATTCAAGCAACCACCTTTGGTATCGAAGACAGTTTGCCTAAGCTTGGAGTTTATCCAGGAGAGTAAACAGTGCACAAGCTTCAGAGTAAGTGCTGAACTCTCTAACATTTTGTTAGCTGATATTCATAGAATCATAGAGTGATTTGGGCTGGAAGGGGCCTTAAAACTCATCCAGCAGTGACACCTTTCACTAGACCAGGTTGCTCCAAGACCAAAGAAGCTTTTTTCTCTTCATTAGAGAGTGAATCATTGCTTAAATAATGCTCTAGTGGAAATACACAATCAGAGTTTCTAAGAAGTATAGCTATCCCTGCGATAGCTATAAAGTTTTGCATACTCCTTTGTTCTGTATTGCAGGAGCAGTACAATATCGTATTGGAGATGGGGCTTACAACATATTGCATTCCATCTACTGTATACTCGTGGGTAATTGCAGTCATCTTTCATTAACTTAACCTGCAAAACTAGATCTTTCAACTAAATAAAATCATGGAAACTCCCATCTCCTCTTGGAAGGAAATAAAGCAGATCTGTAGAAGGTAGCCACTTTATGAACAGTGTATCCATAAAAATAATGCAGAATAGTCCAATCATCCCATCCTAAAACATTTTTACTTCAGGAAAATAAAAAGAAATTGAGTATTTTTTTCATAATTTATGGTTGTGTCCTGTATACCTCTCTAAATTCTCTCTCTCTCCCTAGAGCTGTTTCAGGGATATAAAGATATTTTTTCTGCCTGGCTTTGATAATTTTTAAACCAGAATTTGTTTTGTCACTTGAAATGGGCCATTTCTCTACCTGTCAGAAGAAGCAGACCTTCACCCAAACAATTTGTTGCCCTTGTTGTTAACAGAAGGGACCACAGTTTAGATTACCAAATGAAACACAGCTTTGCAGATGTTGAAGCATCTGAGGTGGTGTGGAGCAATTCATTCCCACTGTCTCCTCCTCTTCTCCTCTGTTGTCAATAAAGGCCTCCAATTCTCCACCCTTCAAAATTAGAGACAAATACAAGTAACAGCTGCTGCTTCTGGTGCTCTGAATAATTCATGGCAGCTCAGTTCCAGTTTTGCAATGTTATTTGCATCATGCAATACATAGAGACAGTTCCACTGGAGGATTCCTTGATTTTGAGATATGGAATAGAAAGCCATTTTTGGAAAATAAATGTCCTTAATTTTTATTTCTTTCTTATGGGCACCCTCTGAACTCATGCTAAGGTATATAGCCAGGAAACATTCCCTGGAAAGAGTTCAGCTAACAGAGGATTTGTAATGCATATCTGAAACCCTTAAAAAACTCCCAGGACACTGATTTACTGCTCATTGACAGTCCCTAGATTGAAAGCCTGGAGATGGTAACCTTGCATTTCACCAAGGGGCTGGGACAGCCTGTCTGGGCTGTGATTTCTCTATCCAATTTTGAAGCGGATGAAAAAACCACCAAAATTACAGAGAGCTGAAAAATTTTCAATTAGCTATTTTTAGCTGCCATGCTAGTGTATGAAAATTGTAACTGTTCATAAAACTATGACAGTTTTGACAAACCCTCCATGTTTCGATATTGTCAAACTGAAACTAATGTGATTCTGGTAAAAAGAACTTTCAAAATGTTTTTAAAAGTAGGTTTAGAAAAAGGAAAAAACCCTCTAAAATACAATGCACAGAAATTTTACGTAACTTCTCAAAGATAGCGAGTCTTCAATTTTCATATCGATCCTGAATGACCTTTCTTTTTTCCTCTGAGAGCAACAAAATTTCTCATGTAATTGAGAAGCAATTCCCTACAGTGATATAAATACTGAAAATACCAACGCAGTGAGACACGTCAGAAATATACAGGAGCTGACAAAATTGGAATAAGTAACATTTATGGCATGAAAACTGCTTGTTCTTGCAAACAGCTGTCCTTAGGGAAGCCCTACAGAAAGGGAGGGGTGTAGTTACTTGAATAAATTATTTGAATGAGAGTTGGAAGGAAACACGTAATTTATTTGGGTTTTTTTTTTTTTTTTAAGATGGAAATCATCTCAATTCTAAATACCATGTACAGAGAAAACAGTCTAACCAGCTTTAAGTCATTCTTAGTTTTCCTGTCAGGCCCTACATTCAAATTCGGAGCAATGCTAGTCTCTGAGAGGTGTGTGTCACAGAGATGGGAGCTACTCACAGACAGATTCAGAGGTCTTTTACCCAAGGCATCCTCTCTTTCTTTACAGAAATGAAAACAAGAAATAACTGATGATGTCATCACCACTGTATTGCTGAGAACCACCACAAATGATCCTCTAGATCCATTCCTAAATATTTTGTGAAGAAAACCTAGACTGAACCAATGAACTAATGAATGCATAAGACTGCACCGGCATCCATGGATATCATAAGAGACACTGGGTGCTTGACTGCTCTCATGCAGGTTCCCCTGCACAGCTTTTCTTCTGTCAACAGTACAAGCCTGCTGAAGAAAAGGTGGTAGGAAGAATTTTGATCAATGTCTTTATCTATTTACTTTCAGCTGGTATTTGCTGCATCCCACTACAGAACCCAGAGTGCTTGTGCTTTAGACTATGTCCTTGCACACATGCTGCTGAGAGGCTTGTTTCTAAGGCAAGCAGAGCTAGCTTTACCAAGTAATTAAACAGTGTTTCCATATTCTCTGCTTTTCACAGTAGAACGGTCTTTAAATTCATTATCTTGTAAAATACAGGGCAGCATCTAGCTAGATAAGAGTCCTTGCAGGTTTGCCCCCCCCCCCCCCCCCCCAGTTCAATTCTGTAGATACTAGTGTGGTGTCCCACAAGAGGTACAAAAGTGTTCAGTCAGCAGACAGCCTTGAGAGTTCAGTCTGCACCACCCAGTGGGGCCATTTTGGGTCAAGGCTGGTGCTGGACATTTGCTCTTAATGTCAGCTCACAGCCTCAACAGAAAAAGAGATGACATTCAGACATGGGAAACTTCATGGGTCGCTGCAGAAGAAGGTCCAGATTGTGTCTTCAGGCAGATACCAATTGGTGCAGTGATGGAGAGACAAACTGGGACAGTGGCTACTCTCAGCAATTCTCTCCAGGAGTAGGGACACCCCAGATGTGGCCCCGTGAGTCCCACCTGCCTAGTGCTGCAATCTGGTCTGCCCTGGACCAGTGCTCAGATAGCAAGGCTCAGACTTGCTAAACCAAAAGTATCGTTATGGTTTTCATGCCTGAAAGATGACTACAGAGAGTTTCCAGCCAGAAGTACTTTAAGGTATAGGGGAGCCATCAGAACAGATGATCACAAAGGGATTGGGAAGATAAAATGATTTTATGACATGTACCAAAAGCATCACATGTTGGCTTGCAGCTGCCTGCTTCTGCACTCATCAAGAGACAGTGGGGACAAATCACTTAAGGAAACATGGCATTTCTCATCTTTGATGTTAGTATCAAAACCTATACTTGCTCCAGTCCTGCTTTCTGCACACCTCCACCCTGACTTCAGAGCCAATATTGTATTCCTTCTTCTTTTAACCTGGCATCTGGTGTATCAGATAGCAACCAACTCCAGCATAAATAAAATTTCAAATTAAAAATAATGAGCCGCATGTGTGTAACTCATTTTGGTTTTAGCTAATTGTCCCTAATTTATGCAGCTGAAGTGCCTTGCAGTTCCCTATGATTAAAGGCTACCGTGTTTAACTTGTCAGGGAATTCATTTGATATCAGTATAAAAGAGCTATAAAGCATGCCTATGACTGCTTTTTGAATAATATTAATG
Organism: Lathamus discolor; assembly: GCF_037157495.1. Classification (NCBI taxonomy): domain Eukaryota; kingdom Metazoa; phylum Chordata; class Aves; order Psittaciformes; family Psittacidae; genus Lathamus; species Lathamus discolor. The sequence continues at coordinate 8,712,510 of NC_088894.1, read as the reverse complement.
TATTTCTCCTTAAATTGTTCGGTAAAGAATGAAATACACCTGATCTGTAGCTTCTATGATGACAGTTTTAGAGCTTTAATAGGAATGAAAAATTAATCATATTGGAAAGTATTTTTCCTAAAATGTATGTATACACATGTAAAACGATTACGCCAGTTGATTTTATACAGATAACCACTGCTTTATTCAAAATGGAAATCTGGGTCTTCAAAATTAGCGGAAAATCCAAGAAATAAATTTCAACCAAAAACAAAGTTAGTGCAAAATATGGTAGAGAGAAATCCAAAGGAGCATAATTTTCCAGGGATTCCTCGTTCATTAACATAAATCCTTGATTCAGAATTTACTTGAAGCAGATACTCAACCTTAAGCATGTGCTTAGGCTCCTTTCTTGCCATATGTTTTTTACTGAATCTATAGAGCTAATGAACCCCACACAGTAGTGTGCAAAGCTAACATAATCAGGGAAAGATTCAAATCAAGACGTTCTATTTTAAGCTCAGGTCCCTAACCACAAGTTTCATGTCTGCTCTACATTTCTTTTGCTCAGAGTAGCCATTTTCTAAACTAATTGGAATAAGGCTCTTAATTTCCTGGTGTGGGGAATGAGAAAAAAACCCTCAACCTAACCCTATTGCTTAGCTCAGCTAAAGCAGCTCCCCAGATCCAGAGCCAAGAATCTGTCCCTTCGGTCTATCTTGGCTTTCTAGTTTTGAGTAATGGAAGTTACATCATGGCTGGAAGGAAATGAGACACATCAGCCCCAGGTGAAACCCCCAGGACAGCTGGGTCCTTGGCTGGTCACAGGCAAGCAGAGGGAGCAGGAACTGCAGAGCTGTCTCCCCCATCAACAGCTCCCTGGCTGCTCCTGGCTCTCAGTGGTTTTGCACAAGACACTGAGTCTGTTCCTCCTTTGCTTCACCTTCATGCTAAGTTACCTCTGTCCAAAATGGGACAATTCAGTGTGTTTCACAGGGCTAGGTGCAGAGTACGAAACTCACAAGGGTCACAGCTTTACAGGCAATAGCCCCTGGCTGAGCTGGGAGCAATGCCAGAGAGAAACACAGGGGATCAATGCTTACTAAACACTTTCCGTTTCATAAGGAAAATCTCCCTAATGCTTTCCCTACAAAGTAATTTAAATCTTCTCTCTTCCCTTGGAGGGGTGAGAATGCCATCTAATTTACAGGGGTTTGTCACATCTACATCTGCATAACTTGCCTGTCCAAAAAGATCTTGTATCTCTCATCAGACCCTCCTGACAATCACAGTGAGTATGGGGTAGGCATGTCCTTTAATGACCCCAGAGTGATAAGCGCATTGCCATTTGTTTCGTAGGTCAGTAAGGAAGAGCATGATCCCCCCCTTCTTGTCTCTGAGCAGATAAAATGACCCAAACTGTCTGCAAATGCAGAAGTCAGACGAACTGAAATCATCATGTCATACAAACAATCTGAACATGACATTTTGTTGTGTGTTTGTGAGTCACCAATTAGCCATCAGAGAAAGGAAGTTAGACATGATTTCCCTTATTTGACATGCTGCATGCCTCACATCAGTGAGGGCTGGCATTTTCTGCAGTGTTTCTGGAATTCATCTATTAACTTCCATCCCCAGTTTCCCCTCACCCCAAACTACTCTGGTCAACTATAAATAAGCTCTCATATTTCAATGTATAAACCTTTATTTTTAAATGTTATTTTTCCTGCTGAAATATCTCCTTTATTTGCTTATTTTATCTGTATAATCTTTTGTCTGTATGATGCTTATTTTGCCTGCATAATGCAAAGACATATAAAATAGAATACTTCTCCCACCAAAAATAGTGCTAGGAGAAGAAAGAAGAATACCAAATAAATGTATTTCCTTTTGGTTTTAAATACAGAAGATGTTTGCTATGTTTAAGTTTGAAATGTATTTAAGAAAATAACTGTTCTAACTCTGATAGCTGCCTCATTGAGAAAACTACTGCTTAAGTCATTTTCTTTCCTCATAAGAGGAGGAATGAACTAGCTCAAAATTATTTTATATTAAGAAAACAAGAAATTACATGAATACTTTTCAAAATCCTAGTTGTGAAAAAGGCTGCTTTCATGCACGATCACAGCAAATATTAATGTCCTCATTTGCTGGTTAACCTGTTTCTTAGGAACACTTATTTATAATTGAAAAAAATGAAATAAAATCTAATTTAATAATGCCACCTATTAAGGAAACAGAAGCAGCTATAAAGAGAGAAACCCCACTGGTTATAATTAAAGACTCATTGAAGGAGCTTCAGCTGTATCTGATCACTGTTAAGCCACATGCAAGAAAACAACTGGAAAAATTCAGAACAAGTTAGGTGTGTGACCAGTGTAATATGTTAAGATATAACAAGCTTGAAAGGTGAAGTTCATGAAGCTGAACAGAGAATTCAGGGAAGAGACTTTAAAACTCCTACTTTTCTTGAGAAATACATTATTCTGTGCATAGACCCATGAAAACCCAGAGGGGTACTTTTGTCTTGTACTCATCAATATGAAAAAGCCTATCAGAATACCGCCTGTGGCTACTCGTTTGTTACACTGCTGGTCTGGGACTGCCTGATTCTTACTTTTTCTTTAGTGGGAGGGTGGGAAAGCTACTTTGTGCGCCCAAAGGCAGATCCACCCCTGGCAGCACAACGGCCCATGCCTGAAACTCACCCCGGCATTCACCTTCCAACCCACATCAGTGATGCTTGTGGGGCACGCTGCACACCCTTCTTTGGCTCATGTATCATCCCTGTGAAGAGATAAAGCACCCAGAGCTCATTGGTTTCATCCTGTCTCGGTCAAACACACTTCACTTTACATCAGAGAAAAGTCTTTAAGACTTTAAGGCATTTAGGCAGAAAATTAGAAATAGTACAAGTACACTCAGTATAAAATCTTAATATCAGATAGTGTCAAGCTAAAATCAGATTCCTTACTATATGCATTAAATTATCAGAGCAAAAGATTCAGACTTCTCAATGAAACAGTTACAACTGATCTCTGCTCCGAAACTAAAGCCAGTCTCTGGGACCTGGCTGTTCTCCCATGAAGAGCTGGCACTCAGCACATGGTGCAGGTTCAGTCACTGTTTATTTGTGAGATTGAAATTCAAATTGTTTCTCAAAGACAGCACAACCACAAGCCTCTGTGGGATGAAATTCTGCCCCAGAAGTTCTACTTTGACGTTTGTTTACACAAAGTAGAAGGAAGGGACCATCCCATTCTGGGAAGTGTCAGCTCCTTTAGTGCTTTATACAGGCAGGCTTAACTACGCAGAAGTTTGATGGAGACCCTCAGGAAAATATCATGAGAGGTTTTACTGAACAGGTTATTGAATGTACAAACAGGAGATGTAGTTTAAACTTTCCCACGTTCACTCAGAATAGAGGAGCACAAACATGTGAGTACCCTGGAGAAGGTCTTGTTGACTTAAACAAGATAAAAAGAAAGAATGGGATACAGCATGTCCCCTGGAGCTACAACATTTTCCATTCCTAGTGCCTACAAGTCTAACAGCTGAAGTTCATGGTGGTACAGTTTGCATTTCAAGTGACTTTAGTTTTGGTACATCTCTAAATCGTTCTCTCTAAAAGGAAAATCAGACAATTCTTTCAGTAGGTGTCCATTAGTAGCAGAGCACCTGGTCCCACTTAAACAGAAGAACCACAAGCACAGCCATGTAATGCCATAAAACTAACCAAAACAACATTATACTACAGATCAGAAGAACTCTGGGGAATTGATATTGCCTGTTCTATCTGTAAATCCAGGCATTAATCCCACTCACAACTAGGCTTTTGAAAGTGAAATGCCATGTTAGAATGTCACCTTAGAATGTAACAATAGCAAAAACACCTTCATGGTTTATCAAAGATCTGTTCTACTCACAGATCAATTGAAAACAGAAACCCATCAAAATTTCACTGTTATACAATGAGGCAACAAGTTGCTTGCTTTCTCTTTTGGGTTGCTTTTTGGTGGTTTTGTTTTGGAATAAAGACATAAATTTTTATGTCTTTCAATGCTTATAATGCAGCTGTACTAAAAACTAGAGGGCTGCATAATTTCAACATCAGAAAATACAGTTGCATCCTGTCTCTTCCTGTTTGCAGTCTACAGAGATTTCAGACTCACAGAGCAATTGAAGCTACAGCCACAGCTTCCCTGATTTGGCGAAGATCTATGTTGATAGAGCCCGGCCTGTGCTCAAATCTGGGTTTGGAGTCTCTAAATATTCTGAGAATATTTACTGGGTTTTTCCAGAGAAAAGTTTTCATCTTACCTCTAAAACTTTACTCTCTGTGAAAAAGGCCAGCTGACAAAGTCATAATAGCAAAATCCTAGAGAAGATAATAGCAAAATCCTAGAGAAGATAACAGCAAATGTTAACTTAGATGTCTTGCTGGGATTTTTTCCCTTTGTTTAGTTTTTGTTGTTTGGTTGGTTTTTAATAATGTAAATGAGGAGGAATAGAAAATGAAGTATTAATATATGTTTTCTAATATGGAATAAGGCTCAGAATAAGGAGTATTCACACTGTGATGTTGTGGTTGAACTAGAAACATCAATACCAAAGGAACACATCAGGACAATTACTAAAACAAAGCATTCTAATGTAAATAAAGGAATGCACTTAAACCTCTTAAATTAAAAGACTGAGGAATGTTCTTAACAGCTATTTTAAATTCTAGTTAAATATTGGAAAATTGATCACAAATTCTTGGGATTTTCTTGATAAAATCATCTGGTTATAGTTGTAGTACTTACTGGATATAGTATTGGATGTTAACTTGGACTGCAGCAATGAAGAATGAAAAGACTAAATACAATTAACACCAACTCACATAATTTCTTGGGAGTCATATTGTTAAAAATATGGGATTTCTTTTTGGTAGGATTACAGCTTAATGTAAATTACAGATAAAACGATTCATTTTAAAATCTTGACTTCTATAGACAAGAGAAATGTCAAGTAAAATGAAGGGGGATATTGATAGTACTCCTGTTTGTACATGTTGATATTTTCAATAGCTTGGAACACCTTGTTCTGTTCTGATATCCACGACAGAGGAGAGCATGGGTGCTAGAAAGATTTCAACTAAGGCCACAGAACTGATCAGGAAGTTAAATAAATTAGTTCTGTCATTCATAGTATTAAAAGCTGAACTTGGGAGAAAGACAAGACGTGATACGATCACTGATACGCGCTAACTCAGGGAAATAATTGTGAGAGTGGATATCTTTTAGCTCTGCTGACAAAGGTTTAAGTAGCTCTGTGAAGAGCAAAGACAGTTTTAATCTAGAGATTGGGTATATTTTTATAAAGCATCCTCGAAGGCAATTCTGAAATATTTTGTTGGAGGAAGTGATGGGCTGACTAATCTTTGAAAATGATATGAATAGTAATACTGAATATTTAGAAAACACAAGTTTAGAGCAGTCAAAATCACTCAGTTCTTTGAATACAGCACAACATTTTGACAGGAAAAAGAGTCTTCGGGGGGCTGTTTAATTTTGACTTCTAACTGAAGTCTTCTGACTTTTCATTTTAAAATTGCATGTGCTTTTCTTTGAATTAATATTTTTTTTTTCAAAGAAAACACAATAACAACCACTTCATGTTGCACAAACTTTTTCACCTACTGTAGAATAACACTTTCCCAGGTTCTTTTGGCAGAAGTAAATAAGTAGATAAAAAAATCAGGTAAGTTCACCCCTTCCCCACTTTACTCCATTCTCTGTCACACTCAAGTATCCAAGAACATGAAATGTGTTATGATAATTTTTCTTTAAAATGTCATTCTATCCATTTATTACAAAAAGCGCTAGAGGTAAGGTAAAGATGAATAATTTGCTAGTCTTTTGTGGCCTTTGAATTTCTGAGTCACCCTACCTTTGCAGTCCTTGGGGAGGATCAAATAGTCTTAATGATCCCTAACATGCTTGCTATAGCTGTAGTTCTGCAAAAAAACACATTATAACAAAATCACCTGATCCAGTATTAATGAAAGATATCCAAGGAAAATCTCAGTTGTCAGCTTGAAAGGTTGGGCATACCGGAGGGGTTAAGTATTTTTCATGCTTCTACCTTTCATGCTTCATGCTTAAAATGAGATAACCCAGCTCGCCTTTAATCTTCTGAAGTGCAAGATACTCCAAACTACTAATGAAGTAATTATAACCTGAGGTACTCAGTACTCCACAAAAATTATTAACAATTTTCAGGACCAAGCCCTGATGTAACTGATACAATTAACACTTTGCTAACCAAAATGTTACTTAGCTGAGAAACCCACAGAGTGGCTTGGTTGCTAGATTGGGTTTTTTTCTTTCATTGGCCTGAATGCCTGTAAATTTTGCACGTTCCAAGCTCAAAGACTGAAGATTTTGGTTCATCCCTGTAATAAAATTAAGATGACAAAGGTGCCAGTCATTGCTAGTAGCTCTTGCATGGCTGGTTTGTATTTTTGTGGGAGGTTGTTTATTTTGTGAAAGCCTTGTCCAAAAGGAACTAATCCCTATTCATCAAATGCATCTCTTTACATGACAAGTACTAGCTCCTGTAAGTTTTGACTCCAGCTGCTGAGCCAGAGGTGCAACTCTATCTCAATTCTATTTTGTAACCTTCCAAAAAAAGCCCCAAATCACCTCCATGAAAGTAAGAAGTGGAAGTTTAGCTGCAAGCGCTACTGGTCTATCAAATCTTCATTGTTTCTTCTACAGTTTCTTTCAAACCGTTCTGCACATCTGCGGTACATAATCACACTGACTTTTCATTATGCAGTTCTACCACAGCACATCACCTGTGCTATGCACACATATTCCGATTAAAAAAAGCTGAACTAAACCTAGTGTTCTCAGAGACACCATATAGTAAAGATTTTGTTTATTAGCTTTAAGCTCCATGCAAATTAAAGAGGGATTATATCCAGGAGTCTTAAAATCCTGAATTCTAATGAAGGCCAGCCATACTTCATGGGAAAATTAAGACATCAAAAGTTGCCATTTCAGAAGCAGATTTGTAAACATTTTTGATGATTCCATTAAAAATTGCATAAAACAGCATGTAAAATGAGCAAGGAAATATTTACAAAAACATCCAATATATTGTGTTTACATGAGCATTAATCCATGTGAAACAGAGCCCTTTATTATATAAATGCAGCATATTCAGCCAGCCTCTCTGTCATCAACATTTCAAACATTAACTCAGTCTGTTAATTTCGTTAAGCTAAAAGGTTGGCAATCAAAGCACATGCCACATTACTACAGTGAAAGTTAAAATAACATGGGTTTTGTGCATTTTAATACTTCTCTATAGGAAGCCTCTAATGCTTACAATAATTCAACTAAATTCTCCTAGGTCTCATTTACTTCTTGACCTCCCATCCCATTTTTGGTTTCACATTAATAGAGAAGAATTTGCAAAATGACATGGAAGCCACGTGTGTGGAGAAAGCAAACTAGGAAGGCGAGCTCCAGAAACTCCATGCCACAGTCTCTTAACGCCACAGGATGCTGAGTTTCCTTTCTATAGGAAAAGGGCAAAAGCTTCCCATTAAAACACACCAGTTGATTTCCTTAAGGTTATTTAAACACTGTGCCAGAGCCACTTTTTCAGGTGACCTATGTCTGGCAGAGACAAAACCAGGAGGCTGGAAGGAGCCCTCTGCTCCCAAACTGCTTTAAATAGCACCTCCACGAGGTGGGAAATTTAGCAGCCAGAGATTGCCAGAATTTATAAAACCCTCATGGATCTCCTTTTGCCAGTTTTCTGCTGCTTTGCCAGAGAAAGCTGTAAGATGGATACAAAAGCTCTTGCATGAATCTGTTTATTTTATCTTCATTAAAGATGCTTATAAAGAGCAAGCAGTGAAAAAACACAAACGATCAGGATGAATAATGCTTTGCTATCCCTTCCAAGTGGCACAAATACAGTGTCTTGTGAGGAGAAAGCTGGGAAATCTCTACGAGGTGACTTTTGTTTTCCTTTTTGGTAAATGCTAAGCTGCCCCCCAAAAGAGACGTTTTAGCAAAAGAGTACAGGCGCTATTGTAAACAGTAGTTTCAGGCATGAGCTGGTGCAGTAGCTCTCCAGCATCATCTTCAGTGCGTGCTTGGCTCAGATTTCTCTCCAGATCATTAGCAGGTGAAAATGTTCCTCTTATATACACAGGGCCAGGGCAATCCTCCTGAGGAAGCCTGATAAAATCCTGATTTCAGCGAATTCAGTGAACATTTTGTCACTGGCTTCACCAAGACATTTCCAACCTAAGCTGGGTATGGGACAGATCTTAGATTCCTCTGTTTTTCTCAGCAGAGCTCATTTGTTATACACAGTCGACTTTAGTCTGAATAAAAGTGATTTCAGAAGGCCTATTCATCAGAAAAATGTATAAAAGCTTCCAGAATCAGGCTTAAATCCTGAGAATATGATAACGCAAAATATAAAATACTTTTGACTGAACCTGCAGTAATACGAATGCTGCTATATTTCTTGTTGGAAATGAACTGAAATCCAAAATGAAATACTGCTCCTCTGGGGAGGAAATGCAAAAATAAAAATCTTAGCCTTCATTGTTAGTTTCATGCTGCCCATACCTTTTCATACTCTGAAAAAGAGAACACTTGGAACTGAGAACACCCCAGTTAGGAGGACTTCTGGTCAAGAATGTCAGAAATCCTTTGAAGATGCAGTTTCTGAAAGGTTTACATCAGCCAATTTGTATTGCCTATTTGGCTTGCCAGTTCAGATAAACCACAGCTGAGTTTATGATGATCCAGGCTGAACCCCGACTTTAAAAACAGAACCTCGAAGTTTCAATTAAGCAACAAGTACATCACATAAGCAGAATTACTTCATCTTATCTCTGAAAACATATGCTCTTTCCTTGCTATAAGCGTCTGTTCTTCAGTCCTTGTAACAGCCTAACTGCCATAGACTAAATGTGCCCTGTGCAAATGATGAAATAAAAGCATTTACTGGGTAGAGACACATACCTTTGTTACTGAGCACAGTGTGATTGCCTCTGGAGAGCTTTAGCTTTACTTTGAGGTTTACTTGTTTGTCTTTAATTCAAAACTATTAATCCTCAGAAGTGATTTGTAATTCAGCTCTGCCATTATAGCTCAGAGCCTAGATTTTATTGCTCTGTATGATCTTTCATTAGAGAAATAACCAAATCAGGATTATTTGATAAGGCACAGACATTCATCACTTTGGCTTCTCAGAGTGCTGTCTTCAGAGCCTATCTGAGAAGCCAAGATGAGGGGAAATGCGCGGCCCACAAGAGCCTCGTGATCGCTTATCACAGCTGGAGCCTTCGGTGTCTGTTGGCAGCAGGTGCCTCCAGACAGGTATATTGAACTGATAGGCTTCATTCCTATCAGCTGGCTGTCCTCTGGGAGCTTGGAAGTGATACTGGACTAATCTGTGTAACCCCTGAGTGTGAAAAGGGAAAAAAAATTTAGAGTGTAACAGAGCTGTACTGTGTTATCTTCTCTCATTACTCCATTTAAGTGATTGCAATCAGATATGGCCAGGGCTAGAAGCTCCTGGAGCTCACCTGCCCCATGCAATTTGTTCTCTTACCTGCACACAAGTGTGTGTGTGGGGTGGCATTTCAAGGGGACTCTACTGACCTGTTTTTACTTTATTTAATATTATCTCTCACCCCAAGCTGAGCACTACGGTTACCACAGTCTTCCCTCCACTGCTGCTGCTGTGATTCCCCTGGCAGATTTCTGAGCTAGATGCCAAGGCAATGTTGTGCCCAGAAACTCTCAGAGCTGCAAACAAACTGACAGCTTTCCTCACAGTTTCAGTGCTTCCCATCATGGGAAGGCAGCAGCACAAAAGCTGTTCAGATTCTTTTTCAGCTGACAACCAGCTCTGCAGTTATATGTGGAGATCCATATGTGTATGCATATACACAGAGCCCGCCAGGTCTGTATATATGAGCAGACTGAATTTTGAGGACAGCTATTACGCAGTTTGTAAAACAAAGCTTTGTAAGATGGCACTGCTATTAACAACAAATAGAAAAAGGATATTCTTTCTGTCAGAGTTCAAACTGGCAAATGTTGCCAACACCTAAAATGCTCATGGCATTAAAGTCTGTTTTGCAAATGGGACCACTGCAGGTTTCAGAGGTCAGGACCCATGTGTACACAAAGTTTATTCTAAAAAGCAGTATTTTACTTCAGCTGCTGTGACCTTCACTCACCTTCCTTTTTCCAGAAACCTATTTGTAATTTTTGGTTTTCAGCCCCACAAACAAGGGGATTTTGAAATTTGCTGTGACACAATAACTTTACATTTCCATGTGCTTGCTCCAGTTGCATGTGCACAGGATTTCCCCTTTGACACTGGTCTGAACATCACAAAAAAATGTAAAGAATAACTTTTTTTCATGGCAGGGAAGGGTATAAATGAGAATCTTCAAAAATCAAAGCTAAAGAACAAAACCTGAAAACTAGCATTGTTTTTACCACTGAACCATCATAGCAACTTTTAAAGGGACAGGAGTGAACCACAGCAAGGCCTTTATTGCCTGAGTAAAGTTATTACTTGGTTAATATTTTGCTCTTTATTATTTAACCTCACTTAAATAATAGTTTGGCTTTACACATTTGCTGTCTTGTGCTGGCAGAAGAAAACAGATAAAGCAATGAAACACTGCTTTATGTTAGCAATAAAGTATATTTGTTTACATGGTCATAACCCATACATACATTAAAACTGTACTGCAAATACTTAAAGAGACGTCTAAATTTAAATGCCTGCGTAGTTCCGCTGACTTTTATTTTACAGTTGAAAACTGGAAGCTTACTGTTATTGATGGCAGGAGAATGTCCCTTTGGCACAAGTATACAAAATAAAGTCCTAAATAAGCCTTAAATTCTGCATAAATTAAAAAAAAATCTTAAAAATAAAAAAAAAAAGCAGAAAACTGTTTTCAAATCAGTTCATTTTTCCCTCTCCTCCCCAGTTTAATTTAGCACTAACAGAGAATTGCCTTGCTTTTCTTCCACTGAGTGCAAACACTTCCACATACTTGAGGAAATCATGTTATTTCCTCAGACCACTTAGATCTGTGAGTCCTGGCACAAAGATTTCAGCTTTGATTGAGTACTTAGCACCACATGCAATAGTTACAGCAATCTCTGGACAAAGAAGGGAAGTCTATTTTGGACTTCACACACACACACACAGACACACAGAGCCATTCTTGCTCATGTCCTATGTTGAGATCTATGTGCTTTGCAGTATGCACGCCCTGCCCCGTGTCCCTGCAGGCACTGGAGCAGCAGACTGGGCTCAGCCTTGTGTCTTTTGTGTTAATGATTAGGGCCTCTGTTCCTATGAAGGGTCCCATCGCAGGCACAGGGCAGTTTGTGGATTCCCTACCCACCAGCTGCACCAGGACAGAAATGGGCTTTTCTGCTTCCCTTCTTTCCCATCACTCAGCTAATCGCTCAGGTGAGCGGCTCGAGAGAGGACGCCTTCAGCACCGGAGAGGGGGGAGATCAGCGTCCAGGGGCCCCCGCCCTGAGCGGCAGCACCCACTGAGGCCGCCTCGAGGCCTCGACAGCACCTGCCCAGCAGCCGGCCGCTCAGGGGCGCGAGCAGGGGCTCACGGGGGGCAGAGCCAGGAGGGGCGGCACCAGCGCTGAGCCGTTACAAACCTGCCCCGGGGAGCGCGAGCGACTGAGGCGAGGCGAGGCGAGCGGAGTTAGCGCCCGTCGTACGGCCAGGACCTGCTCTGGGAGCTCTGCCCTGGCTGCCCCGGCGGTGCCCAGTGTAGGCACCCAGACAGAGCCGATGAGAGGGGAGGCTGCAGTGCAGAGCTCGGGGTGTAGAGGGTGCCTGCACTGGTCTGGTGAGGGAAAGGTGCACGATGGGCAGGGCTGCGCTCGGTGCTCCCTGGTGGAGGTCCTCCTGCAGCAGGGGCTGAGCTGCGGAATGCTATTAATAGGCTGTAAGATGTCAGGGAAGCTGAGAGGAAGCAGGGCTGCTTGCTCCAGCCCCAAACTGTGCGGGGGCCTCAAGCTTCCCCTCCAGCTCATGAAGGAAAGAAGGAGGCCACCAACCCGGGAAGCTGGGAATTAGTGACAAGGGAAAAAAAAAAAAAAGTGGAAAAGGACAATTAAAAGCAAGGGGCTTCCTCCCAAATCTGTTGTCCCCGCCCAGAACCGCTTTGCTGTCCTGCAGGAGGCTAATGAGGAAATGCACTTGCACGAGAAACAGCTGGCTGATGCACTGGTAAAGATCTCTACTGGTGCTGCCAAGAAAAAGCGGCGGGTTGTAGTTGCAGGGGACTCAGAAAGGGACAGAAGCACTTGTCTGTCGGCCTGACCCGGTCTCCAGGGTGTTGCCTACCAGGAGCACGGATCAGGGATGTTACAGAGAGGCTGCCTGCTCTAGTAAGTCCCATGGACTATTACCAACTCCTAGTGATCCATGTGGGTGCTAGGGATATAGACAGTAGTAGACTGGGGACCATAAAGAAAGACTACAGAGCCCTGGGAGAGGTGGTTAGAGGCTCTGGAGCTCAGATAGTCTTTTCGTCAATTCCCCAGGATACAGGGGAGGACCTAAAAAAAAGCTAGGAGGATTGGCCAGGTCAATAGATGGTTAAAAGGGTGGTGTCATAGTCAGGGGTTTGGGTGTCTTGAACACAGGACTGAAGTTTGTAGGTCAGGTCTACTGGAGGCTGGTGGAGCTGCTCTGGTGATAAAGAGCAGTTTTGGTAGGAGGCTTGCCAGACTGGTCAAGGAGGCTTTAAACTAGATTTGTTGGGGGAGGGGGGCATCATTCCATCGCAACACACCCAGTCAGTTGCCAGCACCTGTAATAACTGCTTGGAGCAATGTAGATACATTCCAGCCGCTCCAGCGAACGAACTGGCTTCATTTGGAGCTCGGCTCAGATGCCTCTATACAAATATCTGTAGCATGGGGAACAAACAGGAGGAATTAGAGATGTGTGCACGTTTAAAGGGGTATGATATAATAGGCATCACAGAAACATGGTGGGATGGCTCCTATGACTGGAGTGTTAGAATGGAAGGTTACAGGCTCTTTAGAAAAGACAGGCCTGGCAGGTGGGGAGGGGGAGTTGCCCTTTGTGTTAGGGATAGGCTGGAGAGTATGGAACTCTGTCTGGGGACAGGTGAGCAGTTTACAGAGAGTTTGTGGGTCAGGGTTAAAGGGAAAACAGTCAAAACATTACTGTGGGGATCTGTTACAGACGGCCTGATCAAGGAGAACCTGCAGATGAAACACTCTATAGACAGATAGGAAAAGCATCATGCTCACAGGCCCTTGTTCTCCTGGGTGACTTCAACCACCCTGACATCTGTTGGAACGATGGTATGGCCCGGCACAAGCAATCCAGGAGGTTCCTCGATTGTGTGGAAGGCTACTTCCTTCTGCAAGTAATAGAGGAGCCGACAAGGAGAGGTGCCATGCTTGACCTTGTGCTCACCAACAGGGAAGGGCTTGTTGGAAATGTGACACTCGAGGGCAGCCTTGATGCAGCGATCATGAGATGGTTGAATTCGAGATCCTCAGGACAGTGAGAAGAGCGTCCAGCAAGCTCACTGCCCTGGACTTCAAAAGAGCAGACTTTGGCCTCTTCAGGAACCTGCTTAGTAAGGTTCCATGGGATATAGCCCTGGAGGGCAGGGGGGCCCAAGACTGTTGGTTGATATTCAAGGATCACCTGCTACAAGCTCAGGAGTGCTGCATCCCAACTAGAAGGAAGTGCAGCGGGAGGGCCAGGAGACCTCCTTGGATGGATAAGGAGCTGCTGAGGAAAATTCAAAGGAAAAAAGAGGCTGTATGAATGTATGTAGTGGTTTAAGCCCAGGCTGTAAATCAGAGCCATGCAGCCCTCAAGCTCACAGCTGATGCCCTCCCCGCCCCTTCCCCCCGCCCCCCCGGCTCCCAGAGGGATGGGGAGGAGAATCAAAAGAATTTAACTCCCGCGGGTTAGAGATAAGAACAGTTTAGTAACTAAGGTATAACACAAATCACTGCTGCTACCACCGATAATAATAATGATAAAGGAAATAACAAGGGAAGAGAATACAATACAACCCGCAGATACTAACCTCAACCAAGCAGTGAGCCAGCCCTTCCAGGTAACTCCCAGTTACATCCCAGGCATGACGTGCTGTGATATGGAATACCTCTTTGGTCAGTTTGGGTCAGGTGTCCTGTCTGTGCTTCCTCCCGGATTCCCCTCCTCCCTGGCAGAGGATGAGACTCACAAAGTCCTTGGGCAGACCAAACATTTGAGCAGTAACTAAAAACATTGGTGTTATCAGCACTGTTCACAGGCTGAAAGTCAAAAACACAGTGCTGCACCAGCTACGAAGGAGAAAAAAATGACTGCTACTGCTGAACCCAGGACACCCAGGACAAATCAACCCAGCCGCAGGCATGTCCATTGCTCCCAATGGTCACTGAACTCCTAAAACACTGCCCAGTTAGTACCCCAAAACCCACCCAAGACCAGGCACCTCTATCCATCCCAGATCCCCTTGTATCCTTAATCCATTTCAAAATCCAGCCAGCGTCCCCCAGCCCCAGGCATCTTGATCCCTCCCCACGCTATTCAGCATTCAGCCCCCAACACAAGAGGGACGTGGAGCTGTTGGAGCGAGGCCAGAGGAGGCCACGGAGATGCTGCGAGGGCTGGAGCAGCTCTGCTCTGGAGCCAGGCTGAGAGAGCTGGGCTGGGGCAGCCTGGAGGAGAGAAGGCTCCTTCGGGGGAGAACTGAGAGCAGCTCCAGTGCCCGAAGGGGCTCAGGCCTGTAGGACTGCCCCGAGAAGCTGTGGCTGCCCCATCCCTGGCAGTGTTCAAGGCCAGGTTGGACACAGGGGCTTGGAGCAAGCTGCTCTAGTGGAAGGTGCCCTTGCCTGTGGCATGGGGTTGGAACCGGAGGAGCTTTAAAGTCCCTTCCGACCCAAACCGTTCTATGATCCATGTTTGGTTCGGCCTGGCGTCTTCTCACAGCAAAGCCTCTTGGACCTCTTGCAAGGTGACCGTGGCTCAGGTTCCAGTGTATGCGTGCGGAAAACCATCATGACACGGTGGCTTTTCTTGTGTAACGCTGACAAGGAGGCACACGTGTCCTCCAATCACAGATCTCTTTATTCTCTTTTCAGTTTGATGTCAAAAGAAGCGGGGTCTCGCCGGAGGGCTCCCAAGGGCAGCCGCCATTTTCGGTGGCAGGACCCAGTTAAGGGTGTCCCTCTTCACCAGGACCAGGAAGAAGATGGCCACCATCAGCAGGAGGAGGAACAGACAAAGTGTCCTGTGGGACGGGAGAGGGCTCAGGCAGAGCAGAGGCCAAATTGGACTCAGCTCTTTCCCATCACCCTCTTTAAACAGCCCGTGGGACCTTGCACTGCCGGCACAGGCATCCCGCTGCTTAAGGCAGAGCCCTGGCCCCCGAGCCCCCAGGTCAACTCACCCCAGCCAAGAAGCGATCCTGTACCTCCATGTGGCGAACCGCTCATCCTGCAGCCAGGGCAAACAGGGACGTGCGTTGGGGCGTGCGGGAGGATGAGGTGTGGGGGCTCAGAGGCCTCCCTCGTCCCCACTGAGCTCAGTGCCCCCGTGCCCCAGCGCAGGGCAGACCCTTCCCTCCCCAAGGCCCACTGTGTCCTACCAGCCGCACGGCCACCATCTCCTCCAGCAGCGATGGCGTTGCCTCATCTGCCCGCTCCGCCTTCCCCCTGCCACTGACACCAATGGGGTTGTAGGTGTGAGAACTGACCTGGGCCAGCTCAGCAACCCGCCGGGTGGCCACAGGGAGCCAGGGGGATGCCCAGGCTGTGCTGGGGCTGGCACCGGCACCCCCCAGCACCTGAGCCCCCGGCACAACTCACCACAGCCAAGAAGTGAACGTATTCCTCCTTGTGCTCGAAGCTGTTGGCTGATGGAGGCGTTCCCATCTCTCCCGGAGGCGCTGGACCCTGAGCCTGAGCATCTGGACAAGCACAGTCCCGGTCAGGAGCCCATGCCGTCCTCGCTCGGAGGCAGGGGAGCCCCGGTCCCTCCCGTCCCCGGTACCTTCTTGGCCTCAGTCTGCCGCCGAACAGCTGCTGTGAGCTCTGCCCACTGCTCCCTCTGCAAGGCAAGAGGTATGCACTGCAGGGAGCCACGGTGGCACAGGACATCCCCAGCCATGGAGTGCCGACACACGTCAGGGGCTCCTCTGCAGCTCCCTTCCAGAGCTGCCTTCTAAGCTCGGCCATCTCCCTGGCCACCTACCCGACGCTGCAGCAGCTCCTCGTGCCCTTCTGCCTCGGCAGAAGCCTGTGCCAGGAGCTCCCAGAGCAGAGGGTGGAACCTCTTCAGCCCTTCCGCCTCCATGTCTGCAGCTCTGTGTGAGGAACCAACCCACTGTCGCGTGGTGGGGCCCTTCCACAGCACGGCGGGGACACGACACGGCGACGCTGTCACTCTCCCTGCCCCTGCCCAGCAGCACGCGGGTTCCCAGAGCAGCCCAGCTTTATGCCCACCCGTATCCCAGCGTCACAGTGACACAACAGTGACACGCCCACTGCTGCCATTGTGACGCCGCATCTCCTCTCTGGGGCTGGTGCCCGGAGCTGAGCTGTGGCCCAGCCACGGCCACTGGGGACGTGGGGCATCGCTCCTAGCACGTGGGCACTGAGCTGTCACTGCCACTGTCCTGGTGTGGTCTGTCTAATAAATACATCACTGTGTAATATCTTGTGTTTTGTCTGTTTTGGCTAAGGCTCCAGAGACCTGAATATTTGCAGTAAGGGGGTGGATCGGTGACGCTGTTGTCGCAGGTCCCTGAACAGGCCAGAACGATCACCCCGACTTGAGGGTGTCCAGCAGGTCCCATAATGGGACATGGATGGGCTGGTCAGGCACACAGGTCACGGCCTGTTTGCGAGGCCCCTCTCGGCCCCACTCAGCTGCCGTGCATGGGGCACATGGGCCAGCACTGGAACCCCTCCCAGTCCCTGTCAGGACCTGATCCTGAGCTCTGGTGCCACTGCCGCCCATCGAGACCGTCGCGTCCTTGGGGCTGCACATTGGGTGCCACTGAGCTCCTCTCAGCTCCCCAAAAGCCGCCTGGTACCCTCAAGTCAACCCAGCCGCAGGCATCTCCATTGCTCCCAATGGTCACTGAACTCCTAAAACACTGCCCAGTTAATACCCCAAAACCCACCCAAGACCAGGCACCTCTATCCATCCCAGATCCCCTTGTATCCTTAATCCATTTCAAAATCCAGCCAGCGTCCCCCAGCCCCAGGCATCTTGATCCCTCCCCACGCTATTCAACATTCAGCCCCCAACACAAGAGGGACGTGGAGCTGTTGGAGCGAGGCCAGAGGAGGCCACGGAGATGCTGCGAGGGCTGGAGCAGCTCTGCTCTGGAGCCAGGCTGAGAGAGCTGGGCTGGGGCAGCCTGGAGGAGAGAAGGCTCCTTCGGGGGAGAACTGAGAGCAGCTCCAGTGCCCGAAGGGGCTCAGGCCTGTAGGACTGCCCCGAGAAGCTGTGGCTGCCCCATCCCTGGCAGTGTTCAAGGCCAGGTTGGACACAGGGGCTTGGAGCAAGCTGCTCTAGTGGAAGGTGCCCTTGCCTGTGGCATGGGGTTGGAACCGGAGGAGCTTTAAAGTCCCTTCCGACCCAAACCGTTCTATGATCCATGTTTGGTTCGGCCTGGCGTCTTCTCACAGCAAAGCCTCTTGGACCTCTTGCAAGGTGACCGTGGCTCAGGTTCCAGTGTATGCGTGCGGAAAACCATCATGACACGGTGGCTTTTCTTGTGTAACGCTGACAAGGAGGCACACGTGTCCTCCAATCACAGATCTCTTTATTCTCTTTTCAGTTTGATGTCAAAAGAAGCGGGGTCTCGCCGGAGGGCTCCCAAGGGCAGCCGCCATTTTCGGTGGCAGGACCCAGTTAAGGGTGTCCCTCTTCACCAGGACCAGGAAGAAGATGGCCACCATCAGCAGGAGGAGGAACAGACAAAGTGTCCTGTGGGACGGGAGAGGGCTCAGGCAGAGCAGAGGCCAAATTGGACTCAGCTCTTTCCCATCACCCTCTTTAAACAGCCCGTGGGACCTTGCACTGCCGGCACAGGCATCCCGCTGCTTAAGGCAGAGCCCTGGCCCCCGAGCCCCCAGGTCAACTCACCCCAGCCAAGAAGCGATCCTGTACCTCCATGTGGCGAACCGCTCATCCTGCAGCCAGGGCAAACAGGGACGTGCGTTGGGGCGTGCGGGAGGATGAGGTGTGGGGGCTCAGAGGCCTCCCTCGTCCCCACTGAGCTCAGTGCCCCCGTGCCCCAGCGCAGGGCAGACCCTTCCCTCCCCAAGGCCCACTGTGTCCTACCAGCCGCACGGCCACCATCTCCTCCAGCAGCGATGGCGTTGCCTCATCTGCCCGCTCCGCCTTCCCCCTGCCACTGACACCAATGGGGTTGTAGGTGTGAGAACTGACCTGGGCCAGCTCAGCAACCCGCCGGGTGGCCACAGGGAGCCAGGGGGATGCCCAGGCTGTGCTGGGGCTGGCACCGGCACCCCCCAGCACCTGAGCCCCCGGCACAACTCACCACAGCCAAGAAGTGAACGTATTCCTCCTTGTGCTCGAAGCTGTTGGCTGATGGAGGCGTTCCCATCTCTCCCGGAGGCGCTGGACCCTGAGCCTGAGCATCTGGACAAGCACAGTCCCGGTCAGGAGCCCATGCCGTCCTCGCTCGGAGGCAGGGGAGCCCCGGTCCCTCCCGTCCCCGGTACCTTCTTGGCCTCAGTCTGCCGCCGAACAGCTGCTGTGAGCTCTGCCCACTGCTCCCTCTGCAAGGCAAGAGGTATGCACTGCAGGGAGCCACGGTGGCACAGGACATCCCCAGCCATGGAGTGCCGACACACGTCAGGGGCTCCTCTGCAGCTCCCTTCCAGAGCTGCCTTCTAAGCTCGGCCATCTCCCTGGCCACCTACCCGACGCTGCAGCAGCTCCTCGTGCCCTTCTGCCTCGGCAGAAGCCTGTGCCAGGAGCTCCCAGAGCAGAGGGTGGAACCTCTTCAGCCCTTCCGCCTCCATGTCTGCAGCTCTGTGTGAGGAACCAACCCACTGTCGCGTGGTGGGGCCCTTCCACAGCACGGCGGGGACACGACACGGCGACGCTGTCACTCTCCCTGCCCCTGCCCAGCAGCACGCGGGTTCCCAGAGCAGCCCAGCTTTATGCCCACCCGTATCCCAGCGTCACAGTGACACAACAGTGACACGCCCACTGCTGCCATTGTGACGCCGCATCTCCTCTCTGGGGCTGGTGCCCGGAGCTGAGCTGTGGCCCAGCCACGGCCACTGGGGACGTGGGGCATCGCTCCTAGCACGTGGGCACTGAGCTGTCACTGCCACTGTCCTGGTGTGGTCTGTCTAATAAATACATCACTGTGTAATATCTTGTGTTTTGTCTGTTTTGGCTAAGGCTCCAGAGACCTGAATATTTGCAGTAAGGGGGTGGATCGGTGACGCTGTTGTCGCAGGTCCCTGAACAGGCCAGAACGATCACCCCGACTTGAGGGTGTCCAGCAGGTCCCATAATGGGACATGGATGGGCTGGTCAGGCACACAGGTCACGGCCTGTTTGCGAGGCCCCTCTCGGCCCCACTCAGCTGCCGTGCATGGGGCACATGGGCCAGCACTGGAACCCCTCCCAGTCCCTGTCAGGACCTGATCCTGAGCTCTGGTGCCACTGCCGCCCATCGAGACCGTCGCGTCCTTGGGGCTGCACATTGGGTGCCACTGAGCTCCTCTCAGCTCCCCAAAAGCCGCCTGGTACCCTCAAGTCAACCCAGCCGCAGGCATCTCCATTGCTCCCAATGGTCACTGAACTCCTAAAACACTGCCCAGTTAATACCCCAAAACCCACCCAAGACCAGGCACCTCTATCCATCCCAGATCCCCTTGTATCCTTAATCCATTTCAAAATCCAGCCAGTGTCCCCCAGCCCCAGGCATCTTGATCCCTCCCCACGCTATTCAACATTCAGCCCCCAACACAAGAGGGACGTGGAGCTGTTGGAGCGAGGCCAGAGGAGGCCACGGAGATGCTGCGAGGGCTGGAGCAGCTCTGCTCTGGAGCCAAGCTGAGAGAGCTGGGCTGGGGCAGCCTGGAGGAGAGAAGGCTCCTTCGGGGGAGAACTGAGAGCAGCTCCAGTGCCCGAAGGGGCTCAGGCCTGTAGGACTGCCCCGAGAAGCTGTGGCTGCCCCATCCCTGGCAGTGTTCAAGGCCAGGTTGGACACAGGGGCTTGGAGCAAGCTGCTCTAGTGGAAGGTGCCCTTGCCTGTGGCATGGGGTTGGAACCGGAGGAGCTTTAAAGTCCCTTCCGACCCAAACCGTTCTATGATCCATGTTTGGTTCGGCCTGGCGTCTTCTCACAGCAAAGCCTCTTGGACCTCTTGCAAGGTGACCGTGGCTCAGGTTCCAGTGTATGCGTGCGGAAAACCATCATGACACGGTGGCTTTTCTTGTGTAACGCTGACAAGGAGGCACACGTGTCCTCCAATCACAGATCTCTTTATTCTCTTTTCAGTTTGATGTCAAAAGAAGCGGGGTCTCGCCGGAGGGCTCCCAAGGGCAGCCGCCATTTTCGGTGGCAGGACCCAGTTAAGGGTGTCCCTCTTCACCAGGACCAGGAAGAAGATGGCCACCATCAGCAGGAGGAGGAACAGACAAAGTGTCCTGTGGGACGGGAGAGGGCTCAGGCAGAGCAGAGGCCAAATTGGACTCAGCTCTTTCCCATCACCCTCTTTAAACAGCCCGTAGGACCTTGCACTGCCGGCACAGGCATCCCGCTGCTTAAGGCAGAGCCCTGGCCCCCGAGCCCCCAGGTCAACTCACCCCAGCCAAGAAGCGATCCTGTACCTCCATGTGGCGAACCGCTCATCCTGCAGCCAGGGCAAACAGGGACGTGCGTTGGGGCGTGCGGGAGGATGAGGTGTGGGGGCTCAGAGGCCTCCCTCGTCCCCACTGAGCTCAGTGCCCCCGTGCCCCAGCGCAGGGCAGACCCTTCCCTCCCCAAGGCCCACTGTGTCCTACCAGCCGCACGGCCACCATCTCCTCCAGCAGCGATGGCGTTGCCTCATCTGCCCGCTCCGCCTTCCCCCTGCCACTGACACCAATGGGGTTGTAGGTGTGAGAACTGACCTGGGCCAGCTCAGCAACCCGCCGGGTGGCCACAGGGAGCCAGGGGGATGCCCAGGCTGTGCTGGGGCTGGCACCGGCACCCCCCAGCACCTGAGCCCCCGGCACAACTCACCACAGCCAAGAAGTGAACGTATTCCTCCTTGTGCTTGAAGCTGTTGGCTGATGGAGGCGTTCCCATCTCTCCCGGAGGCGCTGGACCCTGAGCCTGAGCATCTGGACAAGCACAGTCCCGGTCAGGAGCCCATGCCGTCCTCGCTCGGAGGCAGGGGAGCCCCGGTCCCTCCCGTCCCCGGTACCTTCTTGGCCTCAGTCTGCCGCCGAACAGCTGCTGTGAGCTCTGCCCACTGCTCCCTCTGCAAGGCAAGAGGTATGCACTGCAGGGAGCCACGGTGGCACAGGACATCCCCAGCCATGGAGTGCCGACACACGTCAGGGGCTCCTCTGCAGCTCTCTTCCAGAGCTGCCTTCTAAGCTTGGCCATCTCCCTGGCCACCTACCCGACGCTGCAGCAGCTCCTCGTGCCCTTCTGCCTCGGCAGAAGCCTGTGCCAGGAGCTCCCAGAGCAGAGGGTGGAACCTCTTCAGCCCTTCCGCCTCCATGTCTGCAGCTCTGTGTGAGGAACCAACCCACTGTCGCGTGGTGGGGCCCTTCCACAGCACGGCGGGGACACGACACGGCGACGCTGTCACTCTCCCTGCCCCTGCCCAGCAGCACGCGGGTTCCCAGAGCAGCCCAGCTTTATGCCCACCCGTATCCCAGCGTCACAGTGACACAACAGTGACACGCCCACTGCTGCCATTGTGACGCCGCATCTCCTCTCTGGGGCTGGTGCCCGGAGCTGAGCTGTGGCCCAGCCACGGCCACTGGGGACGTGGGGCATCGCTCCTAGCACGTGGGCACTGAGCTGTCACTGCCACTGTCCTGGTGTGGTCTGTCTAATAAATACATCACTGTGTAATATCTTGTGTTTTGTCTGTTTTGGCTAAGGCTCCAGAGACCTGAATATTTGCAGTAAGGGGGTGGATCGGTGACGCTGTTGTCGCAGGTCCCTGAACAGGCCAGAACGATCACCCCGACTTGAGGGTGTCCAGCAGGTCCCATAATGGGACATGGATGGGCTGGTCAGGCACACAGGTCACGGCCTGTTTGCGAGGCCCCTCTCGGCCCCACTCAGCTGCCGTGCATGGGGCACATGGGCCAGCACTGGAACCCCTCCCAGTCCCTGTCAGGACCTGATCCTGAGCTCTGGTGCCACTGCCGCCCATCGAGACCGTCGCGTCCTTGGGGCTGCACATTGGGTGCCACTGAGCTCCTCTCAGCTCCCCAAAAGCCGCCTGGTACCCTCAAGTCAACCCAGCCGCAGGCATCTCCATTGCTCCCAATGGTCACTGAACTCCTAAAACACTGCCCAGTTAGTACCCCAAAACCCACCCAAGACCAGGCACCTCTATCCATCCCAGATCCCCTTGTATCCTTAATCCATTTCAAAATCCAGCCAGCGTCCCCCAGCCCCAGGCATCTTGATCCCTCCCCACGCTATTCAACATTCAGCCCCCAACACAAGAGGGACGTGGAGCTGTTGGAGCGAGGCCAGAGGAGGCCACGGAGATGCTGCGAGGGCTGGAGCAGCTCTGCTCTGGAGCCAGGCTGAGAGAGCTGGGCTGGGGCAGCCTGGAGGAGAGAAGGCTCCTTCGGGGGAGAACTGAGAGCAGCTCCAGTGCCCGAAGGGGCTCAGGCCTGTAGGACTGCCCCGAGAAGCTGTGGCTGCCCCATCCCTGGCACTGTTCAAGGCCAGGTTGGACACAGGGGCTTGGAGCAAGCTGCTCTAGTGGAAGGTGCCCTTGCCTGTGGCATGGGGTTGGAACCGGAGGAGCTTTAAAGTCCCTTCCGACCCAAACCGTTCTATGATCCATGTTTGGTTCGGCCTGGCGTCTTCTCACAGCAAAGCCTCTTGGACCTCTTGCAAGGTGACCGTGGCTCAGGTTCCAGTGTATGCGTGCGGAAAACCATCATGACACGGTGGCTTTTCTTGTGTAACGCTGACAAGGAGGCACACGTGTCCTCCAATCACAGATCTCTTTATTCTCTTTTCAGTTTGATGTCAAAAGAAGCGGGGTCTCGCCGGAGGGCTCCCAAGGGCAGCCGCCATTTTCGGTGGCAGGACCCAGTTAAGGGTGTCCCTCTTCACCAGGACCAGGAAGAAGATGGCCACCATCAGCAGGAGGAGGAACAGACAAAGTGTCCTGTGGGACGGGAGAGGGCTCAGGCAGAGCAGAGGCCAAATTGGACTCAGCTCTTTCCCATCACCCTCTTTAAACAGCCCGTGGGACCTTGCACTGCCGGCACAGGCATCCCGCTGCTTAAGGCAGAGCCCTGGCCCCCGAGCCTCCAGGTCAACTCACCCCAGCCAAGAAGCGATCCTGTACCTCCATGTGGCGAACCGCTCATCCTGCAGCCAGGGCAAACAGGGACGTGCGTTGGGGCGTGCGGGAGGATGAGGTGTGGGGGCTCAGAGGCCTCCCTCGTCCCCACTGAGCTCAGTGCCCCCGTGCCCCAGCGCAGGGCCCACTGTGTCCTACCAGCCGCACGGCCACCATCTCCTCCAGCAGCGATGGCGTTGCCTCATCTGCCCGCTCCTCCTTCCCCCTGCCACTGACACCAATGGGGTTGTAGGTGTGAGAACTGACCTGGGCCAGCTCAGCAACCCGCCGGGTGGCCACAGGGAGCCAGGGGGATGCCCAGGCTGTGCTGGGGCTGGCACCGGCACCCCCCAGCACCTGAGCCCCCGGCACAACTCACCACAGCCAAGAAGTGAACGTATTCCTCCTTGTGCTCGAAGCTGTTGGCTGATGGAGGCGTTCCCATCTCTCCCGGAGGCGCTGGACCCTGAGCCTGAGCATCTGGACAAGCACAGTCCCGGTCAGGAGCCCATGCCGTCCTCGCTCGGAGGCAGGGGAGCCCCGGTCCCTCCCGTCCCCGGTACCTTCTTGGCCTCAGTCTGCCGCCGAACAGCTGCTGTGAGCTCTGCCCACTGCTCCCTCTGCAAGGCAAGAGGTATGCACTGCAGGGAGCCACGGTGGCACAGGACATCCCCAGCCATGGAGTGCCGACACACGTCAGGGGCTCCTCTGCAGCTCCCTTCCAGAGCTGCCTTCTAAGCTCGGCCATCTCCCTGGCCACCTACCCGACGCTGCAGCAGCTCCTCGTGCCCTTCTGCCTCGGCAGAAGCCTGTGCCAGGAGCTCCCAGAGCAGAGGGTGGAACCTCTTCAGCCCTTCCGCCTCCATGTCTGCAGCTCTGTGTGAGGAACCAACCCACTGTCGCGTGGTGGGGCCCTTCCACAGCACGGCGGGGACACGACACGGCGACGCTGTCACTCTCCCTGCCCCTGCCCAGCAGCACGCGGGTTCCCAGAGCAGCCCAGCTTTATGCCCACCCGTATCCCAGCGTCACAGTGACACAACAGTGACACGCCCACTGCTGCCATTGTGACGCCGCATCTCCTCTCTGGGGCTGGTGCCCGGAGCTGAGCTGTGGCCCAGCCACGGCCACTGGGGACGTGGGGCATCGCTCCTAGCACGTGGGCACTGAGCTGTCACTGCCACTGTCCTGGTGTGGTCTGTCTAATAAATACATCACTGTGTAATATCTTGTGTTTTGTCTGTTTTGGCTAAGGCTCCAGAGACCTGAATATTTGCAGTAAGGGGGTGGATCGGTGACGCTGTTGTCGCAGGTCCCTGAACAGGCCAGAACGATCACCCCGACTTGAGGGTGTCCAGCAGGTCCCATAATGGGACATGGATGGGCTGGTCAGGCACACAGGTCACGGCCTGTTTGCGAGGCCCCTCTCGGCCCCACTCAGCTGCCGTGCATGGGGCACATGGGCCAGCACTGGAACCCCTCCCAGTCCCTGTCAGGACCTGATCCTGAGCTCTGGTGCCACTGCCGCCCATCGAGACCGTCGCGTCCTTGGGGCTGCACATTGGGTGCCACTGAGCTCCTCTCAGCTCCCCAAAAGCCGCCTGGTACCCTCAAGTCAACCCAGCCGCAGGCATCTCCATTGCTCCCAATGGTCACTGAACTCCTAAAACACTGCCCAGTTAATACCCCAAAACCCACCCAAGACCAGGCACCTCTATCCATCCCAGATCCCCTTGTATCCTTAATCCATTTCAAAATCCAGCCAGCGTCCCCCAGCCCCAGGCATCTTGATCCCTCCCCACGCTATTCAACATTCAGCCCCCAACACAAGAGGGACGTGGAGCTGTTGGAGCGAGGCCAGAGGAGGCCACGGAGATGCTGCGAGGGCTGGAGCAGCTCTGCTCTGGAGCCAGGCTGAGAGAGCTGGGCTGGGGCAGCCTGGAGGAGAGAAGGCTCCTTCGGGGGAGAACTGAGAGCAGCTCCAGTGCCCGAAGGGGCTCAGGCCTGTAGGACTGCCCCGAGAAGCTGTGGCTGCCCCATCCCTGGCAGTGTTCAAGGCCAGGTTGGACACAGGGGCTTGGAGCAAGCTGCTCTAGTGGAAGGTGCCCTTGCCTGTGGCATGGGGTTGGAACCGGAGGAGCTTTAAAGTCCCTTCCGACCCAAACCGTTCTATGATCCATGTTTGGTTCGGCCTGGCGTCTTCTCACAGCAAAGCCTCTTGGACCTCTTGCAAGGTGACCGTGGCTCAGGTTCCAGTGTATGCGTGCGGAAAACCATCATGACACGGTGGCTTTTCTTGTGTAACGCTGACAAGGAGGCACACGTGTCCTCCAATCACAGATCTCTTTATTCTCTTTTCAGTTTGATGTCAAAAGAAGCGGGGTCTCGCCGGAGGGCTCCCAAGGGCAGCCGCCATTTTCGGTGGCAGGACCCAGTTAAGGGTGTCCCTCTTCACCAGGACCAGGAAGAAGATGGCCACCATCAGCAGGAGGAGGAACAGACAAAGTGTCCTGTGGGACGGGAGAGGGCTCAGGCAGAGCAGAGGCCAAATTGGACTCAGCTCTTTCCCATCACCCTCTTTAAACAGCCCGTGGGACCTTGCACTGCCGGCACAGGCATCCCGCTGCTTAAGGCAGAGCCCTGGCCCCCGAGCCCCCAGGTCAACTCACCCCAGCCAAGAAGCGATCCTGTACCTCCATGTGGCGAACCGCTCATCCTGCAGCCAGGGCAAACAGGGACGTGCGTTGGGGCGTGCGGGAGGATGAGGTGTGGGGGCTCAGAGGCCTCCCTCGTCCCCACTGAGCTCAGTGCCCCCGTGCCCCAGCGCAGGGCAGACCCATCCCTCCCCAAGGCCCACTGTGTCCTACCAGCCGCACGGCCACCATCTCCTCCAGCAGCGATGGCGTTGCCTCATCTGCCCGCTCCGCCTTCCCCCTGCCACTGACACCAATGGGGTTGTAGGTGTGAGAACTGACCTGGGCCAGCTCAGCAACCCGCCGGGTGGCCACAGGGAGCCAGGGGGATGCCCAGGCTGTGCTGGGGCTGGCACCGGCACCCCCCAGCACCTGAGCCCCCGGCACAACTCACCACAGCCAAGAAGTGAACGTATTCCTCCTTGTGCTCGAAGCTGTTGGCTGATGGAGGCGTTCCCATCTCTCCCGGAGGCGCTGGACCCTGAGCCTGAGCATCTGGACAAGCACAGTCCCGGTCAGGAGCCCATGCCGTCCTCGCTCGGAGGCAGGGGAGCCCCGGTCCCTCCCGTCCCCGGTACCTTCTTGGCCTCAGTCTGCCGCCGAACAGCTGCTGTGAGCTCTGCCCACTGCTCCCTCTGCAAGGCAAGAGGTATGCACTGCAGGGAGCCACGGTGGCACAGGACATCCCCAGCCATGGAGTGCCGACACACGTCAGGGGCTCCTCTGCAGCTCCCTTCCAGAGCTGCCTTCTAAGCTCGGCCATCTCCCTGGCCACCTACCCGACGCTGCAGCAGCTCCTCGTGCCCTTCTGCCTCGGCAGAAGCCTGTGCCAGGAGCTCCCAGAGCAGAGGGTGGAACCTCTTCAGCCCTTCCGCCTCCATGTCTGCAGCTCTGTGTGAGGAACCAACCCACTGTCGCGTGGTGGGGCCCTTCCACAGCACGGCGGGGACACGACACGGCGACGCTGTCACTCTCCCTGCCCCTGCCCAGCAGCACGCGGGTTCCCAGAGCAGCCCAGCTTTATGCCCACCCGTATCCCAGCGTCACAGTGACACAACAGTGACACGCCCACTGCTGCCATTGTGACGCCGCATCTCCTCTCTGGGGCTGGTGCCCGGAGCTGAGCTGTGGCCCAGCCACGGCCACTGGGGACGTGGGGCATCGCTCCTAGCACGTGGGCGCTGAGCTGTCACTGCCACTGTCCTGGTGTGGTCTGTCTAATAAATACATCACTGTGTAATATCTTGTGTTTTGTCTGTTTTGGCTAAGGCTCCAGAGACCTGAATATTTGCAGTAAGGGGGTGGATCGGTGACGCTGTTGTCGCAGGTCCCTGAACAGGCCAGAACGATCACCCCGACTTGAGGGTGTCCAGCAGGTCCCATAATGGGACATGGATGGGCTGGTCAGGCACACAGGTCACGGCCTGTTTGCGAGGCCCCTCTCGGCCCCACTCAGCTGCCGTGCATGGGGCACATGGGCCAGCACTGGAACCCCTCCCAGTCCCTGTCAGGACCTGATCCTGAGCTCTGGTGCCACTGCCGCCCATCGAGACCGTCGCGTCCTTGGGGCTGCACATTGGGTGCCACTGAGCTCCTCTCAGCTCCCCAAAAGCCGCCTGGTACCCTCAAGTCAACCCAGCCGTAGGCATCTCCATTGCTCCCAATGGTCACTGAACTCCTAAAACACTGCCCAGTTAATACCCCAAAACCCACCCAAGACCAGGCACCTCTATCCATCCCAGATCCCCTTGTATCCTTAATCCATTTCAAAATCCAGCCAGCGTCCCCCAGCCCCAGGCATCTTGATCCCTCCCCACGCTATTCAACATTCAGCCCCCAACACAAGAGGGACGTGGAGCTGTTGGAGCGAGGCCAGAGGAGGCCACGGAGATGCTGCGAGGGCTGGAGCAGCTCTGCTCTGGAGCCAGGCTGAGAGAGCTGGGCTGGGGCAGCCTGGAGGAGAGAAGGCTCCTTCGGGGGAGAACTGAGAGCAGCTCCAGTGCCCGAAGGGGCTCAGGCCTGTAGGACTGCCCCGAGAAGCTGTGGCTGCCCCATCCCTGGCAGTGTTCAAGGCCAGGTTGGACACAGGGGCTTGGAGCAAGCTGCTCCAGTGGAAGGTGCCCTTGCCTGTGGCATGGGGTTGGAACCGGAGGAGCTTTAAAGTCCCTTCCAACCCAAACCGTTCTATGATCCATGTTTGTTTCGGCCTGGCGTCTTCTCACAGCAAAGCCTCTTGGACCCTCCCGATTGCCACTGAAGTCCTAAAACACTGCTCAGTTGGTACCCCAAAACACAATGTTGTGGTTTAAGCCCAGGCTGGAAATCAGAACCACGCAGTGTACCCCGCCCCCTCCCCCCTCCCCTGCCTCCCAGAGGTATGGGGAGGAGAATCGAAAGAATGTAACTCCCACGGGCTGAGAGAAGAACAGGCCAACTAAGGTATAACACAAATCACTACTGCTTCCACCAGTAATGATAATGATAAGGGAATTAACAAGAAGAGAATACAATACCACTTGTCGAAACCCAGCCCTACTGAGCAGTGGACCAACCCTTCCGCGTAACTCCCAGTTACATCCTGGGCATGACGTGCTGTGATATGGAATACCCCTTTAATTAGTTTGGGTCAGGTGTCCTGTCTCTGCTTCCTCCCGGCTTCCCCTCCTCCCTGGGAGAGCCTGAGACTCACAAAGTCCTTTGGCAGAGTAAACATATGAGCAGTAAGTAAAAACATCGGTGTTATCAGTGGTGTTCCCAGGCTTAAAGCAAAAAAACACAGCACTGCACCAGCTACTAAGAAGGCGAAAAAAAATGACTGCTTCTGCTGAACCCAGGACAATGTAGAACAATTTAATTTAAACACATGCACTACCTCATTTACCACACCAATCCATATGAGTCAAGAACATCAACAAAAAAGGGAAAAAGTAAGAGAAGAGAAGACTAGGAATTATTGCAAGAGAAATTTTTTTTGGAGCCAAATCAAACCCAGAATCAAACAGCACTAAACACACACAGAAGATTTTGGTGAGCCTCGATGGGTTACTTTGGGCTAAGCTTTCTAAGTAGAGGCAAAGAAGTTCCTTATACCCATCCTTCTCTGTTCATGCCTCTCTTTTTATAAAGGAACAGTCCCCCTTACTGCTGATCAGTCCATATATGCTATAAATCTACTTATTATAGTTTACTCATAAAAACAAAGTATTGGTTGTAGTTTTATCCTCCCCAAGAAAAAAACAAACAAACCAAAAAAGAGGCGTTTTTAACCACAAGCTACCAATATACTTTTCACATAATGAAAATACTTCCCTAAGGTTACAAGGCCAAAGCAGCTTGAGGAAAAGAAAACCACACTTTTTTTACTTGGAGCACTTATCTTCTTAACAGAATTAGTAGCAGATTTTGTGTCATTTTGTAATAGGGGAAAACAAAATACATTTGGCATTATTAAACCATTGCCCAGTTGTAATCCAGAAAAGAATCTGGCAATTTTTATTGAACCAGTTTTATTGAATTTGCTCCACATGGAAATCATTTTGTTATTGCCATTATCACAGAGATTGCTCTGTTCATGAAAGGTATTTAACCATCAGTAACCTCCTGGCACTGCTTATTGCCAGAAATATTAAGTGATGCCAAGTCATATTGGCTATGTAAAACATGAGCAATGTCCTATTATATTTGATTGTACCTCAGAATGTGCCATCACTAATGATAGTAATACTACTGGTGTCTATAATGAATATAAAATAACTTGTTCTCATCATTTTAACAAGAAAAATGGCCAGTACTTTATCTCTAAACTGACTCATGGATGGTGGCAAATGCCCTTGGGGTTGGTTGCAGCAATGGAAGCAGAGCAACTGGCAAAACAGAGGTAAACCCATCTGGGCAGCTGCACTGTGGCAAGATATCACTGCCGAGGTGAGGAACCCGGTGGTGAAGGTACGCCATGTAGATGAGCATGTACCCAAGAGTCGGGCCACTGAGGAACAGCAGAACAGCCAATAGGTGGATAAAGCTGCTAAGATTGAACTGGCTCAGATGGACTTTGGCAACATAAGGGTGAATTATTAGTCTGGTGGGCCCATGACACTTCAAACCATCAAGGCAGAGATGAAACACAGAGATGGGCTTAAACCACAACAGTTCTTTATGGCTGCTCTTAGTTTGTCATTGCCAACTAAAGGTTTCCTGTGCAGAAAGTGCTCATCAGACAAAGAAAACCTCTGAAACTAAACCAGCAAGCAAGCACATTCAGACCCACTGACCACTGGCTTTACCAGTGGTAAGGAAAGGTGGGTGAATCTCTGGCACCAACGTGGGGCTTGAAGGGGTAAGATAACGACAGATCTGACTGGATTAATAGTCACTCCTCACAATGCTGATTTATTGGCTCTCAGAGTTGTTTCTCTTGATCTCACAGTTTCAGAATGCTGTACATTACTTAGAGCCGGTATTTGCTGTGATGGTGTTTATCAAGTGTGGGGCTTGGGCTAAGGTTCTTGTTTCACTGTGCTTTATGGCAATGACTTGTAATACGGGCGGACTCCGGCAGCAGGGAGGCATGGCCGTGGCCGTGGACTTGCACCCGGCCGCCCCGCTGCTCTTCACCGCCCTGGCCCTTGTCCTCGCCTCCGTCTTTGTGAGGCTGCGGGGAGCCGAGGGGGAGCGGCCCCGGGAGCCGGCGGCGGCCGAAGCGGCCCGGGAGACCGGCCCCGGGGCCCCGGCGGCGGCGGGAGCGGGGCCGGAGGGCGGGAAGGAGGCGGCTGCCGAGCAGCGGGAGGAGCCGAGCCCCGCGGAGGAGCCGAGCCCCGCGGCCAGGCCCAGCCCCGAGCCGGCCGAGAGCGTCCCCCGGCAGCCGCCCGCCGAGCCGCAGGAGGACGCAGGAGCCCAGGCAGCATTTCCCAGCACGGCAGGGGAGGAAGAGCTGCACCCAGGAAGAGAGAAGCTGGCGGTGGGAGAGCCGGCAGGCACAGCAGCTGCACCAGCCCCAGGGACAAGCACAGCAGCGTCATTGGAGAGTTCTGAAGGGTTCGAATGGCCTGTGGGTACCCTTGGGACCTGCCTGCTGATCGTGATGGGGATCAGCATGTTGGCACAC
The DNA here is from genome assembly GCF_037157495.1 of Lathamus discolor. Lineage (NCBI taxonomy): Eukaryota > Metazoa > Chordata > Aves > Psittaciformes > Psittacidae > Lathamus > Lathamus discolor. Next base: position 8,681,069 of record NC_088894.1, on the reverse strand, counting down.
ACACAGAGTGTGTTCTACCCACGGCCATTTTGTCTGATCTCAGGAGTTAAGCACAGTCGGGTTTGGGTCTTGTCCAGAGTTAGACGATACAGGAGGACCAAGAGATCTTCCCCAAGGCTGGACAGCCATGACTGGCAGTTTGTGTAGGACAGTATGAGCGAGTACCTAGTCCACTGGGCCCCTCCAGTGCTTTGGAAGCGTCGCAGATGGAAAGCAGCTGTATGGAGTCCCCAGCAATAAGCTGCAGAAACTGCTGAAGGGGACAGTGAATTATTTTGAGCCTGGTGGGCCCATGGCACTTAAGGCCATGAGGGCAGAGATGCAACATAGAGATGGACTCATGATCGAGGGGTGGACTTAGCAATGGACACTATTGCCCAGGTTATTCATGAGTGTGAACACTGCACACAGCCTCTCCTGCTCTGAGAGACTGTTACAAGAGATGGAGCCTGACATCATGGACCAGATGGACTCAGCAGCTTTATAGGGACTGGTCCATGCACTAAGACAAGCGTGCACTGAGATAAGAGTGATGGTATATTGAAAATGTGGGATCTGAGCATGACGTGACTGGCGTGGAATAAGGGGTGGATACTGTCCTGGGTTCAGCAGTAGCAGTCATTTTTCTCCTTCTTGGTAGCTGGTGCAGCGCTGTGTTTTGACTTTTGGCCTGGGAACAGAGCTGGTAACACAAATGTTTTAGTCTGACCAAGGACTTTCTGAGCCTCATGCACTCAAACTAATCAAAGAGGTATTCCATACCACAGCACATCATGCCCAGTATGTAACGGGGAGTTACCCGGAAGGGCTAGGGACTGCAGGGTTGGACGAGGTATGGGTCAGTGCTTGGTTGGATGGGGTTGAGCGAGTTATGGGTCAGCTGGTGCTGGGTGTTCTATTCTCTTCCCTTGTTATTTCCTTTATCATTATTATTATTGGTGGCAGCAGCAGTGATTTGTGTTATACCTTAGTTACTAAACTGTTCTTATCTCAACCAGTGGGAGTTGCATTCTTTTCGATTCTCGTCTCCGTCCCTCTGGGTGTAGGGGGAGGGCAAGGGGGTGTGTGTGTGTGTGTGTGTGAGTGAACGACTGCGTGATTTATGGCTGACTTTGTTTAAACCATGACAGAAGGCAGTGCTGATACCAGGACAAGCCTGAGGGTTAAGGTTTGGGTTCCTCACACGGAGCTCCTCATCTTTTTCTGCAATGTCATTTTATTAAGCTCTGGAGAGAGAAGACACCATGCCTAAAGAGAAAACTGATGGTCTTATGGGAATCAGTAGGGGGGAGGGTTCTTAAGCTGGGCTACGTGCGGCTAGGCTGGGTCTCTAGCATGCAGTTTAATTTTATGTGATCTGGCTTATCAAGTCCTTTTCTGCATTACCATGTTCTCAGGCAAACATTGATGCAATTCAGTGGACCAAAAACATTATGTAAAACAATCCTTTCTAGTTACCCAGCTTTAGAAAAAATGCATTGAGGCATTATATTAATATTGTCTGTGGTTTAAGTTTAGGAATAATAACATTACTATCTGAGACTACATTTTTTAACAACATTTAGGATGGGTTTTTTTCAAGTTCTCCTCCTGTATCATCAGAACACTCAAAATTATTAACCCAAAGTACGTGTTATATTTTACCATCAAGTTATAACACACGCACACACAAATACTCTCCCTTGAGTAACAGATTTTCTGCTTGTAGCAGAAACACTTCAGGTTCCAGCAACACGATACCATCGGAGGTCACCCACACTTCTTGAACTATTAAACCTGATAATGGGTTTCTTACTGGCTATTGTACTTGACTGTGTTTCTGTAAACTATTTCTTACCAAGCTATATTGGCCTGAAAATTTACCACCTACCTTCCCTAACTAAAATCTGCTCTAAATTCTCAGGGCTTTTTTATTTTACCTAATGATTAATTCTGGTCCTGGTTCACCATTTGTCTGCATAACTTCCATATGCATGCTGTATCTTACTGATACCACTAGGATTTATGAACATGCAAACACAATTCACTGCAACAATGCCTTTTGTGATTACTGAGCATGAGCAGAAATACAAACGCAGTTTTAGCACATTTGAAATAGCTACAGGAAAACCCTAAACATTTATTTTGACCATGACTCTTCTGAACAATTTTTGTAACTTGCTAACTGGATAGCACAGGCAGCAAGGCTTTTCCTAGAATTAGTTGAACTTACGAAATATATGTTTACTGCTAAAATTGGGATTCTAAATGCCATTTAGACATGGACCCACTTCCATTTCCATGAGCACAGGGAGCCTGTGTCACATACAGTGTCAATGCACAGCCCTGTACTGTCACAAGAACTATAGGCAGTTTCCCATCTGTCAGTTAATGGAGTAGCAAAATATCATGAAGGCAAGATACTGCATTTGTTTTCATTTCTGAACGCTACCCACACAGCAATTCGAGGAATGCAAAGTGCATTTTTACCATGTGAAAATGAATATCTTTTTATTAATTAAAAAATAAATCTTTAAACCCTTTCTTTAATATATTCTCCCAAAGTTAAAAACATGACTATAGCTGGGATGCTACTTAAAATTTCTGGAGTGCAAATACTAAAGGAGACAATTCCTTTGCATCCTACCTCTAAGCATGCCAGGTGTTCTCACTTCAGCAAATTGTTAAGAAAAACTACATAGAACATATGTTTTCCATTGTTCGCTGCATAATCTGATGATACAGTTATTCAGCCTGACTATATTCTTGGTGAAAGTGAGGCAGTATGAAATATTCATAAGCTAAACTATTTGTGATTATTAAATAAATCTGAATTGTGTAGATTACGTGGTTTGCTCTCTTGTGGGTGGGAGAATAATTTGTGGTGAGAGCTAGGTATATGAATGGTATGAATATACAAGCAGGGTATGATTTTGCTTACTAAAGCTATTAAAATAATAAAAAATGTCTAATGTTAGGGAATAATCCAAAGTAACAAGTAGAATAAAATAGATGAAAACTCTAAATAAGGTTGAATGATAGTAATGCTAACTGAGTGTTAATCACAACCAGAGTTGTAATAATATGAGTTACAATACAGTCTCTGGAAGATTGTGTATAGCTTTAAAGCCCTTAATGAGGCCTTAAAATCTATACCAGCAGTAAATATTACTTTATATATTATTTAGAAACAGCAACCTGCAGTAACAGACATACAGTGAATTATCCAAGGTCAAATAAAACATCAACAGAGTTAGGAAGAACAGAAGTGTCCTGACTTCCAGATTTCACTCTATTTGTAAGACTGCACTAAGGACTTTATTGTTGCTTTGCATCATACAGTGGCAATGTGCCTTTTTGGTGCTCTTGTGGAATGGCACTTGCTGCTAGATCTTTGTGTTTTAGAGATTTTTTTTTTTATTGGTAATTATTTTCAAAGAATGACTCTTCATAGCTTAGGGCTAAGCTTGTGTCTGCACTGAATCGACTGCCATGACTGCAGATCAGACAGGCGTACCTGATATCACTCTAAAAGAACGTCAGCATGAGCCCTGCTAATAGGGTGACCACAGCAGGAACCAGCTTATGGGGGAGCACTCCATTCTCTCCCAAGAAGCCTGAGCTCTGTACTGCAGCAGCTACAATGATAATTAAAACTATGTGTTGCGTCTGGAAATCACAGTGCCTGCAATGTGGCTGTTGGACTTTCTGAGAGTTGCTATGATACCTCTTGTGTAGTGCAGTGACATCTATCAAATATCATCGCTGCAATTCAAGCTCTCCACTGATGGGTGCAACCACATGACCACAGAACTGAATCAGATGGGGAATTAAGGCACTAGATCATCGTTGAAACTGTACAGAGTTAAATGGAAAAGCAAATGACAAAGAACCTAAACCAAATCTGCTTTGAAAAACAGATCAAAAAATACTGCGTGTAGCTCTCTGCTTACACATAGATGCAGATATAACAGAACTGTGCCAAAGTTGGAAATCCTACCAGATAATCCTATCTGCACAAGTATTTGCAGGGCAGTCATATTAACCCAGAAATCCTACCCTGCTATTTAAAGAACCTTAACTTAAACAGTGAAGGACTCTCTTTGGTATATGCTCCTTTCCTGGGTTAAATAACAATCTGCTTCAGTGTATATCTTCCAGTTATTAAAACACCGGGACATAACTGCAACTCATGTTTTAGTCTTGGTGCACAGGGTAGAATAAGTGGATTTTAAATTCGACAAAATCAGTCTATGTAGAACTTATCTTTCATCAGTGTAAATGGCACTTTTTCCTCATTTGGCACAAATGCAAATGTCTCTCTGCTCCATCTGTGCTGAAAGAACCATATTCACATGTATGAATAACTGTAAGTACAGTAATCATTTTTAACTTTGTACAATATAGTATCTCCCACAAGCACTTGGCTTAATGGTAATAATCACTGTGGCTCAGTTCAATTAAATTAGTTAATTTTGAGTATGGAATTTTGCCCATTCTTTTTCTTCCAGTTGTAGAAATACTTCATTCATTTGTGTAATATCTGCAAATTTGTATGGTGCCTATTCACAGTACCTTGATCAAACTTTAGGAAGACTTTGAAATCTATGAAGTAAAAATGTGGAAGCTGGAAGTTATTCACAGAGCAGCTGATGAGGTTCTGAAACAGAAGTCCCAATACTTAAACCAGCTGATTTTGCATAGTAATTTAATATCAGCAGAACAGATAAAATGCCTAATATCATCCTTATATTCTGTAATTTTTTTTGCTTCTCAGCACTAAATTAATCACCTCCAGAGATTCTTTTGCTGTTAACAGCAGTATGAGAACAATTTTGACTTTCCCACAGACATTAAATCTTTTCTCACATGAATATAGATGGGACTTTCACCTAACTAGAAGGTCAAATCAGATATGTATGGGCTCCGAACGTCAAAAATAATAAGGTCCCAATAAATGAAGACCACAGTAACAAGTGACAAAAAATAAAATCTCTCATCATTCCTTCTTCTAGGGGATTTTTAGACTTCCCTTTCCAAAAGGGTCTAGCTTAATTACTTCTCAAAACTATCCTACTAGGGCATCTTTAATTAGCAACACCTACAAGCTAATTCTTCATTTTCCTGCTTTACGATAAGTAATTTTCACTGGAGGAAAGAGAGTTCGACATGGGACTTACACGCAAGGAAAAATGGGCATGTACTGTTCTGAGCTAGTCGTATTTTCTGATCAGTCTTACAGCGTGGGGACAAAGAAAACCCTACAACAATTTTATGGGTCTAACTCCTTTTTACGTAGAAAGGATTTACATACCTTAAAATTAACCAACTTCTGATGCCTGGAGCATAAATGAGATTGGTTTTGGTTACGTATCCTACAGGGATTGGCAACCTCCAGCCTGTCTTCCAATAAAGGACTTGAACTCTCCTGTATCTAGCTCAGAAGGAACAGATCTTTTTCATCTCTGATGACGATGTTTTTATAGGTTGTTTTTAATTTCTTTTTAGAAACATGGGTTTATACATCTCTTGTGTGTATGTATATTCATAGCCATAATGGAAAAAGTTGTATTTGGTGACTATCAAAGTAGTCACCAAAGTCTAAAAGAGACTTTTTTGTTTGTAGTACTGATTAAAAGATAAATAAATACAATTTTCTTAAGACTGTAAAAAGTCCTTGTTGAAGCACAAAACTTCCTCCTGATGCTATCGATATACTTGTCCTTCCTCTTTTAAATATAGGTCTTCAACCTGGCAGGTGCACTAGCTGCACAATGGGTTCAGCAATAATTACCCATGAAAGACCAAGCCTCATACTGTTCTAGCACCTGGGAGACATTGCATTGAATGCCCACATTAGCTTGCACTTCAAAAGGAAACACCTACTTTTGACATTTTAAAGAGACTAGTGCAGCTCCTGGGCAGAAACATCTCTGTAAGTGTCAATGTCTCTGCCTGACTTTCCATACCATGCTATTTGCCTTTCAATCATGTGGGTTTTCTCTCCTCCCTGCACTCTTCCTTCCTGCAAGTGTACCTTTGATTTCATTTTGCAATACATCAGTTTATAGTCCTATTCCCAGTTCAAAGTCTCTTTTTTCCTCCCCTCTTCCTGCCTCTAGACACCATTTTTTCTCCAGACAACCAACAACTTCCCACTTTACACTTCTGAGCAATATGCACATTGCTATTGGCAACGTTCACTTCATTTAGGGACAGAGGAGACCTTTTTTTGTCTTTCATTATTTCCAAAAATACCCTTTTATCTTTTTTAATAGATTGATTAAAGCACTTCATTTTTCCTGGCAACAACAAAACATGGGATTGGCTTCAATGTTCTCTTGGGTGCAGTGTTTGGTATTTGCTGTTGTTTTCGACACGTAACTTTAGATGATGTGAAGAACACAAGCAGAATTCAGGCAGAGGCAGTACAGGGAACAGAGTCCTTACATTTGTCCTGCTTGTGTAGCACTTCAGCTTTCACTGATAAAACTAAAAGCTGAAAGGCAACTTTAAAAAAGCCCTGCTAAGTAACATCAGAAGTACCAAGACAGACAGTTCTAAACAATTCCCAGTGTGCCCACTTTCTGCCTTGGCTTAGGACCTGTTCTCTTCTGCGTGCCTATAGCTCTCCTCAGTTGTCACAGCAGTCAGAGCTTTGAAAGTCTTCAGCTCTTGCTAGTCTTCTCAAACTGGCAGATTCTCCACTGATGCCAAGAAGAAGGAGATTTCCCAAATCCAACTATGGCATCTGGATCTTTAGATAGCATCTGAGCTCTTTTGAAAATCTTTTGCCAGCTCTGAACAGCTCTTTACTTCTTCAAAATGCTCAAAGTGTCACCACGTCCCTGCCATAACTCGTCCTGAGGAGCTCTGCCTGCCAGCAATAAAATGAGTTTCCTAATATTTAAATACAGGAGGAGCATGGGGTATTTCTTTGGGCAACAGTTGCATGCTGAAATCCACGCTGCTGTATCTTCATGCTTCTTGGGATTCAAGCTAGCTCCATTGAGGCTGACTGAAAGGCATGTGCTGAAAGGGTTTGTTCTAACCACTCAGAAAAGAAGATAATGTGGAGTTAATGCTAAAACCTGATTAAGTCTCTCTACCACTCCTTTGCTAGGAAAGAACTACTTTAACCAAACAGGTACAAAGTGAGCAGACGATGTTTCAGTGACTGTGATATGGAGAAGCTGTAGGTGCCAATGATTTAATTTTTGTTTCTGTGTGTCGTGGTTTAAACAAAGTCAGCCATAAATCACGCAGTCGCTCTCTCACTCCCCCCCTTCTTGCCCTCCCCCTACTCCCAGAGGGATGGAGAGGAGAATCAAAAGGAATGGAACTCCCACGGGTTGAGATAAGAACAGTTTAGTAACTAAGGTATAACACAAATCACTACTGCTACCACCAATAATAATAATGATAAAGGAAATAACAAGGGGGGAGAATACAACACCTCAGCACCAGCCAACCGGTAACTCGCCCAACCCCACCTGACCGAGCACCGACCCGTACCTCGTCCAACCCTGCGGTGCCCTAGCCCTTTCGGGTAACTCTTCGTTACATCCTGGGCATGACGTGCTGTGGTATGGAATACCTCTTTGGCTAGTTTGGGTCAGGTGTCCTGTCTCTGCTTCCTCCTGGCTTCCCTTCCTCCTTGGCAGAGCACGAGGCTCACAAAGTCCTTGGTCAGACTAAAACATTTGTGTTATCAGCTCTGTTCCCAGGCCGAAAGCCAAAACACAGCGCTGCACCAGCTACTAAGAAGGAGAAAAATGACTGCTACTGCTGAACCCAGGACACTGTGCTACAGCTTTAGGTAATTCCAATTGAAATGGCAAGGAAACAGCATCAGCCTCCTGTGTGCCAGATAGCACCGCTAATGATCCGTCTGCAAAATATGTTACTCGCTTCATTTAAGGTTAATTTGAAGAGGAGGAGGATTCATTAGGGAAGAGGCTGCAGCACAGTGACATTAATTAATTTTGCCTCTGATTTGTGTGCTTGGCAAAGTTAGAAATCAATCTGCCCAAGCAGAGCTATTGTTTTTTTGCAGATTTACAGATGTATTTAGGCACCTCTTTGCAGGAGGGTGCTGGTGCAGAAGGGGCAGAGGGATTTCACCTCAGCAGGAAGAGTGGGCTCTTCCCTACAGAGCACCTTTACACTTAAAGTGAAGAAACAAGGACATGAGACATTTCCTACTGTCTACTTTTGCCCATCTCTTTTGTTACCAGAGGTCAAGTAACATTAGATTACTCCTGCGTTTTGCACTAGGGAAGGGATTCCCACTTCTGTCCCTCAGGAGGGCTGCCACCATGAATTGCAAAGGCTTGGTCCCATCAGCAAACAGGCTGTTTTCTTGAAGCCCTGAGAAATGCAACTTTGTTTTTGATATCACACTCAGAACTCTGTTGACCTTTTCCAACCAAGGCAAGACAAGTATTATTTTGCCTCACTGGATATAAAAAATAAAGTAACAATCACCAGGCAAATATAAGCAACAAAGAGAAATCAGAAAACCGTGTAGTACAAATCATTTCTTCCAAAGAAATATGTGCCTTTCTTGGAACAAGAGATTTCTGAACCATAAATTAGCAGGGGATTGGCAGCTGAAGCCTTGTTTAGTGGCAAGTATACATGACAGCTGTAGTTAATGGCTTCAAAGAAATGACTGACCTAAGCAGAATTTTGTGAGAAGCTCAATCAAATCGGGCAGTTGCCACCCCATGTTTTAAGAGAGTTGAAGTTAAAAAATAAAAACCCTCCCAACAACCTTGACTCGCTTCAGTGTTTTCTCATGGCTCCAATACAGTGGAGAAAATACATGGCAAACTGTAGAGTACATGGGCTGAGGTCTTACTGCAGTCAAGTTATAGGACAAACTTAGTGATCCAGAGAGAAGGAAAGACTGTAACTAAGCTGATCCTTGTTTAGGTAAAGTGGCTGCAGAGCAGTGATTCTGATAAGGAATGAAATGTGTCGATAAGCATCTCTCCTTTGCCTCTACGTCCCTTCTTTTCCTGCTTCCTATCTTTCTCTAGCTAATTCTCTCTCAGCCAGTCTGGCAAAGCTGATCAATTTTTGATAGGTGGTCAATTTCCCATCAAACTAGTTTTCTTTCCCCAATAGGTAATTGCTTTTCAGCAGAATGAATTCCACCTCCCCCCCTCCAAATATATTCTGATTTTTTCTTGTAAAAATCCTTTATATATATGAAAAACCTGCAAACCTGCCTGCTCCAGATCTTTGAGGTTTTCAAAGATGAAAATGAACATCCCTTATATTAATATTAATTTCTTCAGCGTATTCTTCTACACTACCTGCCTTGCAATATACATACATTTTTTCAGAAAAAAAATGAAATCTGTTCCTGGGGACTGACAGAGAAATTTTTCTGGGAGAGTAAGACCAAAAATATCTGTTGTTTAATTGCTATTATCATTTGCGTGGAAGTAGCTCCAAGAACACAACAGTTACTGAATAAGCGTTACAGCAACAACAGTACTCGTACCTCACCATCTTCCTTACCCTGGAGGGTTTTCAATTAAATAAATTATACCAAACATCTCAACAAGACAAAAAATGTCTCGTTTAAAAAGTTGTGGAATAACCTGACCTAATGTAATTATTCCTTGAAATTGGGAAGTTTATCATGTTTTTGTTGGCTACTGTCACAGATTCTGGTTAGAAGAAACCATCCCAAGCAGCAGGCCCAACCAGATGGAACTCCAAACTAAGGATCAAAATCACTGAACATTTGACAGGTTGTATTCACTTCAAAAAGCAAAACCAAAGGAAAGTTTAAGAATAGCTGGTAGTCAATAAGACACCAGGAAGCACAAGCCTTGCTCTGTTTGCATCTCATCACACTTCAGGGCAACACCCTAAACATAGAATCATAGGTTATTCGTGGTTAGGGTTGGAAAGGACCTTAAGATCATCCAGTTCCAAACCCCCTGCCATGGGCAGGGACGTCTCACACTAGACCACATTGCCCAAGGCTCTGTCCACCTGCTCTTGGCACAGGAGCCAACTGGCTGTGCTTGCCAATAGAGGGCCAGCCTAAAGCATCCCTTGCTTGCTTATAAATACATGGAAGAAATGGGAAAGAAATGGTCCTAAATCGACTCTTGTTCCTCTGAAAAAATCCTTTTCCCAGGACCAAATCTATAGGTAACAGTAGTCCATAAGGAATGGTGTGAGAACAGGAGAGATAAAAGTAATGTGGCATCTGAAAGGAGTGTGGGCAGAATGTCACACGTCACTTGCTGAGTCTCACATCTCTTCACAACATATTTGTTTTTCTATCGAGGAGCAGACACACACAACAGCCGCCTGGCTTATGCCTGCAGCCGTGCTGTGCAGCTCAGCGGGTGCAGCTCTGAACTTACCTCAGCAAGCTTATCCTTAGCATTTATTTGGCTGTCAGCCTCAAAAAATAATATGCCAAGGCTGAAGTTAAAAGCTTAAGTCCTAAAGGGGTTCAGCTAGTCTGAGTTTTGCTTGTGGGTAATGATAGACACTGTGGTTCTAGCCAGTACAGACTTCACTGGTACTGCTCACACGAATTCAGCTCTCTCCCTGACTAGACTTCACATGAATGAAGCCAGTTGCTACACATTCCTCCTCATGATTCATAAGGCATGCAAAATTCACCTGGTAAATTGATTGATAGGCAACAAAAATAATCCTGGACTTTTAGGTCCTGAAGCTGGCATATTTGAGACTAATATTCACCATTCATAACATCCCAGTATGCAAGTGCTTGATGCTGCCAAAATAATTGTATGAAAAGTGTGAAATTTTGAAAGATGACTGCTGGGGTTTGTGTACAGAGTTTTGACGATGCAGAACTTTAGATTGGCATATCAACACTCTTCAAATTTCAGGAGGCTGCTTTTTCTTTCTCTACAGTATGTGTTCCAGAATAAGTTAATATCCTAAAATCAAGTTGTTGAATAAAGAACCTGTGAAGGACTGGCAAGATCTGACTTCTAATCCAACATTAAGCTTTCTAACTACACTGTCCAATTTTCAGGATTTCAAAGCACTCACCTGATACAAATTAACCAGCAGATTTCTGAGTGTATTTGAAAATGTGCCCAGTTATTTCAGCTTGCAAAGGTCTCAAAGCCTAGCTTGAAGCATATGTTTTAAAATCTGCACTTTTCCCTGAACTTCAGTATTGAACTGAACAATGGAGAGAAGAATATGGGTGACATACAAGAGGGAGGTCTCTCAGTAAAAGACTACACTTATGAGTGAAGAAGAATACACATCTGGAACACCACTCTGGACTTATTAAGGAAGACAACGTGTGCTACCTACTGAGGTAATCATAAGCATTTTTTCGTCATCAATTAACTCCTCACTTTGTTTTTTCCCAGAAACAATCCCCAGTTCTGCAGTTCAGCATTGTCTCATATGGTGTGGTAAGCCAAAACCTACCAGTTTAGAAGCAATATTGTTGCCAACTGAGTCACTCTGACAATAACAGATATAATAACTCCTTCTCCCTTCTATCCTCTGCTGCAGGCAACTAAAAGCGTTATTCTTATTTTCAGTCAGGGATTCTGCAATGCTGCAAAATAAGAGTTTATAGCTCTGAAAGTACAGATAAGGAAAAAGCGAAAAGTGAAAAAGTGAAAGAATATTACACATAGAAAGGCCTTGATAAATATCCTATTTTCCAAGTGGACTGGAACCATCTTTAGTTATGCACAGCGATAATTACACTGGATGATACGTGACAAGCCCTTGACCATCCCATTTCCAACAGTGGTCAGAGCACAGACCTTGAGAAGAGATAGATGCCTGATAGTCTTCCCTATATGTCACATCTCCAGTTGTGAGGGGGAGGGATTAATTCTTGAACTGAGATGTTTAGCATTCCTTCTAAAGTCTTTCTTGACCATCAGTTATAACTCCTGACAGGCTGTTATCCATTTATTTGCCCCAATTTTTGTCTTCAATGAATTTCTATGCCAGTTAGTTCCACTGGCTAATTACTCTCTGTGTGACAGAGTATTCCTCTAAGGCACTCCTGGATGCGTTTTAGACAACTATTGCTGGCAGGTGACTTTATACACTTGCAGATAATCAATTACACACAAGGGATAGTGCTTGAGTATATGAAACTGTACACAGAAAATCAAAGGCTGTCCTGTAAATATCTGGTCTATGCTATTTTCTTATCTATCTGTCTTATACTGTAAGATTTTGGTTAACCCTCAATTTTGTTTATGGCATTTGTGGCATTGTGGCATTCCTTGGAATGTTACTTCACATTCCCTCTGTATGCTCCATTCTTGTGAAACACCTGCTATTTGAATTAATGGGTGGCTTATTGCAGAATACTTCCTTTCTAGACAACAGGTTAATTGAGGAGATCTGTACACAGCATCTTCCTCAGTCTGTTCTACATTACAGTAATTAACTTAGAGTTCAGGACAACAGGCGTGAACAATTTGTTTTCACATGATCCTTCAACTGAAAATCTTATTCCTGAGTATCTCGGACAAGCTTTGGGAATTGTTCCTTAAATCCTAGAAGTGAGAATACTTGCCTCTTGGGAATCACAGGTGTGAGCATCCTCTGGTTTTCTTTTTTAAAGAAAAATGCTACTTAAACATTAAAAAAAAAAAAGCAAACCACAACCAAAACCCCACCAGACTAATGCCTAGAGAATGAATAGAAAAATCTGATCAGCAAAGTATGTGGCAGCATTATACTAAAAGGGCTGTGTGAGATTTCCATCTCTATCCCAACCCAGTTACAAGAGTGATATAATGGGATTTAAAGAGACCCACGATCAGTCAGCTAGATGACTCTACTGATGCAAACACATGCAGTTTTCTCCCTAAAGGTCTCTGGTGACTGCTGGCAAGTGACACAGGAGTAAGAAGGGATATTGCATTTGGGATAAAATGGGGATTGGAACAAAACTGAGCTGAGGGCTCAGGCTGGGGCCACCCCATAGGGAGCTCCATGATGCTGCTGTAATTCAGGCAGACCCTCTTCCCCCATCAGAATCACACTGGGGCTCTTTGACATGAACATCAGTTTAATGGAAGGGTTGTGGTGGAGAAGGAAACTTCTTCACACAGACTTCCTGCTTACTTTCCAAAACTGACATTTGAAAACTCCAAGAAGTGCCTAAATGCCTTAAAAGTCCTGTTTTCCAGAGATCCTGTGAAAGTGCACTGTTTATCATCTGACCACATCTCACCAGCAGGAAAGAGAAATGAAAACTTCTTGCTGACATCAGGCCAACATCCTCCTGAGGGAGCTGGCCTCTTTACCTTTGTGCTGCTGAAAGCTGAGCACTGCCCTTGCCTTTAAAATCGCACCAATTTAAGTCAGCCATGTCCTCTAGCAATGGCACAGGAGTGCGAAAAATGAAAGCTAGTGGTATGGAGAAAGAGCTCAGGCCTGAAATGGCTACTTGGTTCATAAATGATAATCCTCTGCACACACTGGCCAAATGCAGGACATGTTTGATCATAGAACAGAATCATAGAATAGCTAGGGTTGGAAAGGACCTCAAGATCATCTAGTTCCACCCCCCGTGCCATGGGCAGGGACACCCCACACTAAACCATCCCACCCAACATCCAGGCAGCTCCATGCAGACTGATTGCTTATATCTCTGCACACCAAAGACAAGCATGGAAATCGTTAAGTAAACAGAAGAAAATAAGGATATTGCTACTAGCTCTGCAGGAGCCTTGAATTTGACAGATAAATACATCCAAAGGCACCAGGATGGAGAGCAAGGTCACTTCAGTCTAGCCCAGTCTGATGTGAGACTGACTCCCACACCTCCATACCTACAATCAGTGGATCTCTGTAGAGCAACAAACAACTCTGCATAACCTTCAGAGAAAAACTGAGGTCACAAATCTCTTGTGTCTCATCCCATTATCTATGTCTTAAATTACATAATTAATATATGGAAGTATGTGAAACAAACTGCATGCAGGGAGGGAGATAAAAGGAAAATTAAAAAGAGGTCACTTTAATCATAAGCTTCCAGGTTGGTGGTTTTAAAAAGATGGTAAATTAAACTCTGAACTTCCACAGTAATGTGATTACAAATTACAAGGTGCATTTGCTGCAATTAGGAATACATACAGTCAAATCACAAACAGCTTAAGTAACCTAGAAGTCAATAACCACAGATGGAAACAGTATCAAACCCACAGCAAAGGCCCAGAGGAGAATGTTAAGTGGGTGTCATTGCCAAGAACCTGTCCAGCCCAAGGACACATTTGGAGGAGAGGTTTGTTGTTGCAAGCTACAATTAAGGCAGACAGTCTAGCCAATGAGGAAGTTCTAGTCCTCCTGTAAGCTGAGTTATATACAAAGAGAGAATGTAATATTGGAGAACACTGCCTTACTTTTTTACAGCATTAAGTTAACATTTTGCAGCCAATACTTCAGTTGAAACAGGACGAGACAGACTTTTGCTTATGTCATTTTAAAATTGTCCCATTCAAAGTGGGTGATTATAGCATTTCTTGCACAAACTCTGCAAGCAGCTATTTTACTAAAATGTTTACCATCCTGTCTTGTATATGCTGGTAGCAGAGCTCCCTGAGTTATTTGTATGAATCAGTCCTCTACTAAAAAAAAGTCTATTGCTTTAATGAATACATTATTCAGAAGCACAGTTCTTAAATTATCAGCTCATCTCTGCAACAGAATGAATAACTTTAAAATACATGTTCAAGTACATACTGAAAAATGCCACAAAATTCCAGCTAATCCATTATTTGATGATAATTATTCTACTAGCTGTAGATGAAAGCAACAAAAGAAAGAAAAAGTTCCTTTGACAGCTTAATTCCTGTGTCTTGGTATCATCCTCAATGCAAAAGCTATAAGATACTAAAGTAAGGTAAAGCAAAATGGTAATTCTTATCACATTCAACATGTTTTTTTAAAAGACAATTATTAACTCCAGCCAACTCTCCAGATGAGCTACTCAGTGGCTGTCTCTACTTTGCAGTGCTAAAGTCCCAGGGTAGATTTTAAAAGGAATTTGTACTTAGGATCAGAAAAAAAAGAAAATCATTTTTGTTAAGGAAATTGTTACATTTATCTTAGATTCCTTGTCAGTGAAGACTAATTCAAAAAGGTGTGTATTTATTAACCAGCCTCTGCTTCAGCCTCTGGCTGCTTTTATTTTGTTTAGATGAAACCAGAAGGAAGTAACTATTAAGGGCAGATTACGCTGTGAACAAATGTTCCAAGACGCATATTCCTTTTTAGCAAAATTTATAACTGGATGTTTTCAAATGAGCCTTCATCTTATTAAAATGAACCTTCATATTATTTTTTCCCCATAGTAATTTGAAATACATGCTTGAAATGTCCAATTAGAAGCAGTAAATCAAGGCCCCAGTCCAAAAAGCCTTCAGTGGCCTCGATTCTGAAGGACATTTAAACATTTACTCAAAAAACCAAAATATAAACCACAGAATCCTGAAATCATGAACTGAATTAGAATGATCTGCGTGCTGAGTACTTATGAAGCTGAGCCAAAAGCTTCAGCAAAATGGTGTGAGGAAGCACAAGCATCTCACATTTTGTTCCATCTTTCTCTTTACATGGTCGACTTTAGCAGCCATACGTGGTTGTTGTAACTTCTCCTTAAGAAGCCAAGACTTGTCATTTCTAAGAACTTTAGTAGTGTTTCCTGTTTATTTTGTATTGGAATGTTTCTGACTTTGAAAAAGAAAATTTAAGCAATAAGATTTGTAGATCTGACCATGATCAGAATTGAAACCAGTAGTTGAGAGCCAAAAGAATCAAGAGGTCTGAGTCCCAGATCCGTCTTTCTGTATCATTCTATAACCCTCAATTCTGCTGCCTTTGCCATGCTGAAGTGAAATTGGAACAGTTTCAAGGAGGTATCCAAGTCACCCACAGTCATCTAAAACATTTTATTATAAATCACAGGAAGGTGCTCCAATTCCTCTTTAAAGCAGTATATTGTCCCCTGGGGTGTTAGTTGTAGTGCTGACAAAGTGATTCACAATGAATAATTTATCCAATGAATTTAATTTGGTTTCTTACTTCTGCAATATCTATAATCAGATTGTGATTTTCTCTCATCTATTTGTTACTTAAAATTGTTTCACAAATTAATTTAGCAATTGCTGCCAGTTTACTATAGTCTCAATTATCTGATTACCACAGAAGAGTCTGAATTGTTTTGACAATAAGAGTTTTGTAAAATTTATGGAATTTGCAGTGGCAAATAGTCACTTGTAGCAGCCTCAGCAGAACATAAAGTGAGGCACACTACTCTCAATGTACAGGAAGTGCCAAGGATTTGGCTTTAAATTCTAGCTACTTTTTTAGAGAAGAAAACCAATAAATTCTAGAACAATTCCTTTCTGAACTTTCTGCAAAAGATTTTACTCCAATTTTTAAAATACTAAAAATTAACCTTGGGATTCCTAAATATGAGGGCTGTAGGTTCCTATTCACATTAGCAGTTCACCCAGGTCCAATGTCATATGAAATAGCAGAAATTCACCATATGGAATAATAGAAATTCAAATGTGTAAAATAACACTATTAGTGCTTGACATGCTTGACTGCAGAAGAACAATCATTCCCGATTCCAAGTTTAAATAACAGTTCTTTTAACATAATGTTTGTAGAGTAGCTCTAGATACTAATCTAGAGACAGTCCTAGAAACCCTTATATTTTATGAGGGGAAAATAGTGGCTTTAGACATAGCTCTTGAACTGGGCCCAGAAATTGTTTGAGAAATGACAGGAGAAACCATTCCAAAGGCAGATCTGAAGCTGCTTTAAAAATGACCTCAGAAGGAAATCAAGCTGTGTCTCATGAAGCTGCTGAGGAGGCCAAGCCAGAAGGCACCTCCAAAAAATACTCCAGACTTTGTTCCAGCATCAGTTTCTGAAAGTAACTCTAGGAGGGGCTTTCCTGGACCACCCCCAGAGCTGCTGTCTTGGTCTGAGCTCTTCATCAGTCCTAGAGGAATCAGTGCTAGAGAAGACTAAGAGAGGTGGCAGAGCAAACACCAGGAACCTCCAGAAGCATCTAGTGGAAGGTTAACAGAATGGTTCATCCCTATTTACACCCATAGTGCTCACTACTCGACCTCTTAAATTGCCCATTTCCCCTAAACTTTGCCTTTCAATAATTTTTATCCAAGAACTGTATTTTGCTGAAATTGTTTTCAAATTCAATAACTCAGTGTAGCTGTTTTCAATGTAGCTTGAAACAAGGGAGAACCACTTCGAGTAGCTTAAACAAATAGGAAAGGTAGGATTAGAACAACTAACCAGGCAATAACATTTTGTACAGAGGATGGAAAAGTGCCAGGACTATCCATTTGTTTGGTTTAGCCTCCAGGAATAGACACCTTAGATCTACCATGTCTCTGCTAACATATTGTTGTTTGCTTTTTATATCCCTTCTTTATGAGCTCTGAGAAATCATTCTCTTCACATTTCAGCAACACTTATAAAAAGCATTCATCACATGCTGGTGCCTCGCTGAATGTTACTCAAGTATTTTGGTTTTAAGTAGGACATTATTTTAAGAATTAACTTTATTAATATATCAGCCACTCTCTACTCAGTGTCTGTGCAAAACTTTTGCATCTTAAGACTTCAGTTTCGTTCCCATTTCCCTGATTTCTGCATAACTGACAAAACCCCACAAGTTTATTCATCAAAGATTGATTATTTCTGAAAAAAATAAGCTAAGATACAACCAACAGTCATTATCAGCAGCAAAGACCAGAGCATTAACTTCCTTAAGCGAAGATAGCGCGGCAAGCAGTGGAAAAAGCTCTGTAATTCTGACTAGAAATCCTTCCCAGAACAGTTTAAAGGTATATATATGCTGTTTGGTTCAAGAGTAGTGAATTCCTCTGTGCTTTTTTTCCTCTGCTTTAGTCCCAGTTATCCCATTTCTTACCCCATTGAGTCACACATTGTAATATCTTATGTGAAAAATACATTCCTACAGAACAGTGGTTTGTTATTAACATGGAAATACTGTTCATATTCTCAGTGGACCAACAAGTGTCTCCTGCCTCCCAGATACATAATAGCTCTCTGCTCTGTAGATTTATCAAACTGATGTTGTATTATTTAAGTGTAGAGATAAGCTTTATTCCCCCAAACCAGACTTACACAACTCATTCTTATGTTGGAAGGTTCTGTTTTAAGGCACTTTAACACACTGTTGAAGAAGGAAATCCCAGTACCCAACTTCATTAATAGTCATGAGGGAGGCAGCCTTTGCAGCACAAACTAGGGAGATATGACTCTCCCAAGTGTTGGATGTTTGGGTTTGGTATGCAATAGGAACAGAAGGACCTCTGAAGAAAAGTGTGGATTTTAGGCATTTGAGAGGCCTGAGCAGGTGTAGAAGGTGTTCAGACTGGTGAGTGCATTGTTCCAAAGTTTCATTGCTGAGCAAGACAAAACCAGATTCTTCTCCATGAAGCTAACAGTTTTGGAGAAAAGTCAAATTGAAGTGATAAAAGATACACTACAAAGTCTAATGGAAAGAAGAAAAAAATGCCAACCTGTTATTCTCTTCTATTAGTCATTTTCCTATTGCTATGCTTGGGGGCTCTTTACAAGCCCCCCAAAATACAAAAATAAAACAAAAAATACAAAAATACAAAAAATAAAACAGAAGTGGTAAGAGAAATGACTGGGAGACCTTTTCCATGTGTAAAGGGCTGCATAAAAGATAACAGAGCCGTTGGTAGAAGCAAACAGAATCATTGAATAATCAGATATGATCATAACAACAGTAAGCTTAATGCAACTGCAGAAATTGTCTGCACATTTCCAAAAGAGGAGTTTTTTGTCTCTAACTTCATGTATTTTTAGACTGCCTCCTATAAACAATCCAGACCAAGAAATACATCCTGGAGGAATTCCTGGAGGAATCCCTGGCAGTGTTCAAGGCCAGGTTGGATGAAGTCTTGGGTGTCATGGTTTAGTGTGAGGTGTCCCTGCCCATGGCAGGGGGGTTGGAACTAGATGATCTTAAGGTCCATTCCGACCCTAACTATTCTGTGATTCTAGGAATGCTACTGCCAAGATACCTGTGCAGCAGAAAACACAGAATCATAGATTCAGTTTGGAAGAGATTCCTGGAGGGCACCTGGTCCAACCTCCACACAAAGCAAGGCCAACTTCAAAGCCAAATGGCAATGCACAGCAACTTGGAACTTTCAAAACCATTTCTCCTTGCCTAGTGCTATTTAAACAGTTTGTCAGATAAAACAGCTGCATGATGTCGTAGATGGAGTTCTAACAGATCAAGTAAAGGAGTCAAATCACAAATAGTAATTCTTCAGACTCTTCCTGAGTCAATTCTTCTAATTTATTTTATTAAGCTGCACTGATGAGTCTCATCCCGGTGTTCTCCATTATTGAGACAACCCTATTCCAAAACATTCCTGTTTTTCTTTCTGTCTTATATTTCATTTGGTGGGTTTAAAAAATAATAAATAGATAATACAGTCAATCTGAATCTAAAATCTTCCCCTGCAAATGATTCTGACCATCAGCTGGAATATTCCACAGTAAAAGTCCTATGTTGTTTTCAGCATCTACATTTCCATTCTCTTACACTTTAAATGGGAAAAAAAAAACCCCAACAGTTTAATATCTAGAAAGTTAACTCAGGTATTGATGCTATAATTGAAATGTATCTTTTATGCTTTGATAGTTTAATTCAATATGTCTGAAAGGAAAACAGAAGATCTCTGACAGCAGCCTGTAACAGAACACAGTAAGGAGTTTGCACTACTATTGCCAATTATTGCAGGGCACATTTAAAAAGACACTGAGAAGCAATTTCAAATTTAATATACTAGAAATGTAATTAAATTATTATTTTGTACTTCCTATGCAACCATACAGTTTCTCTGTGAATTGTTAAATAGAATTTTAGAGCAGCATTGGTAGCTCCCATAATCTATCTCAGGCAATCAAGGTAGTTTCAGTAATTCATAGCTCTTAAGATAAACTTTTTGTGCTAATTCTAGTCTATAGATACCCATGTTAATCAGGTTCAGAACACTTCAGAGATTTTGTAATTTTGCTCTGATTACAAAATCAATAGCAATACTGTCTGTCAAAACTAGGACATAGTTGGTCAATATCAAAGTCAATGACATTTTATAGTATAAAAATACTGCAGTAAAGTATTTTATCAACAAGTCTCTGCCTCCAGCAGATATGCAGCTGCACGTGCTTCTCCTTTAGGGTTCAAAATTCTCCCAGAAAATTAAAACACCATTTGAGTATAACTGCACAGACTGGAAGAAACAGAAAAAGTCATCAAATGGCAGCCTTTAACATCACATGCACATGGGGTTGGATCCTCAGCTAAAACCAAACCCAAGAGCAAATAAAGTTTTAATACTCCCTTCTGATCAAGGGTTTATGTTAACCTCTGACTAAAGCTTATGTCTGAACGTTATGGACTTGGTGGCATCAGATCTGACCAACACATGCTTTTTTTCAGGTATATAAACAAGAGAAAATTCCATTACCATGACAATTGAGTTTAGTTTGAGGTTATTTCATACCCTTCATGGAATCTCAAATCAATCTAATTTGGAAGGGATCTATGAAGGTCATCTCATACAACCCACTGCTCAAAGTGGGGCCAACTTCAGGTCCAGCTGGGAGTACCTCCAAGGAGGAAGACTCCACAGCATCCCCTGGGGTTCTTGTTCCACTCTTAGATCACCAATGCAGTGGAAAACCCTTTCTTTTTTATATTTTTATCCTTGTGTCAGTAACTTCCAGCATAGAAGCCTGTGGGCAGTCTACCCACATTATTTCTGCATGCTATAAAGTCCTGGATGCATTTGGGCTCCCTGTTTCTTCTCTGGTACACTCCACAGCTTTTATCTCACCTAGATCCAAATGTAGTCACAGTATATGGCTGATGGAGGGGTGGCACCTGACAGCTGGTAACAGGCTCAGACCTGTGTTTTACTGAGCACAGCCTGAAGGTTAGACCTGGAAATGGCCTGCAATTTCATTTCCTACAATGCACTTTTACTTTTGCTCTTACTGGAAAACTCTGCGTGAATGCTGATTTGTCATCTATCCAATGTGTTACAAAGGCTTGTTGGGCCTTCTGCAGGTAAAAACCCCCAAATAATCATCACAAAACAAAAATCCCCTTTTTCATTCTGGTTTAGCTGCAGGAAGAGTCTGATCTGTTTTAGATGGGGCGAGGTGTTAGCTTTGCACAGTACCTGGCTCCCCTGGTACATAACCCCAGCAGATTATACAATACAGCTAAAAGACTGAATAACATAACACTGTTTTATGGGTCAGGGCTGCAATTATACCACTTACCCTCCTCAGTGATTGTGCCTGTTACATACTAAACCAATTTACTCATGGTAGTAAATTTTGCCCTTAACATCTGAGCAAAGTCAAAGCCTTTGTTAAAGGTACTGATGTGTGCCTGAAAGTAGGATGTAGTCCAATGTCTAAAATGGATCTGGAATAGAGCCTACATAATGCCTTAAGTAGTTTCTGAGTGGCTGTATGGTTCTTGGGCTTCCCCTCCTCTCTCTTTATTCTGTTTTGTCTTCTAGTACAACAGAAACATTTGTCTACGTAATTGTAACGTTGAAAAGCTGAACATTTTAAAAGGGAAAGTAAATAGAAGCATTTCTGAGATAATTGTTTTAAGTGTTCCCCTTTGTATGATGAAGTACTGTAGTAATTTCACTGGAAGGTCAGACAGCAGAAAGAAAAGGGAGACTAGCAGAAATAGAAAACGATAGCATGGGTTTTTTGAAACTGCTACTAATTGAATATTGGGAAAGGGAAAGATGAAGGGAAGGGGGGAGAAAAGGGGTCTTTTACATTGTGATTCTGATAGCTACTGGAGAACAAAAAGAATTAAACTGTACCCATTTTCAGGTTATTACTACTACATTTTCACACAATTGCATGCAAAGTAGGTGTTTCAAGTTTGCAAATTTCCAGCAGGAGCTGCATGTGCAACCAACCAACCTTGCATACAAAATATTACTGCTACGGATGCATCGCTGATTTTCCATTTTAATACTTGAACATGAGTTCTGATCTATTTTGTTAATAAACATTTGGCTAAGCACAGATCTCCAATCCCCAGTCCTTTGCCTGATGGATTTAAGTGTTGTAGTGGTTGGGAATCAAGTTTCCTGCAGTTAGCCAGCCACCCAGAGCAACTGGAGCTGCAGTGCTATGCTGCAGGAGGTCTCATGCAACGACAACGCAGAGCCAGCTCCCCTCAGCATTTCCAGGAAAGTTTTGACAAATGCAGTCCAGAGCCACTTGGGATGAAAAGAAGCTAACATCTTGAATGGGTTGACACAGCAACATCTCATCTCCTTGCTTTTGGACACAGCCATAAATACAGTTCTATGATGAAAACCCAAGTGAAAGCTGTTTTAGGGCAGGGGACAGACACACTCAGTCTCCAGATCCAAGAGGCAACTAAGAATTAAAACTTGCCTACAGTTCTAACACAACAAAATGAGCTCTGGTGCTACTTGCTATGACCCTATCACTGGATGAATCACAGAGTATCTGCCTAGAGATTGACAGGGCTTTTAAGTTGAGGAAAACATCTTTTTAAATCCACATAGCCATGTCACCTGGCATCTTTCATCATGTAATTAAAAATCTTCGTACTGTTATGTCAATTGCTCTTAAAACCAAAATTGCTCATATAACTTTGCACAGCACCGTGTTTTGATCTTTTTCTACCAGAAATGCCTAAAAAAAGCTACCTGCAATTGCTTACAAAAAAAAAAAAAAAAAACAAACAAACAAAAAAAAAAAAAAAAAACAAAAAAAAAACCAAACACTTCAGAAAAGATTAATTTGTGGTTCTTTAGCTGTCAAAACCAGAAAGACCTCAAAGAAATTTTCCCACAAGAAGAAATGAGAAAAAATACTTAATTTTTAGAAGTAATAACAACTTGTAATTCCAATCATTGAGAAGATCTAATAATGCAGCTTGGAGTATAAAAATTATAACTTGAAATTTCTGTTTAATCAAATGACACTTCTGTATTTTATGATCTTGCAGCTGTGTGTTAGGAAGCCCATGCACTGTATATGCTGTAGGAAGTGGAGATTTCCATGGAAAACCATAGCTTTTTAACAAAGTTTGTAGGGTTTTGGAGTTGGATTTTTTGGTATTAACAGACTTCTCATTGTCTGCCTAAGCAAATCTGAAAGAGAGGGAAAAGACACAGGACAGGAGCAAATCTGCACCTTGAATCATGTGGTATACCCATGAGCCCAAAGGTCTCCAACTTTCAGAGAATAATATGTAGTAGAAATGCTCAGATGAAGCCAGCAAGTTCAGTTATGGACAAAACAGACCATAAGTGGATAGGAAGTAGGCAAAATATTTCATTAAGCATTTTTTAGAAATATTAGCCTAAGCACTCAATTTTGATAGTTAATAGTGTAGAATAAATAGAAATCTTTTATCAATACCTATTAAGAGAACGGGACACTTTCTGGAAATAAATCTGTTGTTCCGTTTCTCATTTATTGATGTGTGCTCCATTTACCTTCTTTGCACTATGCACAAAATGCAGAAGCTTCTTCAGCCTTTAGTACATGGGCTATATATATATTTAAAGAAAAGAAATTTCATGCCAACAGTCTTCAGATAAACACCTAATTGACTGACAGTCAGTAGGTGTCATCTTCTAAATTAAAATCCAATTTAAATTTAACCGTCATACTGTTGAAGGAAAGTATTACCTTTCATTCAATAATTACACTTAATTGGCTTAAGGATTTAAATGCTACATTGGCTACAAACATTTCACTATGTGCATGATGTCTAAGTCTCCTCAGAAGCCTGCAGTAACTGTAGAGTTTGAGCCTCCTCCAAGACTTATTATAGAAACAACACCCAAAAGCCTATTCCTCCCCTTTGTCTTACTAGTTCATGCAAACATATGGCTAGATTCACAGTCTGGGGGGGTGAGTGGAAGGGGAAGGAATAATTCAGTCTATTTTAATGAAACCACATCACTTCATATTTGCCAGAAAAGCGAGAAGTTTGAAATTTTTCCCTAAATTTTGGTCTTGTCAGGGTGGAGATCTTATGCCAATCTGTACCATATTAAAAAGGTTGCTCTGCAGTAAAGAACTGTGAATATACACCAGAAACAGTTAATAAAGAAGTGTCTTAAGGTAGCATCCACTGATTTGCGGTGTCCAGGGTGTTCGGTAGGTGAAGCAAAACCAATCGAATAATGCAAATGTCTTCACGAATTCAGGTCTTTGATGATGATGATACTCGTATATAAATCAAGGGTTCCACTGTCCTTTCGCACCAAAATCTCATTTTCACTGACACTGACATCTTTTAGCATTTAATACCGCACAATCTCTTCCCTGAGCTGCAGGCTGTCAAGCTTCCAGCCTACATTTACTTTGGAAGGCCGAAGACATCCAATATTTTGCACTAGCTAGTCAATGCTTTCCAGGCTTGAGTTCTCACAGGCTAGTAACCCAAATGTTAATATCAACCCGCTGCTGTAAGACATAGCGCAGAAAGGGAAAGAGCACTAAGGTTCGCTAGGCAGCAGTGTCTTCCATTCCCAGTTCAATGCACCCTGGGAATCCTCTGCCAGAACACTCAGATTTGCCTTTCAAAGAAGAATCCACAGCCTTCACCTCTGACTGGGGCAGAATCTGAGACCAGAAGGACTGGTATTGCTGCTTGGGTTTAGACAAGCTTCAATAATTAGTTGAGCTAACAACGGTGATTCTAAGCCTTTGAAGTTGGGGCCATTTGTATAAGAACTAATCCTTTGGCTTTGTTCTTTTCTGTTCCAAGCGCTACTTTGAACCCTTTTACTCATATGATTTGAGTTCACAACTTATTCCTTCAAAACCTCTTTTATATTATGACTTTCTTCATCCCAGGTTTGGAAAGGACCTTGCAGAATTCAGCCTCCGTCACATAAACAGAGATTTATTGCTCATAGAATTCTCAACAACCCAGTGATTTTTATAACCGTTTTACAAACTTTTGGCCTTTTATGGGGGTCTGCCCATCATAAGCACCAATTATGTCTTCCATCTACCAGCCAGGTGCAGAGGAAGCTTCCCAAAGATTTACCATCAGTCTGCAAAATAACACTACCTCGCCAGCCAATGAATACTGTCGCTGTGATTTGTGGCTGCTGGCTTCAGTCAGTTTGCTCTGAACTACTGAAAGGAATTACTCATGAAATTCTTCAAAACCGCCTTCTTCTTCTAGAATAAAATACCACAGTTTGTCTTCACTGTGCTGCAGGGTGAGGTTCAAGAATATTTAGAGGATGTGCTAACATACAGACATTGGGTACCCCAAAACTGTTCTGGCTCCTTCAGGCTTGACAGTACTGCCAAACATCTCTCAAATTTTAAGACCACGTAAATCCACTACCACAGTTGGTAGCTGATTTTCTGATTTGGCCCTTTACTATTTTCTAGCTTAACCAAGCTGAGATAGCCCAGTACATCAAGCATCCCTGTGTGTATTGACCTGATGGAGTTCTGTGTATTTATGCTACTGCAAGCTATGAATAAGCCATAGATTTAATTTAGGTTTTACCCAATATCCTTGCAAAGGAAAAAAGTGTTATGGTCCCTATTTTAAAGTTGGAAGACAAAGCATCAACACGAAACACCAGACAACCACAAAGAATGGTGGCTGTATTGGGATTTACAGAGAACTTTGCTCCTTCATACCTGATTAAAAGACTGAGTCCTACATGACATCCAGGGGGCAAAAAAGCCAAAACCAAAATAGAAACAAAGAAAACCCCAAATACCAACAAAACAAAAAACTCCAAGTGGAGATGAACAACAAAACAATAAAAACTCCCCACTCAACACTCCAAATTTTAGTTTTATAGTTGCAGCAACTTGATGAGTTTTGCAGATCGCAGCATTCCATGAAGTGAGTTGTTTATGCCTGCTGCTAGTGTTAGGTTATTGGATTTGAGGTTAGTGCTCAACATCCACAAAAGAATACTAGATTAACAGCTTTCCAGCTCCTTTGGCCTCTGTTTTCTATACAGAAGATGGGGAATTAACTTGGAGAAGATTGCTTTTGATTTGCTCAGGATAGAGATGGGATCATACGAGAAGAGCAAGCAATTGCTTAGGTTTTTTTCTGTATGGTAGCAAACATTATAGTTACTCAGCAATTTTACAACACCTGCTACTTTTAGTGCAGTATTTGTGTTCGCTTATTATATCCTCTTATTGCCCAGCAAAGATAATGAAGGGGCCCAGGCTACCTACCAAGGGTCATGAAAACAATAACAACTTAACATACAAGCACTGCCTTCTGCTTTAGGGCTGTTTTATAAGATTTACAGCTAGTAGTTAGTAGCTCTCCTGGTAACTCTGCTTGAGTCGGAGGGACATCTGATGATTAAGAACTGCTCCTGCAAAGTGTGTGTCTCACACAAAGGAATGGGTAAAACCTCAATAAATAAGAGTGCCTGCAAAAGTCAGTACAGACAGATGTTCTTCCAAAATGAAGTATTTGTCATTAGAATAAGTGCAAGTGTGTCAGGTCAGAGAGTAAAGACTTGAGCTGAAGTTAACAGAACCAATACAAGTCTGGGTCTGCCTGATGGTTACTATTAGAGTGCCAGAAAAGACAAAGGCGGCAGCAATACAAAAGAAAAACGAAGGAGAACGTAGACAAAAAATACATAGTGCTATAGAAGAGGGTAAAATCTGCGCTAGTCAAAAACCTCTTTAGACTATCAGGAAACCTTCAGAAAGAGATTAAAATCTAACATTTTACCTATATGTATATAACAACAAAATTGAGAGGGTGTTCCTTACTTGAAAAGTTTCTTACTGGGGCTA
Source organism: Lathamus discolor (assembly GCF_037157495.1). Classification (NCBI taxonomy): domain Eukaryota; kingdom Metazoa; phylum Chordata; class Aves; order Psittaciformes; family Psittacidae; genus Lathamus; species Lathamus discolor. The sequence goes on along the minus strand of NC_088894.1, from coordinate 8,654,153 downwards.
ACAACCTCTGTCAGAGGAGGGTCAGCAAATGGGGGCAAATAGATAAGAGAAATGACTGAAAACCCCATGGGCCTCTTCCCGTGAAGGGGAAGCAAAGGAGCAAATGTCCTTTCCCCAACAGAGCAAATGTCCTTTTCTTGCAGCAGGGTGCAATGGAAACAGGAGACAGAACTGAATGTAAAACAGCTGCTTGAAGGCCGTGATTGCAGTAGTGAAACCATTTGGGTGCCTTTCTAGTGCCAGAGGAAAGAGGTCTTGCTCCCTTTTTTTTACTCTCTGCCTCTCGCCACAAAACATCTCCTGCCTCTCCCACCTGCTGCTTGCCTCTCCTTCCATAGGGTAACTCAGCCATGTTTCAGATTAAACCCACAAATATTTATTGTTGGATCAGCTGAATGAGTTGGCAAGTGGGATGCTGGATTTCAGAGGGAATGCGAGGCAGAGGGAGGAGGAGGATGGAAGGAAGTGCTGCCTCCATCATGGGTGGCTGAGCCAGACTGCCACAGACCAGCCTATGGAACCAAGGCTGGAAAAGTAGGTCAGTGCCTATACTGCAGAGGGGAAATGTTAAATAGAGTTTGGTTCAACACAGGGTTTTTTGCAGCCTAGAAGCACTGGCAGGAACAATGAGTTCAGGAAAAGTTGAACAGACTCTTAAGATTCTACTAAATATTAGGATTATTACTTTTTTCTTCTCCCTTTCTCCTCTGCTCTAGCCAGGAGAATCAAATTGGTTGCTTGTTAATTAGGACTGTGCTAACAGAGTATAGTGTTAAAGTTGAACAGAGATTTTAATAATAAATCTTTCACTGTCAAGCATCATCTACATGCTCCCTTTTGTCGTGGGAGAGAGGAAGTCTGTTAGAGCAGTGGAGAACCACTTTGTAGAAGCCTGGATTCGATGCATTTGAAGTTATGCCCCTGATTTCATTACAGTTAGATTTCATCCGGAGGCTAAATATCAAACAACTGAAATCTTCTGAAAACCTTCTGAGGTAAAAAAAGCCCAGCTTTTGGACAATTTTCATACCACTAAAGAATATTAATTTATTATTAATGTCTCAGGTGCACAGATACCACATTTCTTTGCTCTTGGAGAGGTAAAAGGGGTAACAGGAGAAAACTGGCAATCCCATTCATTCACTAAACCACAAAGTTACCCTATTCTCTGTCACTAATTAGTTACCAGCCACTGCAGAGTGATGTTACTTTGGGTAGGATGACAAAGTGCTAAGCAAATGCATTTGATCATCTGCCCCTGGTGTTTCTTGAGACAGTAACTGATGGACATGGAAGTGCCAAGCAAAACTGTTTAAGTCTTTGGAGAGAAACCTAATTTTGCGGGAAAGCCTGTTTTCATTTAATACACCAGAAAAAAACAGCCCCATTGTTCATCTATATGAAAAAAAGAGACACTTAATATTGCCAAGGGCAGTGAGTCCTTGCACAGTCTATACAAGCAGCAGCCATCCAAGCTAACATGGCTGGGAAATGGAATACCAGAATTTGTCTAGACTGAGACCAACTGTGAACTGAATTATGTGCATATAAAAGATTGTGCTGACCTAAAACAAAGCCGAATGCAAAGACATCACTAGCCAGGTAATGCAATCTTAATTTGACAGACCTATGCAATTTTAGCACTTTTCTTGTTCACTTTTTTAAATCAAATTATTAGAGAGTGGGATTTAAGATGGATAAGTAACTGGAATATCATTTACCCATGTCGTAAAACAGGCAAATAGCACAAATTACTTTGCGCTAACTCATATGAGAATTTTCTTCCTTTTCTACAAGTCTGGGATTTTGTTTAGAACCCTTAAGAAACACAATTTCATGCTTAAGTCAGTCAGATCTTCATGTTTCATTTAGGTTTCCTGCAAAACCATCAAGCTGTTCCAGTTTCACTTGAAAGGTTTAAGACCCAAGCCAGTAAGAAAATATGAAACCAGTTAAATTATCCAATTACCTTTTTATACCTTCAGCTCAGAGAAAGCGATATTCCAAAACGTGGCTCAAACTCTGTTTACATAGAAAAATTAAAAGTTTTTTATTACAAATTTTCCAGGGATATAGGAAGTCACATTCACTCCTCGCTGTCACAAGAGCTCTAAGTCCTCATTCACCCTCTTGGATCTCAATAGCACTGACTCAGCTGGTTGAGAAATCAGAATTTCCCCAAAATAATTTTGCTTAAGGTATTATATTTCCATTGAAGCAGATGTTCCAAGACCTTCAATCTCCAAAAACTTTGCCACTTACAACAGATCACAACTCTTACCATTTGTGCCCCAAGTCCAGTAGGTATCAAACCTGCACATTATCCAAATTCCATGTTTTAAAACTGTCGTCGCCCTCTCTGCTCTCTAACATAACCTACGTTACTCCTCATGTAGATGTGCGGTCAGAGGTTCTTCAAAATTAATGGGTAATATCTAGTTATCTTCCTCTATTTCCCCTTCACAAACTTAACATATGCATCAGTAACTCTTATAAGTAGTTTCTGCTGAAGCCACAGTGCTGCTTTGCTTGTCCCCAGAGCAGAAGAACAAAACAAATGGCTGTTTTCATACAATTCTTCCCAAGGTCTTCAGTGCATTTAATGGGTTCAGGATTTGATTTGTGCAAGGAAGAACTTGTCCTTTTACTAGTCAACATGGCTTGCTTGAAAATATGTCTGATGTGGCCTTATTATATATTTTAACTTGCTGACATCTAACAATCGAGCAGCAGTCAGATTGGAAGCTCAAGGATTAAGCAGCACTTGTTTCATATATCATCTTTCAAAACCAATAGAAAATGGCATGCTCTCCCCAGCTGTCTGACAGTGAAAGAAAGGAAACCTCATAAATAATAATATTTCAGTTAAATTAAACTTCTCAGGAAGGAAAATGTAAAAAGGAAAATATAGATTAAATGGTGCTAACTTAAAAACAAATTCAATGACAATAGGAGAAATATCTGTTCTTTCAGTGAGCTGTTTGAGTAATTATATTTTAAATTCATTTAATTGTTCAAAACCAGGGAAGAAAAAAGCATGTAGGAGACTGAAAAATTTCCATAGAGTGATAACTAGTTTATACATAGTGCACAAGTAAAGACATACTCCTCAAATGGATTAATTAAACTAAGCAACAGTCTTTCCTACGCCTGCTCACTCACAAAGCATAGCTTGTCACGAAGGCCTCTCAGTCATCTAGGAAGATTTTGAAGACTATATGCTATGAGCTTATTTTCTATATCAGAATGGCTTTCTCATGCTTCACTCCTTCACAGAGGTTGACTAGCACACTAAATAAATTAATACAGATGAAGTCCAAAGCATAGAAATAGAAAGAAGGTAAAAGTACAGACAGGAGTTCTCCTTTTGATTCTCTCCCTCTCTAACAGACTCATTCTATTTCCTTTGCACCATAATCAGTTTTCTTTCTTAAGGCCATTCTCCATCTATATATCTATATTTGGCACCAGCTCCCTATATGTCCCATTTTGACCCTACTTCAGATACCATCAAGGTGTGTCTTCTCAAGAAGCACCATTTCTTGATCTCCCCAGAATTACAGATAGTGCTGGGACAGTTCAGAAGCGCTACTGGTCATAACCACCAGCTATTTCTTCACTTAGGTTGCTGGGGATCTACCTTTACCTGACTTGTTGCTTGGCTTGAGTCACATCTCAACCAAAATTCATAAATTATAACAGGACAAACCCTTTTTTCTAATTATAGCAGCATTCTATATAAGGCTAAAAAGGAACCCATATTTTTTAGCCTAATGAAACACTTTCCTTATTTTGATGTATAGGGTAGAGCAAATCCTTTGGTTCTTGATTAAAAACTTGTGGTTGCCGTCCTTCCTGTGTCCACCTTAAATGTTCTCCAATTCCATTCAAAATTGAGGATGTGTTCCTTCTGGGATCACACTGGTCTGAAAACAGTATCTTATATAAAAACTAATTTTATAGCGCATTATGTACATTATTTTTGTCCTTAAATGTCTCCTCAGCTAGCAAATGAGTAGTTCTTCATTGCATCCATCTGGCAGCTAAATCAAAACTCTTTCTTTTCTTTACCAGTTTTTTATGAAATAAATGTTACTTCCCTAGAACACTTTTTTATATTGTATCAGGAACACACCGTTTCTTCGAGATTAATAAGATTTCAAGAAGTTTCTATCTTTTGTATGAAAATGAGCTGTGCAGTTACTGAAATTATCAAAGTCAGTATGGGAAAAACAGGTCAGCCTTTCTGACCAACTCTCCCACACAATTTATTCAGGAATATATATCTCCAAAGTGGGGTGTTAGTTTTGTGTTCAGTGAGTTTCAACCTTTACCATTTTTTCTAATTATGTCCAGGCTGCAATTAGCTAATTAGAAACAGTGCGGCCATTTGAAGATAATTGAATTTGCAGTTACTGTCTTTGTTGTGTACCTATTGTAGAATGTTTTCACAATGCGCTCTCTATTAATATAGTGATAACACATTTTGCATGCAAGAGGGTGTGGTGGAACCATTATGAAATTAATTTGATCAATGATCAGTTCGAGTTCATAGAGATTAAGATAACACAAGTCTGAGAAGGCAAAGGGCGTAGATAGAATCAGAGTAGCCTACAGCAGCAGACATTGTAGTAGGGCTCTGGAGATTAGAAGACAAACTGAACTGCAGGAGAATGAGGGAAAGGGAGGAAAAGGGGGTTAAACATTGCATCCATTGCAGTTACATAATATCGTGTATTTCTATAGTGCTCTACTCCCACAATCCACTAAATGGTTTGCAGACTTTAATTAAATGAAGCCATAAATCTTCCTGTGAATAGAGAAATAGAGTTACTAATCCACATATGATAAAACTGGGAAGCAGAAAGGCCAATAATGGGATTCCATCTCTCAGGCACCATCACCTTCCTAAGCCATTCAAAGAGGATCTAGATGTCCTCTTGGCTTTCAGCTCACCAACAGCCTTGATTCTCATCTAATAGATCCTTTATCTATCTAAATGCCTTCTAACCTGCACAGAGCAGCTAGAGTGGTACAAACCAGATCATCTTTACTATTGCCATAGTAAAAGTGCAATGGTGGGACTAACTGAAGGTGCTAAATGCCAGCAATAGGAGGAGGAATCCTCTATCATCTTCAGGGCTCTTATCTAGCAGAGGACAAATAAAGACACAAACCTGTAGAAAAGAATCAGAAAGACAAGATCTCAGCAGATAACTGCAGCAGTTCTTGGAAAATCACATCTATTTCTCAAAAGACTGGAGTTGTCATTGGTCAATGTCCGTATTTCTAACAAGTGCTTAGGTTTGCTGTTACAGCTGTGATACAGCTATCAAACTGCAGAAACAGAGCTCTGAACACATTATGCAATATCCATATGTCCTTCTGCATTAGCTTTCATGCTTTAAATGTTCATGCTTTTATGGCGTTCTGTTGTGTAAAGAAGGAAAAGATCAAGTATGAACCAGAACAAATCCTTTTTCATCTTTTACTGATTCTATTATTGTATTAAAAAAATAATCATTCTGCTTTCAATTATCAATAAACAATATTATCACAAAGATTAAAGGACTTGATTACAGTCATCACCTTGTGATATTACAATAAACATTAAAAATATATTCTGAGTATTTACACTATCCTGTTTTTACTCCACAGAGCATCTCACAGCCTTCATTATATTCTTATAGGTCCTAATGGAGAATTATTCTACTCCACAGATGAAGGAATGCATGGTCCCAACAGCACCACAAAGCACAGCTAAGGTTCCAGAAATACATTAACTGTTATCAGAGCACTGCTTCGATTCAACCGAGATCAGATGATTTTAACATGGACAGTCCTGAAATGACCACACTGTTTCGAAGTCTGAACTAGTTTGTTTACTGTTACCCTAGATTCACACCTAAAGAGTTCAAATAACTGAAGAATAAAGAATTACATAGTAAAGGAAGATCCCCTCAGTGTCCTAAGATGACTGCCTCCTTCTCTGTATGTATAACCCCCCCCCCAGATTTAATTTAGAAAAATAATAAGACACTTCTTGAGTGCCAAACTGCATCACTGATGAAAAGAACCCAAATAAAAACAACCTAATCTTTTTTTAAAGCATCACAGGGCATTCAAGTGGACTTTCATGTTGTTGTTCTCACACATGATTACCTCCCTGCCTACTTCCTTTCTGATCTGAGATTGCTAACGTAAAGCTTTGATGAAAAGATTTTACAAAAGATAGTAAAGATGTGATAAGACTCAGTATGTCAGCTTAGTACACTATCTTGTAACAGGGTATTTATTCATACTCCTTTGTTCTCAGTAATGCTGAGAAAAAAAGCCTGAAAGGGCTTCTTCTAAGTACCCATTCAGTGTTTAAAATGAGTTTCGAGCAAGCAAAGATGAGTCTATATTTACTCTGCTCTTGACACTTGCCCATTAGCATAGGAACTGCCAGTAACCTAAATGTGAGCAGACTATCATGTACATACTGGCTTTTACTCTTCAGTGTATGCAAATTATCTACCCATTAGATATGGACATGACATCCTTCAGCTAGTTAATACAAATGATTGAGTCATTCTCCCTGCATAGAGCAGGGACATTGTTTAAAATTCACATAAAATATACAGCACCCTTCAGCTGCTGATCTTTTCGGAGTTCCTTTGAAATAGTTCACTGCGCTTAGTTCAAAAGAAAATAAAAATCCCAGAGGAAAGATTCAGAATAAATATTTATTTGGCTTCCTAGACAAACTAAAGCAAAATTGAGGAAGAGGCGTTGGATGGCGGCGGGTGAAGACTCAGAGAAAGTGGGAGGTTTGGCAGTCAGAGCAGTTCTTTTGAAAGAGTGAGGTGGATGAGGGGAAAGAGAAGTTGAATGGAAAAAGATAGTGCACAAGTAGTGGTAAATACATTAAACAGTATAAAATCCTGAACAAAGCTGTCATGTAACATCAAAAGTCATGATGTATGAAAACTGAGAAACACACACCACAAGAAAGCTGTACCTGAGAGAAGTCAGCCTAGAACTGGTGGCCAGGAGAACACACGAGAGGTCTTCTTCTGACATTAAATCTCAGGGGCTGGAAATAAACTACATCAGCATTTGCACACTCGCAGCTTGTCAAAGCAACCCGTGCCGCCATGCTGAAATGCACCTGCGTTCCTACACTGGGTGTCAGGCTGCCTGCAAATACAGGACACCCCTGTGCTCCCTGGGGCAGGGCTTTACACAAGGCATTTTTCCCTGTAGACGTGTGGTTTAATCAGAGTTCTGCAACAGCATGTGCCCACTCTGGCTATCTGGAAGAAGTTATGGGATATCCCCACAGATCCACAGATTTACATGGCAATTCATAAAGTTTATACTGAGCATGAAGGTACAAAGTATACTTCAAGTACAGGCCACAGGAAAGTTTTATTAGAGGTGCGGGAACTTGTTGACATATGTTTTTGATTGGAGTATTTTCAGAATAAGTTTGACCCCAGCAGAGTCCCTCAGGCAATATGTGAAATGCCTGAGAAAGTGTCCAGCCAGATTTTACCTGTGTTGAGGTATGCATTCATCTGTTCTTCATCAGAAAGATGATTATTTAAGCATCATTACCATATTTATCTCAGCATGATATAAGAAATAAAAATACTGGGAAACCAAATGGTGTTGTTCTTTAGACGAAATAATCCTTTCAGTATCAACATCTGCTAGTTTGTTTATTAGTCAACATCACAGCCAGTGACAGTCCTTCGATCAGACACAGAATGTGATCAGCATTTCATCTGCTCGGCATGAGTTTTAACTACGTGCAAAAAACCACTGTAACACTAAGAAACATTAAGTTCAATATAAACCCCATTTTGAAGGTTTAAGTGGTTACCATCGTTATGGTTGCTCTGTGTACTAAACAGATATTTGTCTGCAATTAGATTTAAATCAGAATTTGCTTCTTTGGGGGATTAGGCTGTGACATTTCTTAACATAAGTTAGATAAGAATACTTTGCACTTGCATGTGAACAAATATGATACATGTGTCTGTGTAAAGCTAACGCAAACAATACTTCTAAAGAAAGAGAAATATGCTCAGAAGTGTTTGTGCTAGTGTAACTTGGCATAGTATCACCAGCAGTAATTAAGGAGTTTTTTTCATTGGAATCCCTTTTTATAATGTAGTCTCGGGCACATAGAGGTAAATAGCTCCCTTTGCAATAGAAAAGCAACTAATAAACACATTAATCACTTTAATCATAATTAGAAGCTCCACAGATCAAATCTGTAAGGATCACATCCAAATGAAGATATACAAAATAGTACATCTGATTGATGACAAAATAGTCATCTGATTGCTGCTGCTCAAGAGTAAAAGAAAAACCAGGGGGGGAAAAAAACAACAAAAGACAAAACCAACCAAAGAAACCCCAGAAAAATCTCCCACCAAAATAGTCCACCTTAATAATCATGAGTCAATGGTTACATCAAAACGTTAACAAGGATGACCGCAGTTGTGGAACTTAAAGCAGAAAACAACAATAGACACAAAAAGACAATTTGGTGCAACTGTACCTTGACCAAAAAGTCATTTCTGTTTAAATCTACCCCCAAAAGGAGTGGGATTTTGTGTACTGTGATGCTTTGAAACACCATCCTCAGCGCCTGTAAATGGCCAGGTCTTTGTTGCCAAAATGAAAACTTTTGATGCCAAATAAACACTGAATCTCCTTGCGCAAAGCAGAGTAATGCAGAGGCTTAACACCAACATACAAAGCTTGCCAATGTTGTATACGTACAGGACTTGGTTATCATTTTCCCTATTCTATCCCAGCAGTTTCCAAACTGATATTAACAACAAAATAGAAAAAGTCTGAACTGAGCTCCTATTAGTTTTAACAAGAGTGCTGCCATTAAAGAATGAAATGCTCTTTCTCCCACTAAAAACAAATGCTATAGGCAACAAGTCATAATTACTAGAAAAATTTCAGTTATGTAAATGTAACTGTCTTAATTGTCTCTGCACTACTTATATTTTCTAGATTTGGATCAATTAATAGTACTTTTCATGCAGTAGTTGCTGCTCTGGATCATTGCACTGTGCACAGACAAAAACTGTTTTGATCGAAGATGTGGGTCTTGTAAACCAGCTGCTCGATCTTACCGTCAGAATCAATTTCTCATGTAAATAATCTGGGAAAAAGCTTTGCTATCTGAAGATGGAAAAAATAATTATATAAAATTTCTTCTGTGAAACTTATTTCAGTCTTCAGACTGGACACCAGCAGCATTTTGTTCTTCCCTCCCCGAGTTAGGAACTAGAAGACCAAAAAGAGGGGAAATATCTAGAGATACTGCTAACATACATAAAGCTGTGTGAAACCCAGAATACTTTCTCCACCTGGTTGAGTTTGTAATTTTTAGCATTGTACTCGTATTCATTTTACAGAAACCATTTTGTGAAATTGCATTTATTAATGAGATCAAGGCAGGGAAATCAAAAGGGTAACTAAAGCTTTGTAATGGAAAACAGGGAAGAGAGGGAGCCGATACCGGTGCTGTAGCCAGAAGAGCTGGCAGGGGTGTAATATAGGATACTTTCCCCAGTTGAAAAAGTCACGCAGCCAATGGGGACAGAGAAACCTCCAAGCTGGGAGATTCATAAAGCAGAAACATTCACGTATTTCCAAACCGGGGATACGGACGGAAGAGAGGTGCAACAGGGAGAGTTTTCAGTTGCAGTACATGCGCACAGCTCTACTGAAGTAGAGCAGCTGAGAAGGCAGCCAGCGCATTCACGTCACATTGTTATATTGCTGTATCTGAAACTCGCTAAGTTTAGAGGAGTTTGGACACAAGAACTAAAATTTTTTACTTCACTGTATATTCCCTTAGGGATCCGAGCCCAGAAATCACAGCACAGAAAGCCTATGGAGAAATACACCTGCCTGATTACTGATTCAAATTTGTTGCGTTAGACACAGTTATACACATGTGAAACCTAATGCATACACATCAGGGATTTGTTTGATATGCAAAAGTAGAAACTATGTGTTGTATCAACAAAATACAGACTGAAGAGTCTTGCACCTGGGCTTTAGTCTTGCTGGGGAGAGACCTGAGACTAAAACCCCTAATTAAATATCCATACCAGTACAGCATTTAAACAAATCCAGTTTCAAACTGACGTACGTGACTTCAGTCCTTTCTCAAACTGTTTTTAGATGGATAAACTCAAGAACATAAGCAAATGAAAAAAATTCTTCATTATTCATTAAAGGCTTTTAGTGCTTCATTAGTTTTGTTGCTATAATCCACTTCTGATTAGCCAGGTTGTTAAACAGCCATTGCCAAGTGCTGCTAAAGTGTATGAATTTCTTTTCAAGTACAGTAGTGCCATTTGAATGTAGCTGGCAACATCTTAGCAGGTGTTATGACCATACCTGCAGAGTATAAACTGTGATTTCTTTAGCACTCCCTTTTTTAATCATGTTTTCATATGAATTTTCATTTAGACATAACACAGTAAAAAAAACCTGTTAGCATTTTAGATTGCTTAGCAAAACTACCTTGTCAGGTCAGGCTGATAGTGTAGGCCCAGGTGGATAACATAACGAGAAAGAAAGTGGAGGGAAGGAAAAGACACGTATTCTGACCCAGCATCATATGCTGATGACCAGAAGGGACAAGAAGTAATGAGGCATTTACATGCAAAACTCCAGATCCCAAAATTTAAATTCCATGAGCTGCTTCAGGCTTAATTTCTCCCTGCAGGACAGAAACCTCTAGCAACTACAACAGAGACTACTAATACTAGAAGCCAGCTCCAATAACCTTGAAGAGGTATTAGCTTGCAATTTACCTTCTCGTATATTCTTCTTGAATGTCCCAACTCCCCTAGAGTTCTTGCCCTCTCACCAAGAGCTGTGACTTTGAAAAGTTAAAAGCTCACATTTTAGACAAGTTGTGTTTCTCACATAAGTCAAGTTTCTAAAATACTGAAAATCTGCTATTTTATACCCAAACCATCAGAATCAGCAAAATCTTTCTTTGACTTCACTGAGACTGTGTGAGGTGTGCCTTTGGCTGGAACTGGGAGAGAAAAAGTGGAATATTTGGCTGATATTGCCAACACAGAGCACCCAAAACAGTCCCTGCCTTCCCTTTAATCCTGGATCCATAGGGTCACTGTTAGCTCTTCTTCCAGCCCCAGACAGAGCTCCATGCACTCCAGTTGAGCAGTGGTGTAGGTAGCAACCAGTCCTTGTGTATGAAATTATTGCAAGTAGACTCTTATTATAATAAAGCTCAAAACCAAGCATAGCTTTGCAGTTACTTATATTTTAAAATCTAAGGAGAAGCATTTTCAGTAGTCAGGTGTTTTTCAGAAATGAACAGCAACTGCTACAATGTGAGGGTGGGGAAAAAGAATATCTGCTTTCCTATATTTTGTTTCTTTACATCAAAGCTGACATTATGAATACATTATTAACAAGTTAGGAATCTAATTGAAGTCTACAATGCCCTTTAATTACATAAATTGCGTTCATATATTCTCAATTTAAATAGATTTTAGTTAAAAGACTCCTGATGTCTTTATCTGGCTGCACTATTTTCAACTTCTCTTCTTCAAAATCTGTCCCTATGAAGTCTTCAGAATTATTTCCCAAAGAAAAGTGACTGAGGACCGTTTATCAGGAGCTGCATCCACCCATACAGGGCAGCAGATGCCCAGGAGTTTGTAGACAGAACCTTTCTGCCCTGCATCTTAAGGAAACAATCCTTTTTTATGACGAGAACTCTCTAAGAGCAGATTTTACAAGGTGCAGTCATCAGTGTTAATGTATTCAGTTACAAAAGACAGGTGATAGTATCAGTAAGTCTTTAGGTGAAACACCTCAAGAACAGCATCCTGCAATCTATTACCCAAAAAGTCTCACAGTTAGGGTTGCAGATGCATAACGCTAGCTTTGATATAAAAGGAAAAATTTGAGCTGAAAAGTTAGACATTATCTCAGCTACTCTGTAGCTTGTTCAGTGAAGCCTTCTTTTTGGAACCAGTACAATTTAACTGATGAGCAAAAGTAGCATAAACTGCTTAATGAATGATTGAGAGACATAGTACAAACATTGCAGGCTTTTATTCTGATATTATTGCTTTAAATACCTTTAAAGAAAATTCATACATGGTTTAGAGACTCTACTTAGGAGGGAGAAAAGGGAGACAGAAGGTTCATGTACATGCTAACCTGAAGCAAGCACAGTAAATGACAGATTCAGTGGGGAGGAAGGTTTTGATTCTTAATTCAGAGTAAAGGAATGAACTGATAGCAGAAACAATTGGGGCACATTTAAATTTTCTTTTACAGTTTCTTGGACAGGAACCTTTTTTAATCAACCTGTAGATCTGTACATCCTAGAGCAAAGGTCAGGTATGTACATTGAGTGAACAAGGATTAACATGCATTTGCCTTTTTCTGCCTGATATCTCACCATGTGCATCACTTTTATCTCGTAAGAGAGGTGACTGAGGAAAGCAAACACATGGCTTCATGTTCTGTTAATGAGATCACAGGAAACATTTTGTACCATTTGTCATGTACAATGGCACACCTGATCACAGAGCACAGCCTGCACACCTTCAAGCTTGGTTGCTTTCAATATAGTCTTGCTGGAAAGAAAAAATGAAAGTTTTTTGTTTTCTTTTCGAGCATTTTCCCTGAATTTCCATATATGTATATGCTCAAGGCAGTGTCAATTAAACACTTCATACTATACCCAGCCAGCTCTTCTATCTTGGAAAATAAGCTTATTTATAGAACACTTTGATTTCATAGCATGTTCAAATTGCATGGGACATGCTTTCAGAATCACTAGTGCATAATCTAAAGCTTTGGAAATAAAAATATTGCTGTCTCATATTTTACTTAATACCGAAAATCCCATGATCCCATTTTCTGTGTTACCATACCAGGATAAAAGAATTCTTATCGTGAAACATTCTTTCCCGAGGAAGCCATTAAAATGCAAGTCTCTGTATTTCATCAAACAAGTTCTGCATTCACCTCCCCAGAGTGGATCACAGCTTCTTTGTGTCACTTTGAGTTTCAGGAAACAGTATTTGCACGGAAAATGTTCATAAAGGCTCTTTGTAGCATTCCCTGACTAATGGCGGCATTAAGGTGGAGGGAAGATCAATGCTATTTGAGCACAATTTGCTAATTGGGGACAAGTGACAAGAGTGAACAGAGGGAGATAGAGAACTATCGTAGAATACTTAGAGTAGATTTAGGCCTTTGTTAAAACATTGGATTGCTTAGGATGAGCTTGGAAAATTAGTCAGAGGAAGTAAAGCAAACATTTAGCTGAAAAAAGTCGGCAACTCTTTAGTGTTGTATGCAATATAATTTTCTGAATAGATAAGATGAGGTTCAAAATCAGGCACTTAAGTAAAGTTAGGTGGCAACTGAGGATACTGAGATGCCTAACGCTACTGTCTCAATCTCAGACTAAGATTCTTAATATCATATTAAGAGGGACTACTGATTCTTGACAATTTGGTTGAAATTCATGGTGTGGGGGAACAGGTTGAGAAGAGCACCAACATGCAAAAAGCTGTCAACTTTAACATCTCCAAAGCATTTATATGGTTGGTGGAAAGGGAAGGTTACACATGGAAAGTGTTGGTGCTCCAGCAGTTACCTCCCATCCGTTTGGCCACACCTAGAAACTTAAATTTCAAGTCCACCCTACGTTCAAAGCATTGGTTTTAAGTCAGTGAATTATCATAGAATCATAGAATAGTTAGGGTTGGAAAGGACCTTAAGATCATCCAGTTCCAATCCCCCTGCCATGGGCAGGGACACCTCACACTAAACCATCTCACCCAAGGCTCTGTCCACCCCGGCCTTGAACACCGCCAGGGATGGAGCACTCACAACCTCCCTGGGCAACCCATTCCAGTGCCTCACCACCCTAACAGGAAAGAGCTTCCTCCTTATATCCAATCTAATTTTACTTGGTTGTTGGGGCAGGTCTATTAGATATGTGTTAGGGGTACCCAAGAACATGAGTACATGGAGCTAAAAGTACAGTTTCAGCTGCCTGCAAACTCTGCTAAGAAATACTGTACTTAATCTCCGGAATATACAGCTCTTTCCTTGCTCACAAAGTGAAATAGTGTTACTGAGATATTTGAACTCTTTTATTCCAATCAGAATTTGTTAAATTTACTTATTATTATGATTAAATGTAACTTATTAGTTACATTTACAGATGCAAAAAGTTGGGCCAGATTACTGAATCAGAAATTCCATAGAAAAATAAAAAGCTGATGAATATATACAGAGGCAGAACCTAAAACAGAGGAAAGCTTAGCCACCTCTCTCACAGAGATTTTTTTTCCTGAGGACATTAGCAATGTGCAGCACAAACACCTTCAAAGCATACATGCTCAGGCTGTATTAAACACCAGAAATCAAAATGCTTCAACTATCAAAGATTTTTCCCTATAGGGTGGTAAAGATGAGGAGAATAGTCACTAATCTAAGAGTTTGAAACCAATAATACAAAAACTTTCATACAATATACTTTATTGCAGATCATATGTTGCAAATCGTACGTTGTTGCTTTTAGCAGAGTACTCATAGTGTACATTTGTTCCTCCTGAACTACATAACATATAATTTAACCTCTTCCAGAATATAACCAGCATAAAGAATGCTGACAAATCTTTGGGTTTGGTTCAGAGCATCTCTCACAAGCTGAATGAAAAGAGTCCTAGGGAACATTCAGTGGTAATCAACCTTTCAAATGAAATTTTATATCCTCATATATAATTCCATTTCTGTGATCCAAGTCTCTATGAGATTTTACAGGTCTCAAGAAGGATTCATCAGAACCCATTTAATTGCTAGAACAGCTTATTGGAATCACTTCCACGCCACACTATGGCTCTGCCTACCAAAGGACTGCAAGAGCACAACTGCCAAAGTCAGCAGTAATAGTGTCAACGCTTGCATCTGTTCTGGTACTGAGAAACACGACTTCTCCCACAAACCTAAACCCAAAATAACTGCAACAGTGGCATCATAATATTAGCACATGCATGTTCCTAATGCTTACTACACTAAGACATACTTAATGCAAAGTCAAAGTTTCTTCACAGGACTGTAAGTTAGCCTTAATTATTTCAATATACGGAAAAGATGGTTTTTAATGGGTAAAAGCTCATCTGCTGGTGCAAGCTGAATAACAAGGGTCCTGATTTCTATGTAGAAACCCCCCAGAAAGTTCAAAAGTGTTGTTTGCTATAGGAAAACATCTTTATGGATTCTTCTGCTTTTTTTTTTTTATTCCTCAAACAAAAATCCTGTTTGAAATGTGGCAGTTCATGAACATTTATTTGGATTTCTACAGACCTAAAGGTTTATGTCCGACTGTTGTAGAATTACTTCTTTAAGTGAGCTGCTCTTTCCTGCAGTACCTTTACAAATGATGCAAAAGTTTGGGATGTTTTTAATGCTTCTAAAGAGAATGATCTTCTTTGCACCATCAACAATCAGCTGGTCTGCAACCCCTTGAATAATTACATACTTATTTGCCATCTCGTAATGCTTCCTTTATCATGCCTTTATCCTGAACTTGGTAAGAAATTGCTGAAAGGAAATTTCAAGCATTTACTATATGATGGCTCACAACAACATAATTCTTGTAGGGATGGCCAGATGCTGCTCCATGCAGCCTCTCGGGGCAGGCTGGCTGAGCACGTAAGTTTAGGAGTACTGGGGAGGAGAGGGCTCTGCCTCCACATGTCATCTGCTCAGCTGGTGTCAGCAAGTCCAGCATCACAAACTACAGGGGATCTGTGCACTGTTTCAGGTGTTCCTGTACTCAACCTGTATTCAACCCTGGATGTTTGATTTTGTAAGAAACGCTATTTATTTGAGCTATCTAAGGCCTGAGATGTTCCTGCTACTGCCTTGATGTGTTTTTACTGCAGAGAGATTTCACTAAGCCAGTGGCAGGCTGTAATACGTTCATATACCAGATTCTACATCACACATAACAGCAAAGCTATAGATGTAATTTGGAGTGAATAGTTACCCAGTCCCGCTGCCTGGCAAGAGTTACCATAAAATGGTCTAAAAATGTTATTATGGATTGACAGCTTACTCCAGACCTCTCTGCTTTCTGTGATCATGAAGCATGACTACATCATGCTTTTAACCTCTGGAAGGGTCACACTGGTGACCACAGGCATTGAGGTTGATATAGCTGGAAGGGGTGAAAGGCTACATACAGCTGAGCAGCATCTCATGCTGAATGGAAGGGAAGCACCAGCCCATTATTTCTGGCCTGTCAGCCTTTCAAAACTTGTTTGCCAGGGGCATTCCACCCCAGTAGCATGCCTACCTCAAACATGGGCCATGGCTCATTCTTTGCACTTTCCTATCACCTCTCCCAGTGTGATAAGGTACTACCAAACCAGGATGATTGCTCAGCTGGATGAATTCAAAGCTTCTTAAACAGAGAGAAGCAGACATACTTATTTGTAACCCTTTTTCATTTTCCATTTTCTAGGTGTTCCTTTTCAAAATACAGACATTTTCAGACAGGACAGTTGCAGGTACAAGCTTTGCCTCAGTGCCTGAGGCTAATACTGCACTTCTAATGTGCTTTTCATCCAGGCAAACAGCATAATTTCCATCCAGCAGTAAAGTTTTATCTGTGTTGTGCAGGATCCTAAACACAGACTCTTCATTACTGACCATTTACGCTGAAATTACTTCTTTTAACAATCTCTGAATGCCTGTCAAGGGACTTAAAAAAACACAACAACTCCTGTTATGCAAGTTGGGCAATGCAGATTTCACCATTGCGTGTCGGAGTCCATTACTTTTGCCCAGTGACCTCAGAAAGCAGAACTACTTTCCTCAGTGAATGAACTTTTGAAGCCTCTTTCTTTCTACCAGAGATTAACTGTTTCACTTGCTCCGTGCACTACTATTTCCCTTGTTACTCCTGCACATAGAACTCAATAAGGGAGAAACAACAACAAAAAACCCCCAAACAAACCTCCAAGATCACAAAAAGCTCTGATATGTTCTCTTCTACTGTCTCTGTCTCAATATGACTTCCTTACCACACAAGCAACAAGGGAAGTCACATCCCTGCCTGCCATACAACATCATCGATGTGGCTTTTCTATCATTTGGTTCCCTATCCCAGCTGCGGTGCTCCTCCTAAACCTTAATTATACTTCACTGAAACTTCTTGCCTCTCTTGCAGTCCAATTTAATTTTTAGCAGCTTTCTATGTCTTAGAGTTCTTTTCTTTCATTTTCCCTACATCCTTTTGTCACAATCTCCATTGCCAATCAACTTAATTCCTTCCATGCTTCTGCCTTCAGGAATGTTCCCCCCCCGCCTCCCCTGATATGCCTGTCCTCCAGTCCCCCATTCTCTCTCTACTCCTCTTGCTGTTGGCTGCCCTTTCGCATCTCATTCTAGAAAAGTACCATGGGAAGTTAGTTCACTCAGCTCCTACTGTTAGCTGGAAAAAAATCCCTCAGAGCCAAATTAGCACATCATCCTCAGGCAATATGTTAAAGAATGTAAATTCTTCTGCCTGGCAGAGAGCACCATCCTTCCTCTTGCTTCATGCCATGCTCAGCTGGATGCCAGTGCTTTAGAAGAGAAATGGAGCCCCATTAGAGGAAGTTCAGTAGTGTGGCCTGTAGCCATTTACGCATACAGTTAATATTAACAAAGATTTTCCCACAGACATGAATAGCTAGTATTGTCTATTAATGCAGATGTATGGGAGCCCAGAGCTGATGCTTTATTTCTTGTTTGTTTTTATTAGCTGTAGAATTAATCTTCAGCAGGTTTAATATGTGCCACCATAAATCTTCCAAAGATTTCAGAGGGGAAAATGTAACCTACTTGATGATTTGTATGGCTTTGATTAATAAAACAGGAGCATTTTGATCACTAGCACTGCATCCTAATCACACAATTGTCCTGCTGAGCAATTCTTTTTAGTTACCAGTAAGAAACACAAGCAAGATATGGTGGAGTAATGGGAAATATAATAAGTAGTAACTGATATTGCATACTTGATCAGTTTGAATAAAGTGACATGTCATTGAGATTAGGGTGCTCTTTCCCTCCTCAGATGATCATAAGCACTAACATTCACTCAGCAACATCCTGCTTAGGAGTTTTGAGTTCCCCAACTCACAGTGTACGTCATCATTCACAAAGGGCATAAACTTATTTCCACTGTCAGAATGCACCACAAGGAACTTGCATCCTCCATTCAGATGCCATTAGAGTATACGAACATAGCTTGTTTTCTCTCAGTGTTTTGCTGAGTAACTTTTGCTGAGGCGAGTGGCTCTGGTGCCGGCAGGATCAGCAGCAAACACCCCAGAGCAGCACATGGAGGAGTTTCCCAAACCAGGGATACCTCAGGGAAATTGAGAGAGGTGCCAGGAGCCCACAGCTCATGAAACAGCAGCTGATGGGACCTGAAAGGGGCCAGGAGCAACAGCAACCAAGTCCCATGCATACGTGTAAAGGAAACCCTTAGGGAGTACTAAGGGAGACTCGATCTTAAAGATCTTTTCCAACCTAAATGATTCTATGATTTAACAGTGGAACAAAGAATTCATCATCATACCCCAACAACAGAATTGTGACACGTTCTTCACCTACCATTGTTTTTGCCGAGAGTTGGGTATTTTTTCAGCAAGGTTAATTTTACTTTTTTCTTGGGATAAATGCAAATGAACACATGTAAAATGACCATGAGAACATGGGCAGCAATCCTAATTAAACAATGGGAAAAACTTCAGACAAGGTTACCTTGAATATATGAGGTGGAAAAGAAATAATCAGTTTTCTGCATCAATTTTACAATCACCTGAAGCATGTTTTCTAGCCTGTGTGCATTTCAAATAGTTGTTCAAATGTTTCTAGCTTCAGACAAAAGCAATAGTAACTAAGCTTGCTCTGTTTCTTAGGATCTTTACAAGTGTCACAAGGTCCCCGATTTTCTGTAATTATGATCTTGATGACTTAGAGTGATGTCCTGAATCCTCATCTTTGGCAACATGAATCCAACAAAGGCATCATACAAACCATTCTCAAGAAGTCTTTTTCCGTGGCGCAAAGTCAATGCCATAATATGAGAGTTCTGGCTTTGAGATAATCTCACTTCACCAGTAACATTTCAGCAAGTCTTTTAGTGACTACAGGTTGAAATGTTCAAATTACTCGAGTCCTGACTTCTCTTTGCTACTCGGCAAAGCCCCTCTCCAAAACCATATGAAGGAGCTCTAGGGAATGCTTTCTAAGAATCACTGCTTTGCTCAAGTATTTCAAGTGCCTTGACCTTCAGCAGTACAGCAGCACCTGAGATAAGCTAGAGCATTTCCAGTTACGCGATGCTTACTCAGCCATGCTGCTTGCAACGAGTAAAATTTTCTTATCAGCTATCATTCTCAGTGGTAATAATCGTGCTGCCAAGATTGCATTCTTTTGTTAAATTGTGTATTGGCTTAATTAAAAAAAATGTACTTTATTCTGAGTACTTCAAGTTGCACTTTAAGTAAAAGCCAGAATAAAATAACTCTGCTTGACAAAATAGCAGCGGTTTCATGAAGCAAGGGCTGTTTTGCTGTGCTATGGTTGATACAGTTTTACTCTCTGGTCTCACTGGGAAGGTGGACAGATTAGGTACCACTCAGTGCAGAAGGACAGCAGAACGGGGTGTGTGTGGGGGGGCATCTATACACGTTCCGTCACAAAACAATAGGGCTAGAGGAATAAGTAATGAGGCAAATATTTACACAGAGAACATCTGTGTTTTCCTGTTATGACTGGTCATAATTTCCTCAGTAACGTTCCTTTCAAAGTGATTTATTGTGGAGCCACAACTGAAAATGTTACTGAGGCTTCTTCAAGCATAGGTCGCAAATATTGAGATTTTCTTTTCCACTCTTCATATTCTACTTCTCCAATCCTCCATCTGAACAAACACTGAATTGGAAATGTTTTTAAGGTAAGGTTCTTTCTACTTTAGACAATAAACCAGTTATCTTTCAATTATATTGTCGAAGTGTATACTCTGAAAACAGTGGTATGTGAGAAGAACAGTGATGGCAACAGACATGGAGCAGAAATATAAAATAGTTTAAAGTCTGTCAGAAGGAAAAATAATCAAACCTCAAATCTATAACTCATATTAACAAAAATGGCATAGAAAGTATTGATTATCTGACTGATTGGTAACAGAAAAAGCCATGGGAGCCCACAGACATGATCAATACAACACAGATACAGCAAATAAGAAAACATATCTCCCCATTGCCTGTTTCTAAAAATCCTTTTTGGACAAACAGGCAACTTTGAATGTCATGATAACGTAGCAGCAGGGGCTGAGGGAGTAGCTTTGTCACTTACAGGAAAACCCAAAAAATCAGACTGAAGCCTATCCTGCCGAGTTCAGCCACAAATAAAACTTCAGATTTTAGTCTCAGGGAGTTGAGTTCCAGTGTCTACCAAGGACTGTCTCAGGAAGTCGTTACAGCCACATCCAATAGTTTTATTTAAATTGTCCTTATTTGAGAGAAAAAGAGAGAAAACCCAACTATTTTGTATAGGTACTTTTTCCTCCCATGTTGTATGGACATAAAGTTTTCGAAGAGAATAAAAGTTTGCCTGATAAAAAGCATGTGAAAGAACTTCAGTTTGATGTGTAGGAAGTTTCTCAGCTAACTGTAAAAAAGGCTTTCCCTGAATTGTACAGCAAAAAATTTATTATGGTTCAATAAAACCCCAGCAAATATGAAGAGACCTTAGTTAAAAGTCTACCAATATCTTTCAACATACATTAAATCATGTTGGTGAAGAATCAATAACTGTTATTTCTCTTGCTTTCGGTTTATGGATGTTTAAAGATTCTATCACAACGATGTCACCCTAAAGCAGCAACTTTTAATAAAGCAAACATATTCCCCTAGCAGGGCTTGGACTATACTTTCTTGATGCTTAAACATGTTAGGGACTGTTTGTTTATCATTTCTAAGATTCTTTTGATATTGAGTAATTGTCCCTTTATGATATTACCGCTGAAGAACCAGAGAAATCTGGAGGAGAAAAAGGAAGGGCTGGTAAAAGGGATGTTGATAATTGCTCTTTCTTTCATCTTCCAGTGTCCAGTGCATTAGACCAGGTTTGACTGGAAACCCAGATGATTCAAAAAGTGGATGTAAGCAAATCTTCCTCCTCAGCCATGGATGGATGAGAGCAGGAAGGTACAGATCTGCTCCACCAGCCCCGGAGAAGACCAAGGGGGACACAGAGGATAGTGGCTGTTCCTCGTTTCAAGGCAAATGCCTTCACTGTGCAACTCCCCTGCCACTTTAGGAGACCGAGAAATATAGTTTATGTTTCTGTGACTGCTTTGTACCCATTTATTTCTGGTGTTATGGAGCAAAAGAACTCCAGAGCTCAGCAGGATCCAGACTGGTGTCCTGTAACCAAATGATACCCTTGCCTTATGAAACGTAAGAGAATGGGAAGAGACTGTAACCACTACTGTGAAAAGGAACAAGAAAATAATTGTGTAACTTGTATTCTAAACCTATCAAGTCCTGATCAAGGAAACATAAGCAATATCCAGCTTTTGCTATCCCACTTAATACAGGAGACATCTGTTCTAAGTATGTGGCAACAGCAGGCCAAACATCACTGTCTGACAACTTCAGCTCTCTCCATCCATCATTTTATTCATCTGTCATACTGAATTATTCATTACCATTCTACCTAGCTCACATGCTGTAGGCTCCACTTATGCAGAGAGTTTATCATTCACTAAGTTTCAGCCCCCCAAAAGCATTAGTGAAAATGGAGAAAAAAAATAACATTTCCATACAGAAACAATAAGCCTTTACCTGTAATACCCATGGAGGAAAATTCACTTTGACAAGCTACTGCTTGAACTTTATGAACATCTTAAAGCATCTTGTAATCAAGCCTGCAGAGCACTGTCTGGCTATTAACATGCTTTTGAAGGATAGTTTGTTGTTATTTTATTTCAAAGCCTTATTTTAGGACAGATTTGTCTTATCGTGTTGATGATAACAGACTACCAGGATATGCCCATTATAGTTCTTTGAAGTCTACTTTTGAGCAACTTCAGAAAGCTGATTGGCATTTCACAGCAGTATTTTTCTGATTTCAGCACAAAGCAAAGACTTGCTGCTTCTTCCCCACCGCATTCCTATATCACAGTAATGTTAGTTATGAACCACAAACTCCACTGCTATTCAGGAAATCTTTTCATCATGCCAAGTCATTACACGAAGAAAAGACTGGCATTAAATAGCACAGTGAAATAATGAATGTGTATAGCTTTTGACCAGTTTCCCCCTTATTTCTACTAGGTGCCATCCTGTACTTGCTTAAGTCCCCTTATTATGCGTTAATTATGCTGGCACTAAAAATGAGGAATTTCCTCAAGGCAAGAGATTCCCAAGCAGCTTGGAGACTGATCTGTGCTTACACTGATTGAAAGATAGGCTCAGGAATCCAGAACAAGAGAGCTGACTCCTTCTGTTGAGTCCTTGCATTGCAACAAGAATTTCCTCTTGCTACATCTTTAGGAAACCTTGCTTTTTACACATCTGAGGAGAGATCCTGTCTGCACAACCGTGCACACCAAGGAAGAGCAGAGAAGCTTCAGTTTTACTTCCTGGTGCCTCAGTCTGACATGCCTGGAAGGAAGAATTGCATTAGATTCGTGTTCTTTGATTTAGATGCAATTTGATTTCCACCAGAATGCCGATAGAGTGCTACTTTCCAACATTTCATTAGAAGAGCTACCGTCAAAAGTTTATAGTTCCTGCCTACATTAAACACTTTAGGATGCCATCTACCTGAAAGATAATCTATAGAGAGGGATATCTCTTTCTATTTCTTGATTTCCAAGAAGCCAAAATCATTCCAGAGGAAGGACTGCTCTGAAGGCTAATTATACATTCCTGATGCAGGTTTTATATCAGCAGCATTTCAGAATACAGCAGCAAAACCAGCACAGCTAGGATGAAGGGTCTGTCAGTGTTTTAAAGTAAAACTACCTGCACAGGGTTACAGCACAGTCTGGGCAAAGTGCTGTGATGTGAACATGGACAAGTCAGAGCTGGGAGAAAAACCATTCGACAGGTATTAAAAAAGTAACCCTATTTATCTGAACATCTGTCAAAGAGAGATCAGGATACCAAAACCACTGCTTTACATTCGTTACACTGCTTTACTAGAGAAACAGATCTTCTAATTCTGCATGGAATTTGTGTGCCTAAATGATCCGTTCCTTGTTATGTGATAAGATTGAATGTCCAGCCATAACTGGACCACATTAAAAGAAGTCCAGAACAAAGGACTCATTTTGTAATTAAGGTAAAGGGTGCGCACTTCTGATTAAGGCTGAACTGAAAGCCTGAACACTGGTTATTGGTCCTTACAAAGAGAAGAAAATGTCACCTAGCCCCAGGGCAAGCTAAAAGCATCCTCAGCTGGAGAAGGGGTGGAGATGTATCTGGAGCTGGGCCGTACTGCTGAGAGAGGAAAATCAGCTCCTCTGCATTTCCTTCCACCTTGAAAAGCCCATTTCTGGAAAGAAGCTTGTGTCTTGGCTCCAGGGGATGTCAGGTCGAAGTTGAAACTACACAAGTACATTATTTATTTAAACACAGACATTCAGAAATAAATACTTCAGCTGCTAAAGTATAATTGCTTCCTAGAAGCTTAAAGCCTACCTTGGTCACATATTTCAGGAGTGAGAACTGGCAATGCGACGTTTGAGCAAGTGACTGCAAAAGCTTTTGATTTTTGTTGTATTCGCCCACCTTCCTCAAAAATCCCTTTGCTTAAAATATTTTCTAGAGGTTAAAGAACCCCACCTCTTTCTTCTCAAAAGTAAAACATTGACTTTATTCCACTATTCAGAAAGAAGGAAAGTTCAGAAAACTCCTGTGGGTCAAATGTCAGCTCTCTTTGGTTTTTCTTCTCTTGCTTTCAATTCTCCAAACAGTGATCAATACTTGTTTTAAAACCCAGTCCAGAGTAGGTGAGTTAAGGATGGAGTTTCATTAATTGAATCCCTCTGTGCCCCTTTCTGCTTATTTGCTCAGATCAGATCTTTGAGGTTAGCTGAGCCTTAAGTTTTGTGTGCATTTAAGGATCACATAACTTTGTGTTCTCCACAGAAATGACAGTCCTAATTAGCACAGCAAGTAATCACATTCGGTTAGAAGATGACTCTTACTCATCTGTTTACAGCTGATCTTTGATGACCCAACTTGAACAACAATATAGACAATCAGGACACACTTCAAGGTTCAGAGGGGAAAAAGCCTGGGACAGTGCACTTGATCAATGTCACTGCGAGTGTCAAGAGATGGTCATTATTGCCCTGTAGATTTATTGCTTAGGTCAAAGCAAATTACTTTTTCTCTTCTCAAGCTTTTTCCTGGCTACATTTTTAATCTCTATCCTTGTCTCATTCTACTGCCCACTCTGCTATTCTGCAGAGTGACTGTGGGCTCACATGAGGGACAAGGGAGTCTCTTTGGTCAGTGGAAAGGCTGAAATTTTGGAAAAACATCTACTAGCAATGAGGATAAAGGTATTTTCCTTTCCATGAGATTATTCCGCATTCTCCACTGGCGCACAAATTTATACCTAAAAATAAA
Organism: Lathamus discolor; assembly: GCF_037157495.1. Taxonomy (NCBI): domain Eukaryota; kingdom Metazoa; phylum Chordata; class Aves; order Psittaciformes; family Psittacidae; genus Lathamus; species Lathamus discolor. Next base: position 8,629,413 of record NC_088894.1, on the reverse strand, counting down.
GGGAAGAGACATTTGTTTTGCTTACACTGGCTTAGTGGCACAGATGTGATCATATTTAGGTGAGAAAGCCCCTGACACAGCAGCTTTTAAGAAAATTATATAAACAAAGTACTGCATTGCCCAGAAATAAACACCCAGTAAAAATGAAAGACAAGAGGATTTTTATGAGGTATTTGTACTGAAATATAATTAAAACATACACTTCCAAGGCACACCTTCAAGTACTTCATGGGAAAAGACTGCGCACTGCTAATGCATTAGTGACAGTTATCCCTTCGCAAAAGCCTACTCATACTTCTGCACAGCAAAATCCAGGCTGAAGGAAAAAGTTTCTTTTTTTCAGGTCTGAAGAAACAACCTTCCCACCACCCTGTCTTTACTTTTATAAATGTACACATCGATTCATTCATTTCTTCATTCATGGAATGAAGTCTGGAGTATCCTAAGAGCTAAAGAGAGCGAGCCTATCAAAACAAAGATGCGTTTTGTTAAACCTGAGGGAAGAGTATACATATAACACATTTGAGTACAGTTTTCTTATTTCTTTTGTGAATTTTCTGCAGTTATTCAAATGAATAAATCCTATTACTTGTCACAGGGTGGGCTTTTTCCATATCAACACCTGGGAGCCCTCATGCAGCAGAGAGTCCTGCCTATAAATCTCTGACTTAACCTGCAACATCACTACTGCCAGGTTCCTGTTTCTCTTTTAGAGATGAGATCGCATAAAATCTCTATTGAATTTGGTGGGAGAGACAAAGACATAATAGGAAAAAAGGTTAATCATCAAAACTGTTATTATAAGGAATAGATAAAAGGATAGTAGATAAGTACTTAAAGGCATACGGTCTGTACTTTGAAACACAAACAGTAACATTATCAGTAAGGCTTTCAAAAATCCCGGGGTTTGAATTGTGTACCTGTATTTCCGATTTTGCCAATGATGCATTGGCATATATATATATATATATATATATATATATATATATTATATATATGATAGTTATACTGCCAGAATTTTTTTACCTTGTAAGGAAGTCTTCATGTCAGACACATAATGCAAAATTTAAAGAAACCCCATAAGGATATTAAATCCTGGAAGTGTCATCATGAGAACAACAAAATTTAACCATATTTCAGAGTTTTTCTACTAAGTTATGATGAACATCAAAAGATTCCAGCTATTTTTCTTTCGCCTAAATTTTGGGGTTTACAACTTGTTTCCATTATCAGTTTCTGGAGATACCGTAGACATCGAAAAACTTAAAAAACCCAACCCAAACCTTTCAGAACCACTACAATGTCTTTTCTCTAAAGAGCAGCTTTTACATATAAAATGTGAAATCTCTTTGGTATTCAAGATGAGTAGTAAGAGAAAACCAGCATACATGATGGTAATGGCCGAAGAGCACCTAGTTCCTTAACTGACCAAACATCCCCAATGGTATGCCGATCTCAGGGATTCTGTACCTTTACATTAAGAGCTGGTGTCACAAGTTTGCTTCATCATATAGACAGGAGTTTTTCAAAACAAACAGTGGAACAAGATTTGCTTCACTATATAGTCCAGATTTACGATGTTTCAGCTTTTTAGAAGTTGTGGTGCCCCATATTTGCAAATCACTGGTGACTTGCATTGACTCTTCAGTCATGCTGAATTGGTATAGCTACTGTTTACCTTTTGGGGACATTTTGGCAGAGGTTTATGGCTCACTCAAGTAAAATCTAAAGCAAGAACATAAGAAATAGATTTATTTAAAATGCAAATGAAGTGTAAACTGGCATGAAAGAGATCCAAGCCTAGAAACTTCTAGTCCTGCTGATGTTGAGGAATAAACTTGCAGTGTATAATATTATGCATTTATTCTATAGGCAGGTTAGCTGTGTTACTAAATGCAAAAATGCTAATTTTCAGGCACTTATATGTTGATGATCACAAAACTACAAAAAAGCACAGTAGGAACTCTCTGCTACTCTAATATATGGTAAAATATGATGGAGCTTTTTGAATTGCACAGGAGGCTGGGGAGCAATAAAGTGGGCTTGCAACTGGATTGTATAATGAAGTCCATGGGGTTGGGTAAACATTCAGAAAATGATATTAACATAAAAAAAAATCATTAGAAAGGCAAGGCTTCAATTCTAGCAATAACTCTCAGATTTAGTCAACTTTTCTACAAAGTTCCAATAGAAAATAGAAAAGAATAACTTTGATAAGGAAAGAGTTTACTTCTTTTTAGGCATGTGGAAAAAAAAATGAGACATTAGAAATAAAAGAGAATTGCACTTCGTAACACATTTTACCATTGCACAGCATCAGGAAAACATGGTTTTGGTCATTTAGTAACATTTTTATTTTATTGCCGTGCTTACAAAATGCCAATGAACAAATTGGTTTCTAATCATCAAAGTAGGAAGATTCTGTAACAGCTTCCTAGCAGAATTTGCAGGAGTAGGAAACCAAACTGAGTTTTGAAAACTGATCGTAACAGTTTTATGAACAAGATTATGTCGTATGGTAGAGAAATACGGATTACGCAAGAGGTTGCTTTTGATGCAGTGGGGCCAGGTTATTTTTTAGCCCTGAGTGCAGTTTTCTGAAAGCTGATTATGATGCAAAGGGTTAACTGATGTACAGGGGGGTTAGGGTTAAGCTGCTTGCTTAACAATGTTGCTGCTTACTGGTGCTTACTCAACAAATAGGTGGTCAACACTTACCGTGCTTGCTGGAACAGAGTGGGAGGACCAAGGCTATTGATAGGAGGAAGGAAGAGTAACTCCTGTTCTCTGGACCCCTAAACTGACTGAAATCAGCTTTGTAGTTTGGACAGTGACTGCATCACCAGGGAACATGCGCAACGACTAGAGACGAACAGTTCAGGGAGGACTCGTTTACTTGAGACCCCCGCCCATGACCACCAGGAGACCCTACGCAAGCAAGGACCTTTTACATCGTTATAATATGAAGCGGGGATAGGTCATGAATATGTATAGGTGCGCTGTGTAACCTCATGAATATGTAATAGCTTAGAGGATAAATATGAAGGGAACAATGTTGAGGTGCGCATGCCTTTGGAGGAGCTATCCCCCATGCGCCTCAGCGCTGAATAAAAGCATACTTACTTTACAACTTTAACGAGTTGTGGAGTCTACCCACGTATCAATTATACCCATCTTATTAATTTATCCAAGCAGATAGCGCAGTGGAATACAAAAAGAAAGCAACTGTGGATGCACACACCTGCACACCCACCAACCCAAAGGCCATCTGCATTCCTGAATGGCAGCTTCATTGTCAGAAACACCCAGAAATAGGAACCAAACTGTAGCTGTACACAAACAATACAATTTGAGCAGCTCAAGCAACAGTATTCCCACCATGAATTGGAAAGTCTTGGAGCTTAACATATACAACTGGGATTTTAGTTTGGTACATTACCAAGAGAAAGGCAAACTTTACAGAACCGGATGAAAAGCACCCTCAGTCTTGCTGCATGTATTGGTTTCAGCCAGCTTAGGTATATAATGATTTCTCTAACTTATTATTTCCTAAGCTCATTCTATTGCTACATCATACACCCCTCTGAGAAAGAAAATAAAAGGGAAAACAAAGAAAAGGAGAAGAGCGCTATTAGTGCTCTTTCCCTCCCTCAATTCACAGTTTGGCCTCCAGCTAGCAAAGCACTACAACCCTCCAAAAAATGTAGCATGTAAGCAGCAAAAGAGGAAGCACAGACCCGCACAGGCCAAGTAACACAGGTTTCCCTAATCACTCCTGATGCAGCACAGTCCCACATCACAATACAATCATCACAAGATAGCCCTAAATATTATGCTTCTCAACCCATCCAGAATACTTCCAGGTGACTTCCTAAGCAGTCATTATTAAATAGCACTTTAATTACCAGCCTGATAAAGACAACAGCATGCCTAGCTTTTGAGCAAGGAATTGTAAATAAAAGCAAAGCAACAGTATTGACAGTACTTATAGCCTCTTTTGTTCTCAGCCCATTAATCACAGTCTCAGGATAGGGAGTTTAAGAACAATTTGGCAATACTATAACTTCAATAAAGCTTAAGGAAACAAATAACTGTTTCTTTTTTAAAATGTATAGATATGCCTTCAGCCATACTTCAGAAATGCTTTAGAATTCATTTGTAAGCCAGAAACTGCAACAATACATCTTATTATTAAATGTGAAACACAGGGATTCTGCTGCCGAATAAATCTCCAGTAGTACAAAGTCCTCCAGGACTGTCTCCTGTTCCACCTCTGAGTTTTTTTCATCACATGCTGCCTAAGGCCCAATTCCTGCAGTAACTTTGCCCACATCCAGAGCCTCTCTCCTCCACCTCCTCTCTTCCACTCCTATTGTTCAGTTATTTGTTAAATCATTTTTGTCAGGATAATTGGACTTTACAGAGCTTGATGCACCAATTTGGGGTGAAAAGGATATATTTACTTCCTCACACAGAGCCAGTGAATCAATTTCCCTCCTGGCAGCCTCCCTCTAATAAAAATATTTTTCTCTCTTTTTACTTAAAAGCTCATAAATACCTCTTTGGTAGAGAGTCCCTAACCTTTGTGCCTCACTGCTGCACCTTCGTGAATGTCAAAATGAACTCACCAAAGGTATAGACTGCAGAAAGATGAAGTGTGTATTTAAACAAGTTTGCCTTCAGCACTCCCTTCTCTCTTTTGCCTTCTCCAGAGCTCACCCATTGCCCTTGTGTTGGCATTCCTTCCTTGCACCCAGAGCTTTTTTTGAATGGAGGTGAAAATACCAGAAGCAAAAGTTTTTTCTTCTTCCTAAACATAGAACACAGACAAATATCTGCTAATGACAACACGTATTATTTTCTGCTTCCTGGCTGCTGGAAAGGTGATCAATGTCACCAGGACTGGATAAATAACTGGAAAAGCAGAGCACTTCTACTACTCCCGTTGCACTGAATGTCAAAATGGTGAAAAGTTGGAGAGTGGATTAAAAATGCTTCTTACACCTTTTTTCCTCTGTACCCTTTTTTAATTTCAGAGTTATTAGGATGGAATTATAATATGCTTATCTTTTCTTTTTTTTTTTTTTTTAAGGTATTACAACATTTCAACAATGGTAAACTCATTTACCACAAATTTCGTACTGTGACCTAAAAAAGAAATCTTTTTTTCTGAGATAACTAAAGAAGCTTTACCTTTACGTCTGTCATAAGGAGAAGGAATGGCAAGAGTGAGTGGATAACTGTGGGTTACAAGGAACTCAGTTCTTGGAGTTTGCTGGAGTAAATCCCCATGTGGACAGATACATACTTGCCTGGATATCCATCTTACCTCTTACTAAGTGTCAAGACTCTACCATTGAAGTAATGCCCCCTTAGCCGACATGACATAGATTCCAATTTAAAAGACTTTTCATTTTTAGGAATTCCCTTGGAGATTTCCAGAACTAAGCTGGAAAAAGTCCAGAGAAACTTGTTCAGTCTGAAGTTTGTCGTTCCTTTTGAGCTTGAGGATGGTCTGGAGACCTCCAGTGGTACCTTCTGACCTGAATGTTTTTCTATTCAATCCCTGGCATAGATGTCCAAGGGATCTCTCCAACATAGAAGCAAGAGATACCATCTGGCACTGACTGTATCTGCATCGATACTCCAAAATAAATTAGCATGTGTTAAGTAACTGCAATTGGACCTGTGTGCTGGGAATGTGAATGCTACCGTGCACTACCTGGGAATCACTATCTGTGAATTTGAATTGGAAAGTGATGTTTCTTATTCTTGAAAAAGCTAAGGAATCCTTGCTTTTACATGGAAATATGAATAAATTCTGCAAGTAACTATATAACAAATCTATAAGAAATTACTAATAGACTGTTTTAACTGCACTTTTTTTACTGCACTGAAAAAGCAGGAAAACCAACCTCTGATAAAGAAAGTTTTTCTTTCCCAGATATTTGATTTTGTACATGCACACAGACATATTTTTATATCATCTTGCAAATATTGAGCTCTTCATTTTTCAATGTGAGTGCCTCAGCATGTTGCTAGAACAATAAATATCTTATTCAGAAGATCTGTCCATGCAGGGGTTTGGGTTTTTTTTGTCGTTGTTTCCCACAAACAAGAGAGATGTGTTCCTGTATAAAAGCAAATTATATTTCTCCTAACAGATCATTTATATAAAACAGTTTCCCTTTGGAGCTAAGGCTATGCCTGGAAGTTTCCACCCTCCCTTCACTGGTTAAAACCTAGTATTGCACTTCAGATCCGTGTTCACTTCCAATAAGTGTATATAATGAAGACAGGTTGTAGCTTTCTTACATTTTTTTGTACAAGCTGGAGTATTTACAGTAATGCTCTGCAGCGCCCCTTTCTGCAGCACTTGAGCAAACAACTTCAGCTGCCATAAGGGTGACTTACTGATATGCGTAAGTCCTTTTAGCTTCTCTAATTATTCGATTATTAGATGCATTTCACTTAGTAGAGTTCATAGCTCAACAGTGAGACAAAACCCTCATGCCTGAAACTTCCCCAGAAATGAAAGGAGGATGTAAAGTAATTACTTTCTTTGCATGCCACGGTCTTCCAGAAAATTGAATTTTTTCCTGCTAAACCATTTCTACTCTTTGGTGCTTCTCAGAGATGTTTCTCAAAACAACCTTTGCTGAATTTATTTAGGCTTTTTTCTATTCTTGGTGCAGGGATCAGCTTAGTAGTGGGTGATCCTGCTGGAACTGCACCACAAGTAGCTGAGGATTGTTATTGACAAAAAAGCTCAAAAAATAACTTGCTTAGACAAACTAGAACAATTTGTACAATTAAGCAAATAGAGGAGAGACATTGCACAGTGTTTCATGAGTTTTTCCCCAAATACATCCAAAGTGAAGAGTAAAAAGTACACTAGGTGACAGGGAGGTATCATTAAAATGGAGTTGATAAAAAGTGTTGAGGATCAGGCTTAAATTTAAGCTACTTATGGTATCATCTGCTGTACCCTTATGCTACAAGGCAGCTGCCAACCAGTTCTACTGCAATACTAAGAAAGGTGAAGGTGGAGAGGAAGAGGCAATAGGAAGGAATATCTAATGTTATGCACCAAAAACCCCAGAAGCCCCAAATTAACTGAGATTAAGCCATTAACCCCACCAAGATTCCATATTTATTTACACTACACAGAGATCAAGGGTGTAATAGCCATTTTATTAGTATGGATTTGAAGTCCTTTTGTAAGCCTCTGTTGTAGCCTTAATGCTAAGTAGATGTACAAGTTCAGAGTGTTAATTATTCATTCAGCAGAAGCAGAAACAAAACCTAATTTGGAGCGAGGTGCATCGTTGCTCTCAGTGACCTTTCCTGGTTTAATTACAAGTCCCAACCTTGGCTTCTTCATGTAGTTCCTCTATGTTTTTCATATATTTAACTCCAAGCTCTTTTAAATGTTTGCTGTCATAGATAGTTTAGCCTAAAATAATTAATATCCTTGACAAGAATACATTCTAACTCATACACCTTCCTTGTTTTTTACTAAACAGTGTACACAAAAACCAGCTCATTGGCATTTTTACCTCTAAAAGTGCCAGGCCGTTTGACCCCTGCTGGATTTCCTTTTCTGTAAGTGCACATTTCAAAGCTTAGTAATGATGATTTAGAACAGAAAAGAATCAAAATATTCATCTACTAGAAACTTTCTAAGTTCTCGCCTTTATTTCCCACATCCAGTGTGTATCACACAGGGTATGTAACTGTCAAATCGTTAGATTTTGAAGGGAAACATTTTTTATCTATTACTTCTTGGTTCATTATGCCTATTGAAGCACATGAAAACACATGGTAAATTGAAAGCTCTGAAACCCATTAGAAAACTCCCTCTCAGTTATTATGCTTTTCAAGAGAAAATGTAATGAAAACAAGCAATAAATGTTTCATTAAAGTGTTTTAAATATGGGGAAATGAAAGAAGTGAACATGGTTTGATAAATGCTCCCAATTGCACTCAACAAGGATTTTATTTACAAAATTTGTGTGAATTTTGCATTTGTTTAAGAAAAAAACCCAAAGTTTCCTCTATCCAGTAGAAAAAAATACAAACAGTTTTTCAACACTAACAGGTTTTTAAAAAGCAAATAAAATGACTGAGACACATTAAAAACCTAAACAGGAAGCAATAGCATAGCGTGCCTGACCACATCTATGCTATTATGATTCGTTAAATGAATTTGCAAAATTAGCTGTGACTAGGCACTACAGAATGAGATTTTTATTTAGGGAGTAGATTCAATTCAGTGCAGACCTAAGACTCGAAAATAGGCTGGTACACAGACGCCTGCACAACGTTTGGAGCTTTACAGTAAATATTTGCCAAAAAGAAATCCTTGGGTAATGTAATACGTTTATTCTAATGTCTCCCTCTTCACAATAAACTGGCTGAAAGTGCAGCATAATAACCATTGGCCAAGAGTACTGCTGTGAACCTGAAATGATACATGTAATGAACCTGAAATGAAACATGTATAACATGATTAAGACTAACTATAAGAGAAAATTAGAAAAAGAACAACCAGATTGGAAGCCAGCACTCCCACTTAGACGGCTGTCAGTACAATTCCTGTTCCACATCTGAAAATTGTTACATAAAAGATATACTATTGTGAATATGAAAAATATTATTTGTGTTTGGTGTTAACTAAGAAATCATTTCAGTAACTAAAGTCCTCAGGCTGAGTATTCATTGGAATAATACATCTCATTGCTTAGCAGATTTACGGTACAAGCTGAAGCTATTTTTAATCTTTAAGAAAAATATTCATAAAGTCAGAAATATCCTATTTCCTCCAAAGCCTAAACTAAGTAAACACCTAGTTCCCAAGACCCCATCTCTGGCATTTTGTCATTGTTGTTGTACATTCCCTCTAGTATTTGAAGAGCTTCCTTCAGTAGATGGAAACAAATATGTTCTTTGTTCTGTTCCAAGTTTGTAATAATTTCTTTATCCATTAGAGGCTCCTGTCTTTTAGACAGCCACTTAGTAATTAGCAACAGGCTTGCTGTCAGTCAGCGCCTGTGCCAAGGCAGTGGTGGGGGACGCACCACCACCTGCAGCACCTGTACAATAACCTCCTCGGACAAAAGTGTCGTGAGATGCAGGCCAGCCAGTTTGAATGCACTGGGTTGGCAGCAGAAAGGTAACCTCAGAGTGCCTGGACTTGTTCAATGCAGTGACTGCCATCATAAGCAATGGCGGCTATTGACTGATTTCACACACAGCCTCGCATCATTAAGGAAAGTAGAATCATTTTAACTAAAGCCTCCAGCATGAGGATTCTGCCCACAACATGGCATTTGTCAGACCAGTTATTAGCATCGTATTATTTGGTGTGTCAACATGGAGGTAAAATTTTTTGTGCTGGCTACAGCTTTCAGCATTTTGATAATTTAGTTGAGTTCCTAACGTTTCATATAGTTGAGGAAAGAGGCAATACCAGTCGGCTGAAATCACAGCTATTAACAACTCCATATTTTACTAGGATGACATCATGCTTTTGCACAGTGACATTTCCTCTTTCTCCTGCTAAGCAGGCTAACCAGTCCTATCCCCATGCAGTCTGCCTGCAGTCCTGACTGATTAGGAACCATGAAAAACGGATGCACTCTCAACCTTGTTCACATATTTGCTGTAAGCAAAATCAAAAGAAAAAATAGCTACGTTCAAAACCAGAAGGACACAATACATGTCTGGAGACATGGGAGGAAAAAAGCCCAGGCTCTCACAAATATTTGTTAACAATGCCAATGGCTTTGTGCTCCCTTGGTCTGCTTAAGAAACACAAGTAAGCTCAGAGCATCATCAACCTGAGGTAAACTAAATCAATGCTGGTAAATATTCTCAGAAGGTTTAGTTTCCCATTCCTGCTACCAGAAAATAAAAAACATGCACTTGACAAAAAGGCAAGACATATCAAGCTAAATGGAATTTCTATCAAACTCTATTCACACTTTAAATGCTGAGGGTAAAATGCCTAGTCCTTCAGGCACAGGACATGGAAGCACAAGTATCAACTGGCTTTGTTTCTTGCCTGGAGCAAGGTAACTGCTTCTCCAAGCACGGAAATTGAAGTATTGGGGGGAGGCACTGGAATGCTTTCTAGCCCCATTCTGTGTGGATTCTGCTGGCTTAAGCTACCCAGCTCAGGAAAGCCAAGGTGGCTGGATGGAGCTTTTACTTCCATGCCTGAGAAGCGGACAATGGACAAAACCAGCTGCTTGCAGGTGAATTTGGGTGGCAGTTGCCTGGCAACTCACAGCAGGAAAGAATTTAAACCCAGCCTTAGCAGCTCTTTTGAGAGGAGATGAAACTATGCCAGGAGTTTTTATCTGTGGGAACAATGGAAAACAGCTTCTCTGTAAAAACAGTGCGTGAAGAATATATCTAAAACGTGACGGTGTCCAGGGGGAGCCATAATGGGACTTAACATATGCAACAGAATATGAACAAACACTAATATGAACTCACTGACATTTGAGTACAGGTTCAGAATTCCCCAAGTCAAGCAAATAAGGTATTGTTCAAATACCACATAAATTCTTTAATTAAAAAGACCAGAGGAAAAAAAAGGCTATTGATAAGACACTGATAGGTTGTGGCAAGGCACAATTCTTCTGAGTGGACTGTCTTCCACACTGACATCAGCAGACAGCAAATAAGCTCAAACCACTCTTCTTTACACTCCAAAACACTGTATAGAATCATTAGCTGTAGATGGACTGAGCTAGAGATGCTAAATATTTTCAACTATAATATTCTCAGTAAAAAAATCAATTTCTGAGGAAAAAAACAACCAAACTCCAACACTAAAAACATTGCTTGTTTTTAATTCATTTGTATTTTCTACTGCAGGAAAAGAAGATATTACCAATTACACACTTGCCATTCAGCAGCATTTTCCCTCTTGAAACCATGATCATAATTTTTAGACAACATGTGGGTTTTATACTATGAAAATGGAAAATATGACTAAAATAGGGTTCATTCCTGGACTGTTATGCACATATCTGAAGTCACGATAAATAGTGAAGATCAAAGCAAGGAGAATAATCTCTTAAATTTAGTCTGATTTGTGTGTGTGAACATCCAGGAAGTTGGGGATGTGTCAGGATAAAGGAAGCCACTTCTAGTTTCACATTGTGACTGCAAAAGCATCCAGGAAGCCTTCCTTCAACAATCTCAAGTCCACTCTGCAGACAGCTGTCTGGCTCTTCCTAAATAGTCAATGTTTGTAGTTAGAGTGAGAACTCTTGTGTTAGGGAATTCCTAAATCTTACTATTTCTTGTTAAGATGAATACTCCCAGGTCATTGTTGCTGGGGTGGAATTGTAAAGAGAGAAAGCTTTAACTTTTGCCTTTAGCCACATTTGAAATAACTCATGACCTTTCACACAAACAACCATCAGTCTTACTTCAGCCCCAGTACAGTCTTGATTCCCATTTGGGTTGAAAAGGGAAGAGTTCTCTAGCTTTCAAAAACAAGAAGCTCTGGCTGCCTATGAGTGAAAAAAAAAGCATAAACCTATCCGGTATTTTTAAAATGACTAATAGTACTCAAATACTAATCTGTCCCAAAATATCACTTGTTCTTTACCTGTGCTCCATTGTTTAGGTTTTGAAGTATCCAAAAGAGCTTTTTAATTTAAATAGGTTTAGTTCTGCATCTAAATACATAAATAAATTTGAACTATGTGCAATTGTGAACTATGTGAACATGAAAAGTGTTTGTGCATCTTGCTGTTCATCTGCGTAAGGCCATTAGTGGTGAGGACTTGCAATATGCTGGCAGTGCGCAAGCAGAACAGGACAGATCTGCTGCTACCATAGCTCCAGGCAAGGAACCGTCCTGCAGCAATGGCAGCACAACTACATGGTAAATGGGCTGTCGCTGGTCTCCCCCAGATGTCTTTGTCGCCTTTGTTAAAATATTATGAATATCTAGGGATATTCCAGACAACAGAGCAGCCCACAGGCAGCCTGCAGGAAACTGCTCTAAAACCGAACACTGCTTTAAATCAGAAAGCTGCTGGGGGTGCTCCTAGCTATGACAAGATCCATTTTAACCTCTGGAGCATCACAGAATTTCCTCTGGATCCTCAGCACCACACACTGCTGGGTGTGTTTTTGGAAAAGCCTTATAGCATAATTGCAATTAATCATATTTATATGTGTATGTAAAGCTAAAATGAAGAACAACTGTGCATGAAAAATGATGTCACTAGATTTGGGTTACCATTGGAAAAAAGCCCCAACAATTATAATGTGCCAGAGAGGAAATTTTTTGTTTGCTAAAAACATTCCAGAACTTTGCATTTTGGGGAAGGTGGTCTCAGGGAAAATACCAAAATCATCGGCACCACAGCATTTGAAGAGATTGCGGATTTTAAATGCGCAGTCATGATTGCTATCATCCACTGGACTAATTCATTTTGATGGCAACACTTGGCAAGGAGCTGTTTTCAAGAGAGCAAACGAACAGTATACAACTTCCTATTTTAAGGTCACTCTGCAAAGGGCTTGCAAAATACACCTGTCTCTATGGTGCTTGAAAAGAAGAATCAAGACAGAATAAAAATCTAGGTTAATGCAGGGTGAAGGATGTGCAGCCGTGACAATAGAGCATGGACAGGACTTGGTATTTTCTCAAACAGGACCTTGAGCATCCCAGGGAAAATAAACAAACTACCAAAGTTCTTATTACAGACTTGTAAACATACCAATAGCTCAGGAAATGAAGCTGGTGACAAGTAGCTGATCAATCCCTTGGAAGACAATGAAGAGAACTGGCCACCTTCATTTTGTGGTTTCACCGCTGGTTACCAAAATACTTGTTTGCAAATAGATGCTTTTTTCTCTAATTAATTTGGCTGCTCAGGCATAGTGCATAATTTTATCAGAGAAGCCTGTTGGCATTTATTCAGTAATCCCCAGGTTATGAGTTTTACACCTACATTTACCTCAGCTAAAACTTATGGCCAAAGAGAAAATGTCTTGAGAAAAAAGCATCTTAAGAAATACAAAAAAGAAGGAAGCTTTTTCATTCATAGCTACACTTACCTGACATAAAAGAAGCTCTTTATTTCTAGGACTGTCATTATTTGGGAGATATCTGCACAAAGCAAACAGAAGTCAACAACTTCCTGAGAATAGATCCCATTATTTGGCAGGCGCATATCAACTCTCTTGTTAGTTCTAAGTTTCTTTTCTGCAGCTTATAACCATTACTCAATTACATCACTAGCAAACTAACATATAAAAATTTCCTTTTAGAATTTTTTATCTTAAAAAGAATCTCTATTCAGATATGAAATTCAGCATTCCCTGTTAGTTTTCAAAGGAACCTCTGTATCAGCTTTATAAGGATTTCAGAGAAAATTTGCTATACTGGACAGTGTCTGAAATCTGGAAAAATCCCTTCAAAAAAGAAAAAGATTTAGCACTTGAACAGATTAAGATGTCTTTTTTGTTTTTTAATTAAAATAAATTAATTTCTAAAAAAATAATTTAAGAAAAAATAAAAACCAAATAATATAAATAAATTTAATAAAAAATAATTAAAAAAATATGGTATAATCCACACTTATGGAAAATAAACCCCAGAAGATCAATAGCAAAGTCTGAAAATCTGCACTGAAATATATTTACATAACATTGAAAATAACTGCACTAAAGTGAGATTAGAAGCATATATACACACTTCAGTACATACTTAATCTCATGTGTTATATAGCGTCTTTCCGCAGAATTTTTGTGCACATTTGGTTTTTACTTTTTAATTTTTTCTCCACCAAAGGTACAAGAACACTGCTGTGGAGAGCAGGAGATAGTCCCCTACCTTGCTGTATAAGTTTACTTTTGCTGAATTTTCTGACATTATTTGTGACCACAGAGAAAGTAAGGACTATCCTGTCCCAGGCAAGTTTAAAACCTAGTCAAAAGAATATTGGAAACCTATCTTTATACTTGTGATCAGGAAGAAGTTATTCTTGTATTGAATAATCTAGAGGATGCAGCCAAAGAGTGAGATGGCAGCTTGATAATAAGAAACACTGTAGTGATGATGCGCAAGAATACTGCTCTCCCGACAGAGCCCTAAAACCTAAAACAGGTTTCCGTGCAGGTACCTCAGTTGGAGTCCTTGCTAAATAAAGTCCATTTTCAAACTAAGGGGCTAGACAAAGGTGCCTGAACTGAAATTGCCATTCCAGTGAAGCTATCAGGTTTAGACTGGAAATCTGTTACTGCATTGCTGGTGTTCATTTTCCTCATAATGGCTTTTAACATTTTCTGGTGCTGCACTCTTATGGCCTAAATTTTAATGGCTGGAAATGCCACTAGTCTGTGCTCCTACCTTGTCATCACCCCTGGTAGGGTTTAAGACATGTAGATGTAGCACTTAGGTACATGGTTTAATGGTGGACTTGACAGTGCTGGGTTAATGGTTGGACCTGATGACCTCATAGGACTTTTACAACCTAAACAGTTCTATGATCCTAAAGGTTTGCAGCTTGAATATGCAAAAGACCAATACCTACACTATTACTGTGCTAGTCCAGCCTAGCAATCAAAAAAAAAAAAAAAGAGATTAAAACTCTATACCTTATATGCGGAATGGAAGCAGGAGGTTAAACTGCTTTATACTGGCATATTTTTGAAAATTAATGAATGTGAGAGAAAAGCCAAATAGGAAGAAAATTAAATCATAGATTAATTACATGCTTCATGTTCCTCATAACCATCCCCAGTAAGAAACCCAGTCTATAGGAGAAAGTAGCACAGCAGCACAGACAAATCGTATACCAATTTTTCCATGCAAGTTTACTTTGAGATCTGAGGGAGTTCAAGGTAAACAGCATTCCGACAGATACAATACACATAATATTTGACTGTTAATGCAGCTGAATCAAGAAAACGCGTGTTTCAGCTGTCCCAACAAGGCCTGTTACTGGCCATGGAGCACCCCAGGGTCCTTCAAAATGCTCGCAACAAAACATCTCTGGTTTCTTTAAAAAAGATTTTGTGAAGTTCTTGAAGCGTATTAGCAATCCACCGGGGCTTGGGCTAAATGGGTCACCATTTCATTAATCTCTTTCATGAGGCTGACAAATGTACCCTGCAGAGACTTGAACCACACAGCGTGGCCCGAAGTTCCAGCTCAGCTATGAGTCAGTTTCAACCACTGCCCACAGAAGAACTTTGATTCAGAATTGAAGTGATAGGGTTCCTTTATGAGGATGAACACCAGAAGTTGGATTTACAAAAGTAACTTTTCAGCTTTGTGTTGTACCAGAAGTCACACTATTCTAGCAAGAAACTGTGGCAGTGTTTGCAGAATCTGCTTGCAATTCTGAAAACAGCTGCAACATACAGCAGCATCATAGTCATGAAATTAATGGGAGCTCAGAGTTACAAATGCTCTGCTTCAACACCTCTAAGGTCTGCCACCCTTGGTTCCTCTAGAATAGCAACTCCCTTGCTATACTCTGCCACTTCGCACCTGCTTCATAGTAACTTCAAATTAACAGGAGTCTGTACCTAAAACAGTTCATGGGAGAACCCTCACTGAATAGCTATTAAAAAAGTAATTCACTCTTCTCTAAAAGATTCCTATTACTACTATAAAAACCATAAAAACCAGTTTCTTGTTTTGCGTTGCTCTCGAATAAATATCCAATGAAATCACTGAGGTCTGGTTGATGCACACAGAAGCCAGAACCTACATTGCACTCTATAACAATTGTGACTTACAATTTTAAAACCCTAAACCTCTGATCTAGGTTTCTGATAGTCAATCTGATAGTAAGTTTTTACCACAAGTAAAAAACCCAACCAATCTGCATTCCAACAGGCAGCTAGGACTAAAAAGTTTCAAGCTGGCCTTACTATATACAAACATACCAGTTTGACTGCTTCTGCTTGCAAGGCAAGTAATTCTTCCAGGATTTGCATCATTTTAATGACCTAATATACTGAGAATTGCTGTCATTCCAGCTGGAGACTAAGTGCAGTAAAAGTCAAAGGAAGTGTGAGATGGGGACAAATGCATCACTTTAGCAGCCTTAGGACTAAAGTTCTGTCAAATATTTTTTGATGCTGTGTTCCAATTGTCCTTCACTTTTCTAATCTTTTGGCTATCATAAAAGTGATGGCAAAAGCAAGAGCACACATTAGATTGTCAAAAAGAGCACAGTCTTACCCTTAGAAGCTTACTTAGGAACAAAAATGACTGCATTATTATATGATTATTTACTGTGTCATGGGGACACTAATGAGAATAAATTCATGCAGTTAGTTAAATATGCAGCAGCTTGCCACCCATCCAATTGGTGAAAAATCCAGGTCAGCACCTGCAAAATTATCAGCAAAAACAATGAAAACAGAAACACTTGGGGGGGGGGGGGGGGGTAGGATCTGTAAAATTAGAAGTCCGCTTGTGAAGCCTATTGCAGTTAGTATCACCTATACTCATGTGTGTTTAACAAGAATATCCATAGACAGAGGTTCTATAGAACCCTCCATGGAAAAACTATTAAGCATTAATGTAGTTTAATGCAAAGTTTATCTAGGGTGTTTTCATCAATTATTGTAGAAAGACCAGTGAGGTGATGGGGTAAAAAGGAAACTTCATTTTTTTGCCCCCACTGTATAAATGTGAAGGTGAAAATATGATTACTTTATGGGTCAGGGAAAGATATTATATCTCTGTTCACCTGTGCCCTAAATTAGATTCATCTTGACTGTCTCACCACAGTGGGTGACATCAAAGGGTCGCAGTCTCTCAAAGTTACTAGAAATGATGGGAAACTTTTGAAGTTATTTTGTGGTAGAATACAATGCAGTTGACTCCTCAATAAAGTAATCTAAAATAATGGAAGAGATGCAAAAAAGATAGTGTGGTGAAAAGTGTTCAGTTTCTAGTTAACTCTCTGTCCAAATATGATCATTTTATAACAAATTCTGTAGCAGAACAAAACCTGGCTGCAGTTAGGTACAATTCAGATTATCATTCAGGACAACTATAGTAAATGCACAAAATCCTGAGAGGCTTCTCTAGATATGGCTAATTCCACTGAAAGAAATGCCTTATCTTAAATAGTAAACCAAGGGAATTTAAGAAATAAGGACCATGCTCAGTTTGAGCCTCAAGCTGCTTTTAAGCATGAAAAACTTCAGCTGAGTTATGGGTAGGACAAACATATCTAGCATTCCCTGGGTGCTTTCTTTCTACCTAGTATACCTAGTCTGGAGAGCATACTAAAGATAGTCACATTTCCTCTGAGCTATCAATCCTCCAGAAATCCTGGCTGTGTTTATTGCTCATATATGGAATATCCAGCCATTCAGGAGAAGCTGGGCTTACTGAAAAGGTTATGTATATAGTCTCTGTACACACATAATTATACACTTGGACTTATTGGACTTGATTTGATTTTGTTTAATTGCACAAGTACAAAACTGTCCAGCAAACACAAGCATCGCATTTACCATATGGTACAGTTGCTATGAATAGATAAGTCCTAAGAAACACAGATTGACCAGATAGATAGGGTAGGTTACTTGTGCAACATCTGCAGGCATATTCCTGCATGGGAAATATAATACAGAGATATGGCATCCTAATCAGAACATCTGGAAGTGCAGGACTATAAACCAATAACTATATCCACATTACAGCTGTGGAAAATCTGTAACAGTACATACATTTCAAAATGTCTTCTATAATCAATGTTTTATAGACATGTTTTATAGCCTGCATATTGGAAAAAAAAGAAGACCATGAGAAAAGGTACAGCTCTCATTACTTTATTCCCAGTGGTTTTGTTCCAGCACAGACAGAGATGTGTCTGGAATGCAGATATGCCTGGTTCTGCTGGGGTGAGTGTGGTTCGTCTGTCACTGTTACTTGGAGGAGAGGATGATGTTCCTATGTCCTGACTTATAGAAAACCATATAGGAAAAATAATCTTTCAACTGAATGAAATAAATACAATTAAACACAGGATTATATCCCACTGTCTGGTTAAACCTGTGAATATAATTTTTCACTACACTGTTGCACGTCTACTCTCTGGGAAGCTGTCTAAAAGGGAAAATTACAGTTTTTCTTTCACCAAAAGTGTGTGGAAATAGCACCCTAAGCTAGAATCATCAAACATTTCAGTTAAAAAATAAAAAAGAGTAGACAATAAAGTCATAAGATTTGCCTGTTTCTGTAGCTTTGGCAAACCCTGGCTACAGGGGAATGTTCAAGCTCCTTTCCTCCCTTGCAGAATTCTGCACATTTTCCCACAGGAGACTGTGTAACCCTTTTTCACTTGAGGAAATAAAGTCAGTTTAAACATAGCTATTTCTCATGCTGAAACACTTACTATTATAGAATGTAAGAGTTCAGTAACACACCCCCAATACTTGGGTATATAAATCTCAACTTGTATTAGAGAAGATTAATAAATTATGCAATTTACAGAAGTTTTTACTTCAAAGAGAAAGAAGAACTATCTGATGTTATCTAGGCCATTTAACATAGTCTATAAAACATTCTCTTTCAAAAGCACTTGGCCTTGCAGAGTTTGTATTCATATATGAAGGTTTTCAGCTTTAGAGATCACAATAATTTTACTGACATATGATCACAAAGGACTTTACCTTGGCAAGTGCAGACTTGAGGACTTGTTGCATTTTCAGAAGCAGTAGCGAATACGCATTGGAAGTCAAGCAACAGTATATTTAAGGCTAAAATCTCATCAAACACAGCAGGGACAGCTTTTGACCAAAAGGCATTCAAGATGCACATTCACAACAATAAAAGTCACTCGCGACACTAGAGTTACTCTAGAGCACACTAAACTACTCTACCACTGCCTACTACTACATTAGGCAATATTTTCCTAATATTTATCTATCCTACTTCACAAGTATATATTCATGAGAGAGAACTTTATTCATACCTATACAAATAAGACAGAGCATGTCACTGCATGAAACAGTGAATCATTTGGTGAGCAAATGGGCTGGGCTAGGCCAAAACTAACTCTACATGATTCATTTCACTGGAAATTTGTGTAAGTAGCTTTTTGGCATTTAATGTGCTGAGATAAAGAAAGAATTTTTTGTTGTAAAAATAGTTCTATTTTTTAAATTATGAAAATCAACAGGAGATTGAGAAATTATCCTTCTCCTCATTATTTTAGCAGACATTAACTCATACTATAAAGTGATGAGGCCAAAAAGTGAACACTTAGTTTGTTCAGAACTTCATACGCATAAGTTGCACATTCTTAATTAAATTTTTATTCATTTTCATATATACATTTATATACACATCTCTAATCCACAATAATGGTCACTGAAAATGCCATTAGCAGTTTGAGTATACAGTGGTTAGACATCTAATCATCAGCTGCCAAGTCTGCAAACATAATCATGTTCACAGATCTTTTTCTTAATTGCTGGTGTTTAATAACACATATATGGCTTTTCTCCTTTTCACTTCTAAAGGGAGAACTAATCCTCAGCTGTAATGTGTTAAATTAACAGCAGCAGACCACTTGTTTTATAGTGTTATCAATACAGACTCCCCTTACATATTTTCAAGTGCATCTTGATTCACTGACTGACAAAGGAAGAACCACTTTTAGTTTGTGTCCAGGCTTCTTTTTTCATAAAGTAATTACAAATAACAGGAGAATTTCTGCAAAGGTTATGCCATTCATTTGCCCCACCTTGACATGTAATGAATAGATTTTTTGCAGGCAACAGCTGTACTTGAGTGGAATATATATGACTTCTCTATGCAAGCAATTTTGTATAGAATTGGATGGACAGCAGGGAGTCTGGGACTGCTTTAAGTGGCTCATGTAATCATTGCTGCACATGTGGTGGTGGTTACTCAGGGGAGGATTTTGTCTTATTCATAGAATAGACACACATTTTTCATTGTCTGTCTACACTAATTTAGTTTGGTATCCTTCCTAGGAGATTCTGAATTGTGTTTGAAAGTAATACAGAAATGCATCTTTCCCTTTCCTCTGTATTAAAAAAACATCTTTACTGTCTATCTGCCATGAGAAGTACCACAGTAACTCTGATGTTGCTTCATTCAGAATGACATTGCAGACCACAGGCTTTACCAGAACATCAGACTTCATTAACAGCAGAAACAAATCAGCCACCAGAACAAAAGTCCAGCCTCTGCTTATGAAAAAGCAAGTCCTCATTAAAGCTAGTTTCTCAAATTAGCTCTCCTTGAATACAGTCTTATAATTCTCCTATGCTTTCCAACTTTTTGGTATATTTGGAAGGCATAGGACATCTTCTTTCATATTTTCCTCTTTGCTAGAACACTTTTTTTTTTTTTTTTGCTCTTTTATTTTTATTTTGTTTATTATTATTTTTTAGTTTCCTATTATTTCCTTTCAATATTCCAAGGTGCAGGTATCTGCACATCAGCTGGGAATTCTAGTATCTTCCAGTGAAGCTGAAAATTGCCGAAAACAGTCAAGAAGTCATCTCATGCGTCCCCTAGGAAGCGCAGCAAATAGCCAGGTCATCTGGTAAGACAGCAAAAGGCAAAATATATCCTGACACACAACAGCTTCCCAGAATAAGTTTTTTCTAATATTGTCCAGTGCAAACAGCCTTGAAGGAGGCAAGAAATGAAAACCCTGAGAACTGTGAGAGGTTGTTCATGAATAAGTTAACTGAAGAAGCATTCACATTTATTACTTCTTGAACAAGACAACTCATTTGGCTTTGATTTTGCCTTTATATTTTCTGTATACTCTATGCATGAAATGACAAAATGGGAGGTTCAAACTCTACCTGACCAGTAGTAAGAATTTATAAAGGTCAGGGAAAATGCCAAAGAACAGATGAAATGAAACTTGTGGGTTTTTTTTCTATAAAAATAAAAAAAAGGAAAATAAAAAAGTTAGGAAAACACTGGCATTTAATCCTTATGGGCAGTTATTTACACAGTTATTTTCCACCCAAGAGCCTTTATTCTCGTCAGTGTTTTCTATTTTCTGCCTCAAAGTGTGAAGACCATACCTAAATTTTTTGTACCTTAACCTTTCCCACTCATGATATTAAAATGATATCATTGCATTTCTGCTCTATACAGGATTTACAGATTTGTCATAAATGACATTTCAATTACATTCCACCTGCCTGTCATGAATCAGCAATAGCTGTACAGCTTTACTACAATTTAACTACACCTCATCTAGTATCCAGAGCTATGATGTCTCTTGTGAAATCAGTATTGTTAGATTAAAGAACAAATTTGGAAACATAAGAAGAAGATTTAAGATTAATCAGTATAAAAAGAGAGTTCCGCTTTTTATAGCTGCACAGCCACTGCCTTACTCTCCTATGCTACAAAGACCTGCTAGGACAAAACTCTAGAAAATTCAAGTATATGTACAGCAAAGTCCAGCTATTGCATGGAAATTCACCCTCCTATTTTATTGCCTCTTTCCTCTCTGAACTCTTGCCAATACTGTGTTTTGGAAACAGGGTATGTTACTGTTAATCACTGCCTGATATAAGGTTCCTTTAATCACCTTGAGATGCTGATGGAAAATACCTCTGTGCCATACCTGTCTCAGAAAGCTGCATGTCATGGTTTAAACACAGTCAGCCATAAATCACGCAGTTGCTCTCTCACTACCCCCCTTCTTGCCCTACCCCTGCTCCCAGAGGGATAGGGAGGAGAATCAAAAGAACGCAACTTCCACGGGCTGAGATAAGAACAGTTTAGTAACTAATGTATAACACATATCACTGCTGCTACCACCAATAATAATAATGATAAGGGAAATAACAAGAGAAGAGAATACAACACCTCCCCACCCACTGACCGATAACTCTCCCCACCCCGACCGAGCACTGACCAATACCAAGTCCAACCCAGCAGTGCCCTAGCCCTTCTGGGTAACTCCCAGTTACATCCTGGGCATGAAGTGCTGTGATATGGAATACCTCTTTGGTCAGTTTGGGTCAGGTGTCCTGCCCCTGCTTCCTCCCATCTTCCCCTCCTCCCTGGCAGAGCACAAGGCTCAGAAAGTCCTTGGGCAGACCAAACATTTGAGCAGTAACTAAAAACACTGGTGTTATCAGCGCTGTTCACAGGCTGAAAGTCAAAAACACAGCACTGCACCAGCTACTAAGAAGGAGAAAAATGGCTGCTACTGCTGAACCCAGGACACTGCATATGCATGTCTTTAGAACAGGGGCAGCTACTTTCCTTCATCTGGTTTAGTGATGGAGCTCAAGATAAGAATTCATTTGCTTTTCAAAGTGAACCCACTATCCTTAATAAATACCTTATTACCTAAATAAGCTTTCTTTATTTCGTGTAGTCTCAAGCCTATGTTGAGAATGAGCAAATACAAACACTTAACTACATGAAAACCAATAAAAGATTGCAGAAAAAGGGTAAAGGAGAAAAAGGAACAACAGTATTATTGTTAATATCATATACTGGTTTTCTTGCTTTGTATTCTGAGCTATGCTTAGATCAGCAAGTTGGAAGACTGCTGTGCTGTCTCCTTCCATTGCATAAATATAGCTTCCATAAAAGCTAACATCACGCACACGCATGTGCACACAAAGTAGTTGCAATCACGAGCTACGCAAGCTCACCTGGTTGTGTTATGGCTTATATGCTTTTTGGATAATTTGCTACAACAGAAGAATGAGTGTAGCTATTTGAACAAGTCTCACAGTGCATCTGCCAAAGTGCTACCGTACATGAGGAAGTTCAGGCAGATGCACCCTGAAAGGCAACAGATCGTTGCACAACTACTGACAGTGTGAACTTCGGTAAGTTCTGCTGTATTTGAGCATCCTGACATACTAAACAGTGGGAATAATCAGCTGGCCTCTTACAGCTCACTCAGTTTAAAAAAAAAACCTATTTAAATAAAAGTAAACAAATAGACTCATAGAATCATACAATAGTTAGGGTTGGAAAGGACCTCAAGATCATCTAGTTCCAACCCCCCTGCCATGGGCAGGGACACCTCACACTAAACCATCCCACACAAGGCTTCATCCAACCTGGCCTTGAACATCGCCAGGGATGGAGCATTCACAACCTCCCTGGGCATCTTCTTCTCCAGGACTAGAATCTCTCATACACGTTGGGAATGAACACCATATTTTATATATTACAAAGCAGCAGAAACATGGAACGCTGGAACATGCATTTGGGAAACTGACATTTTACTTCAGAAAAATAAAGTTTAGTAATAAATAGAAAAATTGCTTAGCTAGGCTCTGCATGTTACTAATGTCACCAGTGAATTATGCAGTAGTCTCTATGACTGGTCTTTTGACTCCCTTATTGATTTATTAGATTAGCTCTTGATCCTGTCATAGCTCAGCTTTGAAAGTAGTTTAAACTGGCGCCAACTCAAAGAAATGCTTTGAGAAAATGAATAGGTACCAGAGATAATAAAATTAGATGTCAGTACATTAAACATTTTTTTCCCCATGACTGGTCATCACAAAATATCATAAAATCTGTCATAATGAAGGGCATACTGTTCTAAATAGGCTGATGAAGCATGAAAGTTTATATGCATTTTATTTTACCATTACTGAAGTGAAGGAATAGCTCAAAGATGCAAAACTTTTTCTTATAACAGCCTTCCATTTTCCTTAATTGTTTTCTATAACTGAACAAAATGAGGATGAGATTTTTGTATCCAGAAGCAAAACATTTCAATGTCAGTTGATGAGAAATATTTCACTAATTATAGGAATTTTGAAGGGTAACATAACCAATACCATGACTTAAAAAACTTATTACCATCTAATGAAGAAAGCTGGAAAGAAAGTTTGGCGTTAACTGTGTTCACAACTTCCTGTGATCCTGGAGACACAGGATGGGGAATGACTCTATGGTGGCATGCAAGCAGGGAAGGCATGTGACAAAAAAAGACTACAGCCATATTTTATACACCACTTGGCCCTCTCTTCTGTTTTTGACAATCGTGTTACAGAACAATTGAGTTGGAGTTTGCACGCAGGCCTCTGATTTTAACTTCTACCAATGAACAAGTTACTGTGGATCTGTACTCTTCTTTTTTTAACAGAGCAATAAACTTCAAGCCATGTCCCACCATGGCAATGAGTGCCAAAGAAGTGACAATGTGGTAGTTTAGGGGGCTAGGGCAGGGGAAACACACTTCTGATTCAGTTTAAAGTTGCTACTTTCCTATACATAGGGAAAATACAAAGTAAAGCAAAAACAAAGACTGATTTTTACAATTCACATATTTAATGTATATGTGATCTCTGTCTTCCCATGGCAAAATTATTGTTCATCCTCTTGCAGGATGTAACTTAAATAAAAGATGGCACAGGTGAATTGTAACCCTAGGAAAGCTACACACTGCTTAATAGTGGCATTAATTGTTTCTGGCTGCTTTGCAATGCCATCTTCTCCATCTGTCAACAGCATGGTGGTGATATATCACAAATACCCGTTTCTCTGTGTGTTGGGTACAGAAAAATTTGTGTACAAGATTTCGATATTTTGAGAAAGAAATAAACTTGTCATACACTGAAAATTAAGTCAATTTGGTTTCTATTACAGTGATTTAATATGCGGTTTGATACTAGAGACAGATAACCAGCTGCAGCTGCTGGATCACTGTTGAGGGCACTTGGATAGTTTAAAGATGCATTAAATCTTCTAAACACCTGTAATGACTGATGTAAATTAGACTCAATTGCATTTGCTTATACAGTGAAGTTAGGCATATTTTGATTATTTTTTAAGTTAAGATCCTAAACAGATTGTCAAAGATTTACTTAGTGATGCACTGGTTTATGTTATTTTCCTCAAAATTAATTCACCACCTGTTTCATGGCTATGCTATGTGTATGACAGTGTCTGAAAGATCCTCAGCTGAAAAGTAGGTCTGCCCGTAAATAATGTGCAGTATTTTACAAATGACAGGAAACTCCCCTTTCAAAGCAGATTATTTTCAGCTCTTCACTTTAATATAAACCATTGTATTCCAAAAGTAGTGAAGAATTCAGCGATGTTAATATTGAATTCCAAGCCAAATGTCTCTAAAAAAGAATTTATCTTGGTGTTACTTCTAGCAATCTAAACCAAAGCAGACAGTGCAAACTGTTTCTGCTTCTCGGTTACATGCCGTGAGGAGAAAATGCAGAAAAAGATTCCTTCACATCATGCTTTCCCATAACTGTAAAGGCAGAAAAGCAAACAAAAATACTGCTGGCATCCCTTATGATTTTGGAAGCTAGGAAATCTGTATTATTGCACTCAGAGTTTCAGAAAGGGCCTTCATAGCCAATTCATATCAGTATTTCATATTTTTCAGTGTTTGTAAAATGATTAGTGTATCTGTAAAATGCTTAGATGTCATTTAACTGACTCAAGTGTCAATTATCACCATGCAGCACCTCATAGAGAGCCAAAACATATGCAACAGAATGAGATTTTGAAAGAGCTGATTAATAATTTCCTTTGATGGAATTTCATTGACAAGGGAATAAATAATAGCTAGGAAGAACAACGTGACAGAGGAAGTCTTGTTCATGATCTGCTACATTCTACATCTGATTGCCCAAAATATACTCCATAATCTTTCATAGTCAACTTGCCAGAAAGCAGCTGCTATTTGAGGATTGTATACCACTTTGTTAAAATGTAATAAATAATTTCAGAAGACTAAAGCAGAAACTTGAACTCACCACAGCAACAGCTACTACTGAATGGGCAACAACAGTTCAGGGTACAATAGTGAATGTTAACAGAACACATTTGGTGGCAGCACTCAGGAGAAAATACGGACTAGGACATCATGGACCTCTTTTGTCTATAACTAACCATTCCTTCTAATGAAGGAATTATAGTACAAGCCTCTTCATCTGGCATTACTCTCACCCTATTGGTATGGTTTCAGCAGACTAAAACACAACCCCATTAGACTCAAATCATGACTTGCAAAGGAAATACTGCAGAAAAGTGTTGCTTTTACCAAGTATCTACTTTAAGTGTGAACCCTTAACCTAAGGTGAGACACACTTTTAATTTATATGTTTAATCCACACAATAGAGTTGGGAGGGGGAAGGTTGTTCTTGAATGATTTGTGAAATGTTGAATTGCTGTGTTAAAGTCAGAGTTACAGTAATGATAAAGATTATTATTATTATTATTATTATTATTATTGAGGTTGCAACTGCAAGAACAAGAAATGTGGGTAAAGTGAGGAAATTAAAAGGTCTAGCGCAGTTTTTTGTATAATATTTTATATTCAATTACCATATGATCTCAAGAAACCCACAGCTTTAAACTAGACAATTTTATGTGGATTTTGTTTTAAAAGAGACTGACAAAAAAAGTTAATTTATCCAAGTAGTTTTTCATATTAAAAAAAAAAAAAAGAAAAAACCCAAACACAGACAAGAACGAAGAACCCCAACTTTCCTAATTCTTTCCCATTTTCTTGAGTTTCACTTCTTTCACATCTTTCACCTTATATGCTTTCCTATGAACCATACCTCAGTGGCAGATAATTTTGAAAGCATGATGAAATGTCTCCATGCCTCTATCCTACTTAGTTTTAGATTAGACTTACATTAAACTAAAAATATTTTTTTATGAAAAAAAGAAAAAAATGTTCTTTTTAACCAGATGAAAATGTGTTGAGTTTTTTCAACACGTTCTGTGGCCCTTCAAACTTTCCTTTTTCATTGAAATGTATTTCCAATACATGCAGTGGAAAGGTTGAATTAGAAGTAATAGGATCATCATCTGCAGAGGAGGTAAAAACCCTACTTCTGCTCTCCTGCTTCTCTCAGTAGTAGTCCTCAGAGAAGGGTTTGAGTGAAGGGGTTTCTGAAATGCTGATTGCTTTTGATAACATCACACAGAAAATTGAGACAACAAAATATACTGAGAAGCCATTCATATGAAAATATGTCTCTCTCTATTATACTAAGAGAAGACATGAGGTATTAGGTAAGGCAGTGTTATTACATGCTAAAATGTTAATGAAAAGTAAGAGAAGCCTGGTAATGGTAGGTTTATGTTTGATACAAGCAAGAGTTAAATCCCGAAGCTTAAACTTCTTTTTAAACTCAGATTCACAGAATCGAATTAGAGGGCTATGATACATAAGGGTAAAATTCCTGATTCTTTGTCTCCTCCAAAGATAAATACAGAAATAGCTTAAGCATTCTGTAACTCCCTCATAGATTATACTATTTACCTCATATGAATGAATAGGAAATGCATCCCACAAAATTTCAGAAAGTGCTTTCAGATACAATCTTCAAATACAGAGTTAGCTGCAAAGAAAAAAATAATGCATTGTTCTTCATATCTACTGTTCTTGGAACAAGAGGTAGAAGGCTTATGTTACTGTAATGGAGGTCTTGGTTAGAACTTAGGAAAACATTTTAAAAGACAATAAGGCACTGCAGTTAGGACAGGCTGGTCTGGGATCCTACACTTTTGTGCATGGATGGCATGTAGGGTACCATACAGGAATTATTGTTTCTTCTTTGGTTGTAAGGGTTGGTGGAATGGGTCACCTGTTAGGTATGTTTCAGAGCTATTTTTCTTGCAGTTTTCCTACAATTCTCAGTTAACCACTGATTGAAGAGTGCTCAATCAGAAAATGAAATTGGTGTCCCGGTATTAGGAGTTATAATCAGCTAGGTTAGATATAAAATGATGCAGCAGATGACATTGTATAAAATCTCCACACCAATTTCCCTAAACCCCCAAATAAGCTGAAGCCAAAATCCCCTCGTTAAGGCATACCAGGATCCCTCACTCCAGCCAGTTCACATCTTAGGTCTTGTTGATAAAGAAATAAACCAATTATTTATTTTCTTTTCAATCCATAAAAAATCCCCAAGCAACTTTCACCCGAAATGCCAATGAGAACAGAAGGTGCTTCCCCTTTCTGGAAAATATGGCACATCTTTCTAAGTTCCAGTGGTTTGACTGTTTTTGTTGGATAACATTATTCTAATGGTTTGTTTGCAAAAACATAAACTCTCTTGTAGTTTGTGGTTCAGCTGCTAATGACAATGCACTAGTTAGATTCCAGCAATTAAATACTCCAAGACGTGAGTTGCAATCCCGATTGAAGCATGATTTCCACATATTTTTACTCCAAATGTTCATTTTATTACAGCTAATATAAACTTTAGAAAAAAGGACAGCATTTTTCTGAGGGATCCAGGGAAGATAGTAACCTTGATGCAGCCAAGTGTGGAGGACAGAAAACCAATTAGCCCATATACGTAAACTTAGGGGCAAAGCTGTAGAATGGAAAAATGAATGGATCATTCAGCTTGTTCTAGCCATTGTTGCAGATTCACAGCTGAAAATTAAAGCTAAATATGTATTTTTGTCTCTCTGAGTTCATTGGGATATCATTTGATTTCCTGCTTGATTTTGGGATGATGAATAAGTACTGTTTTGGAGGTCCCGTTAAGGCAGGGAAACATTAGGTTAGCCTCTAGACTGTGTAAGAAATACACTTTTATAAGCTTCAGTAAGAAATGAGTGAGATTTTACAAACACCTTGGTACCATCCAGTAGGTTTTTTTCATTTATCTTGACAACAAGTAGAACAATGATCTTCAAATTAATGAATACTACTGAAATAGTCATGGTATATAAAAAATTATCCAGTACTATGCAAGATACCTTAATTCCAACTGAATTATTACCTAAATTCCATACTTTCATAGCTATAAACAAACAAGTCTGGAAATGAATAACTGCATGACATCCCAACCCAAATGCAAACTGAAACACACAAAATATGTTAAAAAAATACAAAAAGAGAAAAAAAATCAATGCACCTGTCAACATTTGAATTTACAAGACTGTAAAGATTTTTGAGAACAATCAGCAAAGCGTCACATTAAAAAAATGAAAGTTCAAGTGAAATAAACAGCTGATAAAACTACTAATAAGCATCTTTCCCTCTTTCTGGTCTGTATTTTTTACATTTAATTCTCTCCATGTTTCACTTTAGTCTATCAGTCCTTGCTTTTCCACTGCTGCATCTCATCTCAATTTTTGGGTTGGGGTTTGGGGTTTTTTTGTGATCCCTGCATTAACTTAATTGAGCATTTTGATACTGAATATCTTTGTCTAGAAAAGAATCTTAAATTTTTTAAAAAAGAAATGGTGCGTATGTCAGGCTAAAAGAAACTTTAATTTCCCATGCGTCATCCCATGGATGGTCTGTGAGGTATTCAAAAAGACTGCACACAGCTGCAGGAAAATTAATTCTCCAAGGTCTCTGCATAAGCCTAGAGTATAGCCCCTACTGTGCAAAAGTATTCCTGTGTTTTCATTCACTTCAGACTTCCCTTCTGCTCTTGGTGCACACTACATTCTTGCTTATCATCAGACTTATGAAGAGGCTTTCTTTTAAAACCTAGAAACATAAATCCCAGCTGTTATCTTTTTCTTTCCCTCTGCCCAATCCATCCCTGTGTTTTATTATCACAGTTGGAGTAAGCGTATCTTGGCAATTACAACACTTCCACAGGCAGTTCTCAGGCCACTTGAGCTGACACTTTGAAATATTAGCAGGAAAGTAATGCAGGTGCAGGCACTGGCAAATGTCCAGCAGTGAGTTAGAAATCAGTTCAGAATTTTAAAGGGGAGTTAGTATCATATGCGATTAAACAGTTGAAATTAGGATGGAAATCCAATTCATTTTGTCTAGGAATCACTTCACCTCCAAAGCACTGCAGTTCACTCGAGTGTGGATCTGCATATTCTGGGACTTCCACAGAACATTTCTAACATCTTGTTGCAGCAAAGATGATCATACGAGAGTTAAGGCTATAAAATATGACCCATAGCTCTTTTCACAGAAATGCTGGGAGAGAGGAGAGAGGAGAGAAATTATAGCCTATGTTGATTCTGAAGGCACTAGGGATAGTGATGTAAGAAAAAAGGTTCCTGAAAGTTAAGGAAGAAAAATTACCATTGCAAGGGAGCACGTATATTTAATGTATTCCTCCCTCTTTTTTCTCTTTCATTCAGTGCCTGTAGTGTGTAGCATATTACAGCAAAGATAGGTAGCTGCCAACAAACTGGAGCTTGAAACAATGACTGTACACCAGGCAAAATTGGGGTCTCTGAAAGCAAACTCTTTCAGATTAGAAACGTCCTGAGACTGTGTATGTACATGTGTGGGTGCGTATGAGACAGAGACTTGACACTGATGGCTTGCATCAAATCAAGTAATTTTGAACATGCAAAAAATACTGTGACCAGTGTTCCCAAAGTGAAGCTTTCAAAAACCCATCAGTGACACCAGAACCTGACTCATTTATCAAAGTAACATCACCTTTATGTTAGTGCATACACACAGATAAAGCCATGATGTGTCAATAGCAAACTAGATCAGCAAAACAGCTGATTCTAAATAATTCTAAAAAAAAAATACAACCACTTAGCACATAAAACTAAATCATTTTACACATTTGCCTGCATACTGTCCAATTTTTTTTGCAAGAACTTCTGTTCACAGTGCTGCCTGCCTGAAAACCATTCCATTACAAGGTCATTGAGAACATGTCCAGTATGTTCAGTTACCTACATTGACACAGTGTACAGTATGGAGTACTATCCCTGGAAACCTCCCAACTTCTATCTTATGCAGTCTTTACGTTTCCATAGCATCTAAACCCATCCATAAACCTCTACTAAATTAATAGTATTTCAGACTCCAAAAGAGAAGACATCATGACATGCAGAACCTGAATATGTTAGAAGACTACAACAGCAATTTATATCTTGCTAGTCAAAGAAGAAAAATCTGTTTTCTACAGATGACAGCAGAATAAGAGCATCCAGAGAACAAACCATATGCTGATATAAGCTTATATATAACGTACACTTTAGAAAATGAGAAGATCTGAGCTCAGCAAATTGGGAAAGTCATCTCTACGCACAGGAGAGAAGAGAACGGTGCAATACTTTCTAATCATTATTGCTTTGGAATAAAAGCTATTATAATTTATTATGGTAATTCACAATTTACTTTCATATTTTGTTTTGATGTTGTTGAAACTACAGAAAAGAAAAAAAAAAAAAGATCCACAAGTAAATATAGAAGGAATAAAACATGTTTCCCATCTCCCCTGTGCCAGAGCTGATCCCCGGATATAAGAAGCTACTAATATTTGCCCTGCTTGTCTCATCATGTAAGCAATTCATGAAATATAAAATATTTTCACAGCTAGTAAAGGGGGTTTTTTACTCCCTCTCAGTGAAGAGACACAGTCAGGTTTGCACATGCCAGTGTTCACTGATGTTCAGGCTGACTTAAAGAGCTGGTGAGCTCCAACATTGGTTACTGATTTGATGGGAATAGCACACAGCACCAGGTGAACAGATGTGCCCTTCCACTAAGGCAAATCTGTGGGGTTTCAGTACTCAGGTACCACACCTGGAAAATACAAGTGGTTCATAGCTCACTTTAAAACTGGTAGCACTGATTGGCACAGGATCACAGTTTGCCTCTTAGAAACTTTAACCACTTTGCAAGCAGTAGCTTTTTTTTTTTTTTGTTTCAAAAACATTTTTTCCTTGTTCAGGCAAGGTGACTTCTGCAGAAGATATCAAAGGTAACCTGAGGTAGCTAGCAAGCTAAGTGAGCAAGAGGGCCAAATTTTCTATTAGAAAGGGATTTAGTATCCTATATCCCTTTCTGCATTAAGCCTTTTACAAAATCCTGGTGAAAAGGTACTGCAGAGATACCAGCTCTCTGTTCAATAAAGCAACAAGGTTTCTGCTTATCCTGAACCTTCCAGGTTTTTCAGTGCCCTCTCCCTCCACTTGGTTTTCTAAAGTAGTATCAACACAGCTTTAAAAAGTTGCTGACATGGTTATATTCTTGTTGCCTAACACACATGGAGGAAGCAAATGATTCCCATGAGCAGCCCCTCTCTGATGTACTGTAGTATCGGTATGTAGTGACACAAGGGTGTCACATAAGGTCTTTAGGAAAAAGACTGCAGACAAATGAGTTTTCTTTCTCCATAGGAAAAGCCTGAGGAGTATTCATCCTTTCCCCACACACTTTTTAAAGCACCTGAAAAGGACTTCTCAAATTATTGTAATTCCATGCAAATGTTGCCAGAAGTGGAAAAAATTCTGGTGAGAACTTTAATATTTAAATATTAAAATACTGAGTAAAATTAGTGAATATTGCCTCCGAGCAGACAGCATTTTGTTAAAGTTTATACAAAAACTTTCAGTCCATATCAATTTAACTTCTGGACCCATCCAGTCCAAGTACATGCACAGACGGCTGACATATTTTCATGGTGATGAGCAGGCACCTACTTGTTCTGGTGGCTCATGAGTCTTCCCTGGTAGAACAGAGATCTTGCAGGAAGCTACAGTCTTCAGATTATCCCCTTCTGAATTTACTCTAGATCCTTTTTGCATTTGGGATGCAAGAACAACACTCAGACAGGCAGTGCCTTTTACACTCACATTAACTTGACAACTACTGCTGAGAACTCCCTCTGCCTCTCACAGGTCCAAGCAATAATTTCAATCATCATTTGAATAGCACAACCAGTACTGGTTCAGGCTTTCCTGCATACGTGTTTTCTTTTCATAGAACAGTGCCAAACAGGTTATCCCAAGTTAGTGAAAACATATTTTGCTTTACTCAAGGACATATTGTTACTGTTTTTAAACATCAAGGCCCAACTGTTATTACTATCTGGTGTTATTTTGATGCTCTTCTCTATTGTGGATGCTTACAACTGTGTTTAGCCTTCACTTGATTTGCACTTTCTTCTTTTTTTAGGTTCTTTCTGCAGTATAACTGGACAGTATATGTGTATATGGTATATACAGTATATATCCTGAATATTTGAGCTCAGGGTAACAAAGGCATCAAAAAAACTGTAAGAAAGAGACATCACATAATTGGAACAAGAAAGATTGAATGCTTTCTGATGGAATACCTGCCACAGCCATTTTTTTTTTTTTAATTTGAAAATGGGTATTTCTGACTGACAGGGTTCTCAAAATACTTAAAGATTAAGGTACATTTTTATACAATAATATTTTTGCTTTATCTCTATATATTACACAGTAGAGTCCCTTCAGTCAAATGAAAAATTAATGCAAAGCAACTGTCTTCAATGTTTGTTAAAACATTCTTGAGATGGCTTACAAAAAAAATCAGAAACGTTGAATTTTCTTTTTTTTTTTTTCTTCCAAGTAGCGTTGGTTTCTGTAGAGAATTCTAATTTTTGGTTCATGTACTGAGAAGAGCAAAGTTAAAAGCAGTGTTACCAGACACTGTGAATTACATTGATTGCTAAGAAGACCAGGGTATTTCTAGTGTACGTCATTTACGTTTGACTGCTTACATGACACGACAGATAATCATTTAAATGAAAGTCAATACAACTCCACATTATTAAGTCACCAAACAGAAATAACGTTGGTTTAAAGTTATGCAATCAAAAGAAGTTCAGGCAGGGAAATACTGACAAATTCATAAACATATATATTAAAATATATAAGCTATGGAAACCCCGGATAGTTTGAGACATTCCACATATAGATATTTGTTCAGATTTTTTTCACTGAAAAGCAGTCAGTTTAAATAGAAATTTTAATAGCTCATGCAGCTAAACTTGCTGAAATTGGAACAAAAAGGCAAGAGACTTTTGTACTACTGAATAGTCTCACTTCAGAGTTTTTGGAAGAAAGAGACATTTTTTGTTCTTTTGAGGTTGCTTTGCTTTTTAGATAAAAAACCAAAATTTAAAAAAAAAAATCCTTCCCCAAAAGTTTTAATCTTATGGATCACGAGGTACATTTTCCTCATCAAAGCAGCTGGATGTGATTGTTCTTGCCACAGCACTGAAAATCTGGTATCTGCTTACTTAAATGAAAGTGCTCGTTCAGCTTGATCAGTACTGACAGTCATTTTCTGCCCTTTGACAGAAATTTGTGCATTTTAGTCATTTACTGGGAGGGGGTTTATTTGGTATCTAACTGCAATGCCTTATCATTACTGACTTTTTTTCTGAGTAAGCAGAGACAGAAGTGGTGCTTTTGCTCTGATTCCAAGAAAATTACATGAAGGCAGTCCTCGCAAGAGCATCCCACCCATGGTTGCCACTAAGCAATTCATATCACCTTTCTCTGCGTATTTGTTTTGAAAATCAAATTATTTTCTTCTACTGAAAAGTGATATTATCAAAATGTAAAATTAAAGTTGTGCACAGGTAACAAATGTTGATCCTGAGGATACTTTCTGTGCTTGGGCAATGCGTTTCCAATTACTGACATGATTTCATAATCTAAAACTTACTAGAAGGATGTGAAAAATGATAGTGAAGAAATTCACCCAAGGCGCATATACCAACAATGTTGGATATTGAAGCTTAGTCATCTTAAAGGGAATTAATCAGGGACCAATGTCACCTAACCTACTGCAATTACTTCTGAAATTGAGCAAACTGCGTCATCCAGATTCATGCATATTTCTTTTTAATCAAGTCTTAAAAAACAGTTTCACTTTAAATACTAGCTCATAAGAAAATCTTTCCCGGTTTTAGGAGAAGGAACTGACTTCATTTTACACATTCCTTGAATGACCCAGCTAGAATCATTCCGGTTGCGAATGCCACATTAGTGTTCAGGTCTGCATTTTCTGATCAGCAAGCAGAGGTATTTGCAGAAAGCTTGACATTTATTGCAATGAGAGGGAAGCACCATTGATTATAATGTGTCATTGGCAAGAAAGAGTAAAAATATTTTGGTACAGAGAGAGACTGGAAAAATTCCGGATTAATTGCAAAAAGATTGAGCAGATTTAATATCTGCGAAAAAAAGCTGAACAACAGGGCTCCATATTAAGCAAGAACATTTCACTGTGAGAATGATCCCTCTAAACACAAGCTTCCAAATACACTGGGAAATAGGAAACCTGACTCTGCATTCCCATTTCTTACAATAAAGAACTGTCCCTGACATCAGCATATATGAAGATACATCCTGTGATACACACATGCACAGTTACACCTCTGCTTTTCAAACCAACAGACATGAATTTAACCCTGCAAAATCAGTTAAGAGGTCCTGCACAGCCTACATAGCACATACAGAGCTTTGGAAATTGAAAAGATTAATCCATTTTTATCAAATAAAAACTGAAGGGAAACCCAGGGAAATCCCCTAAAACTAAAGTAAATGCACTTGTTTCAAAACATATGGAACAACAGAGGAAAGCTTCGTGTTTTTTAAATTGGCCTCATTTTAGTCTTAAACATCTTAAGAAAAAAATTATCAAGCATCTAGAATATTTCAAACCCAGGAAAGGTTCTGTACAGCTTCTTAAGTAATACATCCAAGCCTATTTTGAAAATTAAAGGTATTCCCATATGTTTCAAACTTTTTTAAACAATTTTTCCATGAATGTACCCCCCCAGAAAAGAAAATTCATTCACCTAGGATAACCGTTATTTTAAATTACTCTTTCTTCATTAGCTCAAGAACACTTAAATCTACATGCAGGGCTCTGAGTCTCTGGGGGCAGATGAGGGAAATTCACAATCTTGCAGCTGCTACTTGGCTACCGTTTGTCAAGATCACATTAAAAAGCTATATTCACTCATAATTAGATGTATCATTAAACACACAATTTTTAATGCAACCACTGGCCCATTACAAAAATATCCAGTGTCACAGCATCTATTTGACATGCCTCTGACAACACAGGTGGTAAGGGACCTCTAATTGGAGACATTCATTAACATCAGTACCTCTTCATAAGCCCCAGGAGGGATTTGCTAAGCTCATGTTAACTGAACACAATCCCCAATATTTAAACAAGTTAGCAGTGCTAAATCTTGTGTCACATTGCTTCCCGCAGCTAAGCAAAGAATAAAATTACTGAGCAACGCTCATCTCCATTGCAGCCATAAACTTTATTTTCCTCAGTTTTGCAGAGCAAAAGACACATTTAGTTTTCTAAACCCACTTTCACACCACTGCTAAGAGCACAGCTGTTTGATGTAGTAGCCTGTATTGCTGTAATTGTCTCAATTTCATATTCATCTGATAAACTGCATCTTTAAAATGCCCCTACAGATAATTTTATACATTCACATTTTTTTACTACTTGGACATAGCATAGATCTACATGTATGCTATCTACACTATGACTTTTAATTGTGCATCCTGATATGAAGAATTTAATTGCATAATGGATGTAGGCATGCAAGCTGCCTGCGCATTCTAAGAGCATACACGGAAATTTGGCAATAATATGAATAATATTATCTGCTTAACAGTAAAAAAGAGCCTAAACCCAGAACTACGTTTTACTTATATTTAAATATTAATAAAACCTAAATTTAAGATACTGCAATTACATTCTTTCTTTACAAAGGTTGAAATGCATCACTGATTTTATAAATGATGTTTAATTCATAATGTCTTGGAATTACCACTCCAGTACCCTCCAAGCAGGAAGCAAGGAGACTGAGGTGCTCCTTTCTGCTGCATGTCTACCCTTCAGTAAAGCCGCATCTATCTGCTGAAGGAATTCCATACAAAGTTGGCTTACTCAAAGTCTTTAGTCAAAACACATGAAATGCCCCCAAGGGCTTCTGAGTTATTTAGGAGTGTGACCTTTTGGGTTTCCTTAACCCACTAAAACACAAAACGCAACACCGCACCAAAACAAACAAGCAAGCAAGTAAAAAAACATTCTCTCTTCATTTTTTCCTCTCTAGGTGTTAAAACTCAACCGCACTTGAGCTGAATTCCATCAAACTTAGCAGGTTTATGGAATAATACCTGCTGAAAAACAGACTCAACTTTGAATTAACAGCACGTTAGCATTCTGAGGCAACATGTCAAAAAACCCAGACTGTTGTACTGTGTCCTAGAGCAGGATGTCATAGGCAAAATTCTTATAATTTATCAAATTCCACCAAGCTTATCAGCCCTGGCAGGACAGAAGTAGCAAGTAAGTGCTCCAAAGCACAAACTAATATCTTTTGGAGATGTATTCAGAACATAGAAATACCATCATGTCTAAGCATCCTTAATAAACAATCTCAGTGTGGCTGATAGCACAGAAAAATGACTTTTCTTTCAGAAGCTTTGCACCACTGCTATTCCAAAGATTATTAAAAGTCCTTCAGACATTTTCTGAGTATAAGGAAATATTTCTGCATATGCAAAGCCAGACTTATGGGAGAAAAGCCCCAACCAAACCAACTCCACTATTTCTCTTTGTTAAGTTAATTGAAAATCATACCGGATCAAATTTTTACAACTTTACAGTAACACATATCTGCATCAGAGCAACAAATTCCTCATCAAGACAGTAGCATTTTCATAGGATAAATTTTCCATTGTCTAACTTGCTTTTAACTTCTAATTTCCAGAAGAATAACTCCTGCCAATCAACTGCAAATACAAACCATCAGGGTACAGGGTCTCAGTTGGATTGAGTTTTAGGAGTTACAACCCAGAGCTGTTTGTGGTATCAGGAGTAACATATTAATTACCTGAAATGATCCTGTGTTGTGCTCACAGTTTAAATCACTGATGCTAATTGCATCTGACAGAGAAAGGTATGCGGATTTATTTGAGGTGCTGTTCTTAACTGGTATGAAATACTTCACCTTCTCTATAGGTAGATTAACTCCTATTCTGAATTGAAGTTAATTTTGAGTGTCATAAGAAAAAACTTAAAATAAGAGAACCTCCCCTGCGCCCATGGCAGGGTGGTTGGAACTGGATGATCTTAAGGTCCTTTCCAACCCTAGCTATTCTAACAATAGTTGTTAGGTTGGTTTTTTTTCTCCAAAATATGAGAAATGTTCTTTAAACAGTGATACCTACAGTATGTGAAAATAGTGATTTGAAATAGAATCCTTCATAATTCTTAGTACCACTGTGTTTTAAGAGATAATACTCTTTTCGAAGAGTTGGACAATATCTTTGATTGTGTAATCCAATACCGGGTATCTGAACTTTTCTGAACATTAATTCTCACTGAGCTGTAGGTTGCACCAGGGAAAATTCTCATAAAAACAACACCTATTTTTATTCAAATAAGCAAATTTGCTTCACCAAGATGAGTTTTGGCTTTTTGTATCTCAAGCTTTAAGTCCACCAAGACTAAAAGTTTACTCTACAGTTATTGAACACTTCATCTGTCCTCGCCACAGGCTTCCTGTTCCTACAAATGTTCAACATGTTCACGACGTTAAGGACTGAGCAGGAGCCAGTCCTGCACCTAAGAACACATTACAGAAGAAACACATTTCTTTAGAAAATCTGCATCAAGAATTATTTTTCTGGAGTTGTTGCTGGTACCAATTCTATGTTTTGCAATCTGGCTTTGTGAGATAAAAGCAAAACTAACAATTCTCACTTTTTCCTAATCTGTTCTCTGTGCTAATTTCAGCCATACAGTATGTGTTTAATTCTAGAGCTCAGTTTTGGCATGATCAGCCCTGTGTCACAAGTATTGCAAAGAAACTTCACCATGGTTTTATAAAGCAGTAACTTCACTTAAAATCAAGGTGCTCTAAGAATGTCCACTAAAGGATTTAAATATGTAAGGGAAGCAAAAAAGAAAAAAAATATTTATTTAAAAGGAAAGAAACCTCTTTGTAATACTGGCTTTTACATATGTAAATCTTTAAAATATTTCAAAATAAAAAATGAATTCTTATTCTATCAAGATGAAAAATGAAGATGTGATCAGAGCCTCTAATTATATCAATTTTCCATTAAAAGAAAAAAATGTTTGTCTATTAAGTTCTTGCCTCCGGCTTAACACCCTACTACAGCGCCTCCAAAACTCATCAGACTGTAGGCTGGACGCTTCCACCACCCCAAACTGCAAGTCTAACCTCTGGAAGATTGAAAGAGTCTGTTTGTCTTCCTTTCTAGTTTACCAAACCTAATTCTTGCTGAACTCCAATGACACCACAATTACAGTTCTTAGCAAAAAGGTAAATACTTTTCCCTCAATTCTTTTTCCAAAGGCTTCTTTCCTTCACTGCTGCTCATTGTCAACATACAATAAGGCTCAGATGACTTTTGCTGAAGTCTATGCTTTATGTGACGTCTGAATGATGTTGAATTTGCAAGAAGAAAAAAAGCATTGTTTACCTATGACTATCAAGTAATGCTATTTGAAAAAATAATGTTTTTATTACCCTAAATTTGCAACAGAAAATAACAATGCACATTTCTGGAGAGGTGGCAACTATGGGCAAATAACTTTTCACATGGTGCCCACACTTGTGGAATATTGTTTTTATTCTCTACCATTTATTCTTAGAGCTGGCTAAAAAACGCGATCAGAAAAAACTGATTTTACTCACAGGAAATGGCAGTTTCAGAGTTCAGTAAAGCACCTCCATGGGGTAGCAATAATCGCACATTTCAGAAAATAATACTTTTTGCATTTTTATGTCCAAGAGTCAAAGTGATTTACACATTTGTAACCTACCATCTGTTGAGATTTTGAGGACGTGTGGACCAAGCATTCAGAACTGTAGGAAACCCTCCTAACAGATGGGGACACTGTCTCTGTTAGCCAGACAGCATCTGTCCTGGGCACCCTGTCCACCTTCCATGACACCCACTTCATCCTCAGGAGGGTCTCAGAAAGTCAGTAGCAGTGACAGGCTTCACTGAGATGCTCTTCTGCAGAGAGAAGCCTTTTGTGTAAGCAGGATATGGGAATTGGCTGTAACGGAGAAAACATTTCAAGAGGTAATGTGAACTGCTTGAAACGCCATCTCTTGGTCCATGAATGTATTGGAAACATGCTCATCACTAACCCCAGTACCGTCCAATCCTCTATTCCAATAAACTCCTGAAATGTAGATTTTTTTCCTTATTTTTGCCTTCCCCACAAGCTGTTATTCATGTCAGCTGTCTTTCCTTCAGTCCATTTCCTCAGAAAAATATGGAACACTGAACATGATTCCGCTTTGTGTACTTTTCTACTGTTCTGAAGAAAAAAGAGCCGAGGAGAAAATGTTGCCAGTCCCAGTTCGTCACAGTACTGGGGGGTTATAAATGCAATCACATAAAGTGGTTTTAATCTGATGCCTGAATTGCTACTTGTACAGTGACAGTACATTAACTGGCACTTCAGAAACCCAGGTCACGTCAGCAGATCCAGTAGTCAGATCAAGTCTGTCCGTAAGTAGTCAGAAAGACCCAAGATTTCCAGCACATTAAAGCATCTTGCAGGTTTTCTATTCTCAAGGTAAACTGTGCACATTTCTAAACACATCCCCAAGATGATGCTGGAAGGGATGAGGCAAACCTATTGAACACCATAATTTGTCTGTGAATCTCCCATTAAGCGAAAGTCAAGTAACAAACTCACACAGCAACCTGTAAAATACCTACTGGTTACAGTGACGCTTCAACAGCTTAGGTGAGTAAGACAGAGAAACCAGACAGAATTAACCTGAAATATTTTCTTTGACTATGGAATAAGACCTGCTATACCGCTCTGTTCTCAGTTTTGGTCTGATTATTTAATAAAAATAAAATGTGTTGAACAGAGCCTTGCTAATGAGCTGTGGTAAAACTACTGCTTATAAATTCATCCAAGAGATTTAAATTAACAACAGGTTTTGGGGTTTTTAATTCCCTTTTCCTGTGATTTAAGGTTAAAAAAAGGACACTTTGGCCATCTAGTTGCGCTCTCTTCTCCAAAACACAGCAAAGAACAACAGCCAAGTGATTGCACTTTGGTCTTTTCAGCACCTGCAACAACAGAGCACTTCTTTGCTCCAGGAAAAGACTGACCTTCTGTGCCCTTTTTCATTTTCTTTTTTGCTTTTGTTAATGTAAATACGGGAAAGGAACAGTAGTCCAATATTTGTAAAGAGAAGGAAGAGATGGAAGGCTGTAAGATGTAATGTGATCAGGCAGGCAACAAAAGTAATTTTAGAACAATAGCATTATTTCTCTAGGTTAAATTAGTAGCTGGATATGCAGATGAAATCATATGGTTGTACTCATACATCAGCCAACACTTCTTGCATTAAACCAACTTAGAAAAAAACTTTTATCCAAAGAGAGAAGCAGGAAAGGACTATTAAAAACAAACCAAGCCAAACTTACCCTCACATTGAAACATAAAAGTAGTAACTACTCTATTTACCTATACACACATTAAATAATAAATAATTTCTCAAATTCAGAATTCATTATAAACTAATCTGAAAGCAAGACTATCTCCCATAGCGTAATTATTTAAGGGAATATCTTCCTGCATTAGCAAATCACTGGTCTCATATAAATCCTATACAGATCCCTCTCACATGTGGCTTCCACCCACTAGTTATATCCTCCTCAGGATCATCTGCTGTCTTGGCACTGGGCTGGATATTCCTTTGGTTTCTTCAGCTCCATGAGGACCTGATTTTAACTGTGAGTCAGACAAACTACATCTGTCCGTTTCTCCCTAACCCTAACACACCTCTTTAGAGTGCAGCATGCTTGCCTGCAGTATGCTGTTCCTAAATCAGTCACAAAAATACACCCTTTTTTTTTTGCAGGGTGTTACATTTGAGAGAAATAATACAAAATACATATAGGAGTACATTTTCCAAGGAAAATTGAACAAAATGTCTTCATACCTGTGGTCATCCATCAACTGTCATTTACATTATGACTTGGTTCAGGTAAGTCATCTCACTTATATGCAAGATATATAGCATGCCATTAACTGACTTTGGAAAAAGCATTCTGAATTCTTGGAAGGAATGCCCCTAAAGCAATATTGCTACTGTACACACAATTTATGACTCAGACGTAACTAGGAAGGCAAAACCACACATTTTCAAGGCTTTTGATTTTTTAGAAGTGGTTACAAAACTTAACTATTTAAACCTCTATTATTATCTATAATTAGAAAGAGAGCATGAGACTGTATTCTGCTTGGTAGCAGAGAAGATGAAGTTATCTTTAATCACTGCAGCTCAAAGGAGAAAAAATATTTAAGCAATGTCACTGATATAGCTACCCATATTTCAAAAAGAAAAATAAACCAAAATAAAAAACTCAGAAAATACAGGCTGACTTGATAGAAACACTGTGAAAAATATTGTGTTTGAGTTTAGTGTGGAGAAGGGTAACTTTTATCTTCTGAAATTCTGCAGGGCTTACAGTTGCTAAAAGCGGCTAAAAGGCCCCTGTAGACTAGTTTATAAGTGAAAAACCTTCATTAAGCAACTAGCAACTAAGGGAAATATTTTCCATATTTGAAATTAATTTTAATGTGCATAAAAGTGTGATCTTTAAGCCTAAAAGATACACAGGTAAGGTGCTGCAGCACTTTACGGCTGCATACTTCTCAAAAAAACACAAAGCTTGCAAAACAGTGGAAATGACTGAACTGTGACTATAAATATGGAAAATTACTTTTATTCTATTTCTGCTCACCAAAGTTGATTCTTATTCCACTGTTCTTACTTTTATTTTTTTAAGCAGATTTGTGAACTCAACCTATAAAACACCATCTGATAACTGACAAACTGGTAGCTTTATCTTTATCACAAGGCATTTCACAAGGAGTTTGCTAAAACTTCAGTTACTAATGAAAGTAACACCCATGGGGTACTACTTGGCATTGCCCCTTAGGCCTGAAAGAATAACAAGAATGCAACACAAAGAACAGTAACTGGTGAGTTTGAGACTCCTCTGCACTGTACAGTGGCCACTATCCAAAACCCTGTCTGTACATCACATTGTCAAGAAACACCTTCTGCAGCAGGCACTATTCTCTGTCTGAAAATTCATTCTTCAAAGCCACAATAACATTTTCTACTTGGGCCTTCCAAGTCGCAGTAGTGACTGCATTGAAAGTGGCCTGATAAATAAACCACAGCATGTCATAGCTTCTCTCTCTTTACAGCAGGTACTGTAATTGGGCCTGAAAAATTTAGGATCAGCATCTAGCTCATCACAAAAAAAGCGCTCACCTACTGAAAATGTATCTTGGTTATTTTAAAGCAGGCTACACTGATTTTCGATTTACTTCTCAAGGAGTCAACTCCATAACCTGTAGGGTTTGTGCAGAAACCCTAAGTGGAAAGAACCTGTTCCGATCCAGACAGTCAAATCAAGATATAAGGAAGAGACAAATTCTGCTTTTAGCTAA
The DNA here is from genome assembly GCF_037157495.1 of Lathamus discolor. Lineage (NCBI taxonomy): Eukaryota > Metazoa > Chordata > Aves > Psittaciformes > Psittacidae > Lathamus > Lathamus discolor. Next base: position 8,586,150 of record NC_088894.1, on the reverse strand, counting down.
CAGTTCTCACAAACACGGCGGGATTTTTCACCTATTTGACAAAGGACAAAACCTGAGAACAGGTGAGGGCATAAATCAGTTATCCAAATTCTGCACCCATTAAAAAAAATCCACATTTGCTGCAATTTGGTTTTGGTGCAAACCAAGCTAAGCTGAGATTTGCTATAGGAGCAATGAGAAGAAAGAGAACATAAAAATTCATACATTTTGACATTAAGTTTCTAAAATCAAATACATGCCATTGCTTAGCCTTGGGTTATAGCATAGAGTCATAGAATAGTTAGGGTTGGAAAGGACCTTAAGATCATCCAGTTCCAACCCCCCTGCCATGGGCAGGGACACCTCACACTAAACCATCTCACCCAAGGCTCTGTCCAACCTGGCCTTGAACACTGCCAGGGATGGAGCACTCACAACCTCCCTGGGCAACCCATTCCAGTCCCTCACCACCCTAACAGGAAAGAACTTCCTCCTTATATCCAATCTAAACTTCCCCTGTTTAAGTTTTAACCCATTACCCCTTGTCCTGTCACTACAGTCCCTAATGAAGAGTCCCTCCCCAGCATCCCTATAGGTCCCCTTCAGATACTGGAAGGCTGCTCTGAGGTCTCCACGCAGCCTTCTCTTCTCCAGGCTGAACACCCCCAACTTTCTCAGCCTGTCTTCATACGGGAGGTGCTCCAGTCCCCTGATCATCCTCGTGGCCCTCCTCTGGACTTGTTCCAGCAGTTCCATGTCCTTTTTATGTTGAGGACACCAGAACTGCACACAATGCTCCAGGTGAGGTCTCACGAGAGCAGAGTATAGGGGCAGCATTACCTCCTTCGCCCTGCTGGTCACGCTTCTTTTGATGCATCTCAGGATACGGTTGGCCTTCTGGGCTGCGAGCGCACACTGGGGCTGGCTCATGTTCATTTTCTCACCGACCAAAATATCTTTTAATCCTGCATTCAGAGATATGAGTTGCGTGCTTCTCAGTGAAGTTTGCTTCTCCACCTTTAAGCTTTCATGGTCGCAGACCACTCTGTTTAGATGTTCATCTGCTGTCTGCCTTTAGTCTCTTTATAAGCACTCCATTAGCTGATCTGCAATTCTGAGCATGCATACAACACCCGTCATTTCTTTCTAAGCATATGCCCCAGCAACTCAGCTATGAATGTGTTTTTAGGGTTCATCTACATACAGAACCATCAGGGAATCGTGGTAACAGCTATGATTTAACTTGCTCTTAAATACTATTTTCTTTTTATAAAAGTGATATCTAGAGAATGTTTAGTGGGAATAAACTCATCTTCAGCCTGAGGATAATATTAATTAAACATTTAAGAAACAAACCCACCATATAGAAGTGTTCTTTCCAGCCCTGTATACCACACTGATTTAAATTCATGATTTAAAAATCATGAATTAACATGATTTAAAACATGATTTAAAATTCACATTTTTAATTATATGTAAAAAGTTATCACTGATCTATTCTCAGAGCTGAAACTGATCCAGCCTAGTCTTACCTACCATAAATTCAGCCATTTTGGTTGCTGTTTTCCCAATATGACATAATTGCAAGGAATATCATGTTTGATGGATATATGAGCCTGAAAATAATATGACATGTTCATTTATAGGAGCTAGTCAGCCTACTCATTGAGTAAACTGCTCAAGCAATACTAATACTGAGGATATGGGCAAGATTTAGCTGTTTCTTGTGATAATACCTCACTGTCATTGGAGACTATTTGACAAAGAAAAAAGTTAAAAAGCAGAAAAGCTAAGCGCATCATGAACAAAGCACACATAGCCTCTGCATACGAGAGGAAACTGCAGCCTAGATGAGAAAGTACTAAACACATTTTGTACAGGATGATGGCGCAAGGTCATCTGAATTACTGTCTAAAGTTGTGTTCAACTGTCTCATAGAAGGATTCATTCACAAAGAGTTAAAGAAGACAGTCTAAGGAGTGCAAAAGCCTGTTTCCTAAACTGATTCAAAACCAGTTGTTCTTTTTTGGGTTAAAATGTGAAAAATATGCATTGGATAGCACTGACTCTCTTTAGCTACAACATATTAAACATGAGTGAAATTGATCAACTATTTAAAACTACATCCTAACGTTGACATCGAAATGCGCAACATTGTTATTAATAAGATGCTTAGATAAAGCCTACTCAAAAAATAGCGGTGATGGGCAGGGGGATGCAGCCAGGTGCTGGTGGTGCCAATACTGGTTTATGCTTCATTAAAGGTCTGCGTGAAGAGACTGAACACCCTCAGTGGGTAAATGAGTGCACCAATTAGATGGGTAGAGGAGAGATCAGGGATGATATTCAGAGAGTGGTTTTTGTAATATTTCCATTTATTCTTCAGATTCGCAATGCAAAGGTAAAACAATACCAGACTATTTTAATATGGGTCTGACATGACTGCATTTAGTACCCGGTACTGAGAGTGCTGAAGTGGTAAAAATACTAAGATCTTGTTCATCATATCTTCTATTTGGGACCACATGCTTTCCAAAGTAGAATATTTCTGCTGTAATAAGCAAAATAATGATTCTTAAAAAACATCAGTCAATACTTAAAGTATCCAAGAATTCAATAAAGTATTCATTATCATAGTTAATTTATCATAAGTGACTCATAACATCTAACATCTATTCATCCACAGAAGATAATCTGAATTTCCTTGCTTAATACTAGTGTGTCTATTATGTTCGAAACTGTCAGTAGTTTTGAGTAGTAGAGAGAGTCAGTCGCCTCATCTTAAACTATTATAGCCATAATATTTCCAGAGCTACAGAAAACCCTTGAGCTGAACACTACTAAAAGATACATAGAGGAAGAATTTCACTGTTGTATCAGTCCAATGGACAAAAGGATCCTGAGAAAAACTGTCTCTTTTCTTAAACACTGTATACAATTAGTCATTGCTTCCTCTTGCTGCAACAATTGTCCATCTAGAAACAAATGTCCAAGTCATACTATGTGCATTATTACAGTACATAATAGAGAGACATGAAACAGTGAAGTTAGGGCATTCATCTCCAAAACTCTGAAACAGCTTTGTGTTTGATTTTATTTGGGCCAGACAGCTTAGCAGAAGGGAATAAAATTATCAAGGAGGATAATGTTAGTTCTACAAATTGAGTCTTTAAAGAAAGCACCACTTTACAGATAGCTTTTTAGATTGTACTAGCTCAGACAGTGCCTTTCATTAAGGAAGAGCCCTGTTTTCTAAAGCCTACAAGTAAACCCAGAAAAGGCTACCACAGCTACCTACCAGCAGTACAAACCTATTAAAGTTAAAAGGCATGGCAGCAGGCAGGGCAGGTGGGGAGATCCAGGTTACCCAGTTTACGAATAACACACCAGCTCTGTGCAGCTGCGGTCCAGAACCAGAGGTTAAACCTTCCCACAACACCCCCACAAAAGCTACTTAGGCCATTCATATTTCTCAGCTCCCCAAGAAATAAGCTTGCAGGTTAGTTTAAAACTAGTGATCTATTTATTTGAGCTGGTTTATGCATAATTAGGTCCTAATAAGTTGTTCAAACATGATCCATTACAAAAATGTTAGACTCCGTTGGCAGACTCAACAAGAAATGTGTACAGTAGAAACAACTACATGGAATGATCCTTAGAAAAAGAAAGTATTAAATTAATAGCAAACAAGTGGTCTCATTGGATTTTGTATAGAAATTAATGCACTTACTAGCAAAACAGAAGGATGAATTGTCATGAAATGCTAAGCCACAGCAGTCCAATGCAGCATTGCATTCACCTATGATATACACTATGGACAATATAGCTTGAAAGAAGCTTGAAAGCATTCTCAAATGAAAAGGATGCTTAAGAGACAATGACAGTAATGCAAAAGTCCATTCCAATTGATACCTAGATATCTAAGCAGGACAAGTTCCGCCACTACCTGAAATCCTTCTGGAGAACAGTCTCAAACCTGCAGTGTTTGGTTCCAAAACACAGGGTAGTCAGTGTCACAAAGCATTAGTGTATAAAATAGCATGAGATTTACATACAGGTTATTTTCTCCTTGACTTATTTCTCACCTCTATTAAAGCTCTCAGGGTGTTAAAGCTCTGTTAGAGATCTCAGGATGACATTTCTATGCTCAGGGAAAAAGTGGGTTTTTTTGATTTACATTATTTATTTTTTCCATAAAAGGTGTGTATTAAAGTTCTCTAAAAGTGTGTTGTGGCACACAGAGATGATTCTATCCCAAAGAGGTACAACCACATTTGCAAGGGAATCCCAAAAAAGGAGAGAATTGAGGAGTGTCCTCAGTGGGGCACTGCACATTTTTGTAACTGGTTCTATGACTGAAAAAAATGTGTGTTCTAGCCCAACGGTTGCTATTCTGGAAATGGGGTGTAAACTTCTGCCTGCAAAGGGCAGATTTAGAGAATGCACCGTCTGCAATCCTGATTGTTTTAAAGGAAAAAGTGAAACTTCTATTGAGTTTAGCAAAACCAAATGATCATAATACTTTTTGTGCAAAAATGAACATTCTTGTGCTATAATTACTCTGTTTAAATTTCCTTAGCAGTTACTGATGGTACGTTAATAAATCTCCTCTTAGCTTTTTTCCACAAAAAGGGAAAATAAAGCCTTGCTCTGATTTTTCAATAGATTTGTTCTCTGTATGTAAAGACAACCCTACTGCAAAATATGTCAGAGTTCAGGTAACCTTCTTACAGGATGAGGGCTAGTTGCTATTACCTAACTCCAAAGAGAAGTGACTTATTTGTTTCAGCCTGGGACTGAGCCAGAAAATCCATTAGCACCTCAGGGAGAGGGAGCCAAGATTTAAGCCTCACCCGTCACCTCTAAATGCCCAAATCACAGGCTGCATAGTCAAGCTTTCACTGTTTTTTCAAGGCTTCATGACTGCTTTGCTGTCAGCAACTCCAACAGGCAGGACTGGGTGCCCCGATCTGGTGGGTCTACCCTCTCAGGCTGTGGGTAATGTAGCCTGAATTTCAACACTGAGTAAAATAGCTGTCTTGGCTTACAGGTAAACAAGTGTTCTTTGTGATATATACAGGGGTCTAGTTACATAACTGCCTCATTCAGCTTTCATTCAGGCAAAGGACAGACTGACCAAGCTTCCCAGGTAAATATCCTAATGGATAAGAACTGCAAGAGTCATTGACTCACTTAGAGAGCCACTCCAAAACTTCTTAACTAAGACCACAATGTTCTGTGCAGTACAAAGCCAGTCCTAAGATTTATAATCTCTTGTCATGTTGTTCAAATCATCATCTTATTTTTATCTCTATTGCTGTTATCTGTCTTTGCCTACAAATGGAAGGTTAAAGTTTGAGGCATATTTCTGGGCACTTGTCAAATTCATTTTATGGAAAAGTAAAGCATTTGTACGGTTTCTTCTCTAGTAACACCACTGCACTAAATAGAGCTAAGTAAATGACGTGGAGATTTCCTGTTCACATTCACAGGAGCTAACACCACAAACGCAATTAGAAACAAGCGTAAAAAAATCAAAACTTGAGCCAACATTCCACCTTCGCATCTCTCCAAAACACACTCCACAGCTCTAGGCCCAATTCTTCACACTGCAGCATTCCCTCAGTGCAAGATTTCTGTGATACTGAATACTGACAAAAGCACGCAGGCAATCATTTCCTGCTGGGGGTCTGGGTTTGGGGTTTCTTTTGTAGTTAATTTACCACATGGCAAATAGACTCTTTAGTCATTCGGGGGTATTTTGTTGCTTTTTCAAAAACAGCACAGTTCATTAGTTCTCCCTAGAAGAACAGTGGAGTGTTCGCTAATGTATCTCATAAGAACCAAAAATGTCAGAGTCTAAAACTCAGTAAAGAAACTGTCTAATCCAAAGCCCTAAATCCTGAAATTCCACAGCAGGTCAAATGTCCAGCTACAGCTGTCCAGACATCATCATCACAAACCACTTCAGATGTTGATTCAGACTATGACTGGCTGTGGAATAACAGTCATTTCTCTTCTGTAACACCAAGAAAAAAACAGATTCTTGAGTGACAACCCCATTTTGAAAGTCCACATATTTTAAACTCCAATTCATACTGTATTAATGAGTTTGCTTTTTCACCACTTTTGATATATGCCAAAACCCTAGTGCCTTTACTTAAGAAGCAATACCGGGTGTTTTGTATTCCAGTTGGTCAGTAAAAAAGCATCTGACATCTTTTCTTTTGGCACATCTTTATATGCATTACTGATCTTATATGAAAATCACTTTTTCCTCCAAACATAAAACAGATCCTGCACACAGAATGCTCACAGAATTTGAAAGCTGAGAGAAAATTTTAATCACTTCCAACCTTATAGTTCAATTAAATCTCTCTCTGAATAACATAATTAGCTACATATTCAATCTTGCCCCCCTCGGGATTCTCATTAGGCTTTACTAGAAGTTTGGAACACCCAAAATTTCTAGAGTCTTATTACTTAGATTTTCTCCAGCCACACACTTCAAAGCCAGATGAGTCCGTACCTGGGGCTTAGCACAGTACAGTTGACAAATCTGGTGGGGGTTGGTGGAGAAGCTTAGACTACTCCAGAAGGAAAACTTAAAAATCCATTCCAAGCACTGTGGGAGAAGCTATCAGGCTGCTGGAGCAGCAGCACTAGACTGACTTGGCTTAAATCAGATTGTGGGTGGTTGAACACTCTGGCTCTAAGTGACTCCTACTTTGCTTGTCAGGCAAGAGAGATGCTGTCCTGACAGAGCACAGATCCTACCATACACAGCACATGGGGAGCTTGTAGATCAACCATCCTGCAATGAAACTCCTGTTTCTGTTATATTTGCCACTCTGATCACACCAGGAAAAGCAGTATTTCACTCAGATAACACACTGGACAGCAAGAAAAAAGTCAATCAGAAGGCATTTTGTGAAATTCAGGCAAGTACAATGGAAACTGGGAACTCAGCACATAATGTAAAAAAAATATTCAATAATTGTGTATCATTATATATCATACATCCGCTTCAATAAAAAGATACTGTCTACTTGAAATGAGAGAAGTCAAGATTTCCACGAAGAAAATAAGTACTTTGAAAAACTTGATATTACACTTACATAATTTGAAAAGTAGCTATAAAGAATGTATTCCTTCAAATATAGCTAATTCTGACACAGGATTGTCCCTTTTTTATGCAGAGATATAGTATGAAGAGTGTATATGAATGCTACAGTATATTTCCTAAGACTTGCCTTTTCACAAAAATGATCCTGCAACAATACCAGTGAGGAACAGCTGCTGCATTTTCACCCTTAAGCTGGATGGATTTTAGTGCACTAAAGGAACATCTCAAAGTGAGTGTATATCTATGTGTTCCATCTGGTAAATGCAGCAGAAACGCAATACTATGAAATAAAAATTCTTTCGATTATGCCCTCCCCAAGGATGAGCAAGAAAATAAGAGCAAACTGTACTTCAAACCTATTCTTTTCTCCTCTATTGTCTTGTCTCGACTTCTAATATACTGTAACACTGTCAGCTTTTTGATGACAAGAACGTCAACTTACCTGAGCTTCTCTCCCCCCTGAAGGAATAGCTCATGCCCATCTTTTAAGATCTTTTAAAGACGCTGCAAAACTAGCATCTTCCTTGTAATGGCAATTTTAAGTTCACTATTAACTGGGGTTTACTGGTCCAGGGATTTAGCAGTAGTCCTCCTGTACTTGAACACTTATCACTTCTATATTTCTCACTCCATGAATACAAAAAGTGCTATGACAGTGGCACTGAAAATGAACCAAAAATGATCCTCACTTTTAGGGATTATCAGTGCGTCAAGTAAGAAGCAAAAAATAATCATGCAACTACTGTGCGGGTGTTAATTTTTGATTACCACAATACCATAGCAAAGAAAATCCTACAGCCAGCTAGCAGACCTCTTTCTACATTTCTGGTCATTGTAAATTGCCATGTTTCTGTCACTTATTTCTGTTTGTTCTGTGTCTGCTATCTTTCATACGCAAGATACAAACAGCCAAAATTTCAAAAGCCTCCAAAATTCCTACTGGATGTGACATATGTGGAAATACTTTCTTAGCAATTTTCAAGCCCTACTGAGTGTTCAATCTCTAGAACTGATAATTTAGCATTTAGAAATGTATTTATACATTGTACACCTTTTATCTTTTTTCCTCATACAGAAACAGGTAATAAAATTGACTGTCATATGTGTTTAGTTTCATTTTATGTTTGCTACAGAAGCAGTTTTAGCATTTATCTCTATGAAGAATTGCTATTTTGTTATACTCAATTCTGGAACATTCAGGGAGAAGGCCGATAAAAATATTCAGTCAAAAAAAGAATACTAAATATAATATTGGAATGTCTAAACCCAACTGTTAATAGGAATCTTTTGAAACAGGTACATGAATAACTTATTATATATAAGATTTTTATTATTCCAGAAGGTTTTATGTGTAAGGTTATTTAACACCTTGGTTTTCCACTAAATCTCACACATACCTGATGGTCTTCACCACAACAGAGTAAACTACACAGAATCAAGAGCCCAGCTACATCTTTGTTAATGCTGCCTTTTACTCGTAAGATAAACACACAGCAAACTACTGTAACTATAGCTCGAGTGCTACAATCTAGATATTAATCAACAGCTGATGATTTTTTTGTATCATTTAGGCTACTTTTAGTGAGTTGCTACTGAGGTTTCTCTAAACCTTGGGATTAGCCAGCTCACAGGTTTTTCCCTCTAGATTTGTTCATTTAGAATTGTGCCCAGGCTTATACAATGCCACACATGAATATGAAACACCGACCACAGTGAGCTCAGAACAACATCCCTGGATCACAGCAACTGATGGCTGTGCTTCTAGTGAGTGTCAGACAGATTCATTGTTTCAACACATCTGCTGGGCTGGGGAGGCAAACCAGCAGAGTAATGGAGAGTAAAAATAACTTTTGAAGAGAGAGGGAAAGTTGTATGGAAGAGCTGAATAGACTCATTCTGCCACAGCATTTTAAAGGGAATCAGGTGAGCAAGCACTTTTCTAATTGAAGAACATAAGGCCAGGTTCTGCTGTTTCTGAAGTCAGAGCTGCTGATGAATTCAGTGTCAGTAGTATCCAGCTTACAATAAAAATCATAAAGTGTGGAAAAATGGGACAGAAATTAAAGGCTGCCAGCTGGGAATGTAGAGCAGAGGAGGGAATGTGTAACACTGCCAAGAGAGACATAAAGCAGTACTACTGTACTGACAACAGTCAGTGTTGGCAAAACAGCTTCTTCTTAAAGGTTTTCCAGTTCTTCAAGTGCTATGTGGAAACCTGCCTCCATATTTCTCTATCACAGCAGCACACATGGGCCTGGTGCAGGCCCAGGTGTGGGTTCCTTTGATTGTATCTCCAACACATCTGTCACACCTTCTGCCTTGTAATCCAGCAGGAAAATATCCATCCCAAGACCATTACAGCGGTGAGCACGTTGATGCAGAATAACCTGTTTCAGGTGTTTTAATCTGCTTCAGTTTTTTTATCTGTGTCAGGGGTTTTTATCTGTTTTAGGTTTCAGTTTTTATCTGCTGGTATTTATAGATGGATGTTAATGCCTTCAGTTGGTCGTTTCATGGCCTGGCTGTTAGCAACGGCACGGGCAGAGCAAACAGTGAAGCAGCAGCACTCTACTCTGCAAACACACATTACATACAGCAGCCCAAGAATTGCCCTTTTCTCAGAATTAATATTTTTGGTTTTGTTTTGGTGTGAGTTTTGGGTTTTGTCTGTCTTTGCCTGTCTGGACCAGCACCTTGGGCAGGCTCAGCACAACCCTGCTTGAGAGCCAGCTGCCTTCTATAGAGGGGCAAGAACAAGCCCGTGGCTCCTTCACCTCATGCCTGAGCCACTCTCAATACCCACCTCATTAATAACTGGTACTAGCTGAGCTTGGTTTTCTGCGAAACACTAAAAATGAATGCTAATGAATTCCAACCTCATTGGGGATATATCACCATTATAATTCAGTACGTACTGATGAAAGCTGTGCTCTTTAATAAAAAAAAAATTAAAAATTGCCAAATGTACTTTTTAGTTCTATTTTCCTGAAAGGAAAATTAAGCAAGATGTAAGACTACCCTGCAGAGATGTTGCTATGCTTGCTAGCATTTGGAAGAGCATGTATACATTCAATAAAGCTTTCCATCTAGATGCGTAATTCTAACAAATATTCTAAACATTTTTTACAGTAAATTCAATAAAGAATCTTTGACTATATTCTGCTGAACTCCTCCATAAAGACTTTCCAATCAAAGCTATTTTCCTTATAGCTTTTCTATCACCAGCATGCTTCAAAATGCCAGACAGGATTATTATTAAGAAACAGTCATGCATTGATCTAATGTAAATACAGAGTACCCTTTAGAGATAAAAATCTTATTCCCCTCACAAAACTTTCTTTCTATTATGCAAATCACAATGTTGATAACCAACATCAAATACTGTAGGCTTTGGGATCCTGTACAGGTGGGACGCAGAAGTAACAAATTAATTTTGAAAATATGTTTGTAGAAAACACAAATCTCTTTCTAATCATTGTGAAAAATTTGCATCTTTCACAGTGTTGCACTTCAATAGAAGTTTCTACTTTGCCGAAGTTAACCTGTTGACAATGAATGTGAACAAACTATTTCCTGTATGCTGCTAGAGTAAAATCAGTCCTACGTAGGTATTATTTTATGACTCAATTACCTCATGCATTTAAAATTAACAGTTTCAAAGTGGACAGGTACTTTAGTTGATATAAAAACACTGCAAAGCCACAACAGGGCATGCATGAGAGCTGCCAAGTCATTTAGAAAACATTTAAAAAAAAAAAAAGAATTTAATTTTTCCCGAAGCAGTTATAGATGAGACACTGACACCAGATACCCACCGTAGCCAATAAACCAGGTTTTTCACATTTATCCTGTGGAATAGTCACTGCTTTTCTCTTTCCTCCAAATTCATACTCAGATACAGTTTCACTGGCGAAAGCTTCCATGCAATAGCAAACCACACTGAAGTCTGACATACTGTTTATCAATCCTCTTGCATTATTCTTTCATTTATACGTACTGTAGAGAACTCTTGTTTTAAATACATGAATTTTACAGCAAACTGCTGTGAATAATTATTTCCTCAAATCATGCTATGTAACTGTGTAAATGAGACAATTATATTTTTCAACATCTAATTACAGGTATCTATTAAAAGAGGCATAGACATTTCTGTACATTCTCCCGTTTCTGAAAAATTAAGTTTTGCATAAAAACACCTGGTAAACCTGCTACTATCAAACAATATAATCGTAGCATAACAGTGTTGTAAACCAAAAAACCTAAAACCTTTATTTAAGCAGCAGGAACCTTAAACTAGCATTTAATAATTGACATACTTCTGAGCCTTTCTGGTCTGTGAAAGCTGAAAGGAATGGATTGATACTTCGTATCGAAGATGTGAATAAAAACTCAGTAAACCTAATGCATTTTTCTTCTAGCTGGAAAAGAAAACTAACCAAGTGTATATTCATATAAATTATAGGGATGGGTGTTTAATGAACATTAAAATGCAAATCATTAAAGAAAGTATGTATCTTTTAAAGGCAGTGTTAGATAAATAAACTTTATTGACACAGTCCATGCTTGAAATCTAAGCCTGAAAAAATAATGTGCTTTGAAATCATGGTATATAGTTTCAGCCTTATGGTAAAGTGAACAAAAATATCACAGTTTAAACTGTGTTTGTAATTATGAAGACACAGGGAAGTCTAGCCTGTATGCCTTTCTAAATTTAAAACCATTGTCATAGAATTTAGAAAGGAGATGCAAGATGCATCATCTCACCAACTTTCCTTCACTTCTGTTCTCTGCCAAATATTGCTCCAGCAACCTTTGAATTAGGGTGTCAACTTCTACAAATTCAGTAGATTAGCAATATTCATAGGTTTTCACTTGGTGATTGCACATTGCTATTTTCTATAATTTCTCTATGACATTTCTTTTGGAACATGCAAAAATTACAATTTTGGAACCTCTCCAATCCCACTGAGGAGCAATTTCATATCTTGTCACTGCTACTTTTAACTGTACTGAAACAAATCCAACATATATCAGCAGTGATCATAATATTCCCACCCCATGATTGCACTTTTTTACAAGACCAAGAAAAAATTCCAAAGACAGATAAAATAGTGCTTTGGCATAAAGATATCTAAAACCATCTCATAGTCTTCTGTATAATTCAATGAAAAATAATTAACTTCAAAGTTAAGAAAATTGGGATGCTGTTTGAAGGAACAACACTCCTTATGGAGGAGACAGAGCTGTTTAAATAAACGTCGTCTAAATATAACTAATCAAATTATTGGTTATTTCCCATTTCAAGGAAGTGCTACAAGCACAGAAATTAAGCTAACAGAGTACTTTTAAAGCTTCCTTTCCTTTAAAAAAGTGTTTGGAAATTTGGGAAAATGTTCCCCAAATCATCAAATTCATCCCAACTAAAGGTTCCATTAAATTAAAAGTTTACTTAAGCTTTTTGAAATACTTGAAATAGATTTAACATGTAACTGTAACATATATTATAATGTATAAGTATATGGACAATTATAAAATACTTGTTGTACTTCCCTTATTTCCCTACAGAGCTGCATAAACTGGACTGATAGTAGAAGTTTCACGAACAGTGGTTTTGAATCTTTTATAGAAATTCTATAATGAGAGTTGTTAACCTCATGTTTTTGACACAAATGTCATTGGAAAATACTTTCATTTTTGCAATGATGGAAAAACAAAGAGCTTGTTTGTCTTAATTTTTTAACATTACTGAGTACTACAAAGAACTAAAAGTGATGTTAAGTAACAATGAACACTAATCAATCCCAATTTGTTCCTAAGTACAATTAATTAAATTGCTGTGTGCCACATAAACGGGTTTTTTTAAAGTTAGATATTTCATTTATTGATTGTTTAGACACATCAATATCCACTGCAAAGGATCTTTTTCCTAATAATGGAGTTAAGCAGGTGCTTAAAACATTAAGCAAGTTGCCAATCATCCAATTAGATGTCTGATTATTCTCCCTTGAAGACTGAGGAAAACCTCTTACTTGGATCAGTGACTGTAAACAGGCATATCACAACACAGCCGTACTTACACAGTCCTATAGTGCTCTGTGTATTTTGTTAGAAATGAGCAAAACCAAATAGCATCTTTCGAAAAGCCATCTGATGTTTAAGCAGAAAGTTTTTCCTCTGTTCTGTATGTCTGGAATAAGGGAAATAACTTTTGCCTGTTTCCTACCACATTATCTGATACTACTCTCCAGCGGCTTCCAGTCCATGAGAGCATTCATTTAATCAGTCCCTGTGACGTAGCAGGGTTTTATGTATATTGAAATAGCATGTAAAAGCATAACCAGAAAAGACAAAAAGAGCTTTGAATGCCCTTCAAATGCCCATTATTTTTTAATTATTTTTAATAATAAACATTTCCATCAACTCCCTCAGATCAAGCTGCAGGTTCACAACAATACAATAAACAAGAACAAGCAAACAAATTTTGAGCCACAGATCTAAATCCTGATACAAAGCCTGACTTAACACCTTCTTAAGGCTTAAGAAGAAAGGAGGAGGGGAAGTTTATTCAAAGTCTAAAGGCTGGAGCCACTGCATTGTGGTAGACTAATAAAGGAAAGTAACTGTTATCTCATGATTCTGCTGGTTTAATTAGACATCCACACTGCAAAATGATTTGGGGGAAATGCAAGAGCCCAGAAACATTGGAAAAGCCACCTGAACAGCTACACTGCTTAAATCTATTTTCAAGACTGTCTACTTAAACAACATAGAAGTTCTTCTGAACTTAAATTACTGAAAAAGCATAGCACTTTAAAATGAATTATAAAAGCAAGGGGTTTGGCCACAACAGCTATAATAATTCAATTTATTTTGGATCTTGAGTTAAATCAGTGTACATCTTTGTCATTTGCTTAAGAAAAGCAGAAACCAGAAAACTAAGTATACATCATTCACCAAGAACAACAACAACAAAAAAAAAACCTAGCAAAACAACGAAAACCCCAGCAAAAGCATCTTTTATTCCTCTGCTGCTTAGGTAGTTTCTCATTTATACCTTAGTGAAATTAGCTAAAGGATATTTCCTGAAATCTCTCAAAGATTTAGAGAATTTCATCAACATCTGCAAATGTCACATAGTTCTTTTCAGCGTGTGAATAGTCACTATGGCATTGTATTACCACCACTGTTTTTGTCCTACTGGACCACACAGTCTAATATGGAAAGAAAGAAGGTAGGAGGAGTAAAATAAATCAGGACATGAAGGAATTGGTTTCTGTGGTATTCCAGGATAAATCTTTGGCCTGTTCATGTATACTTTAAAGAAACAATTCTATTACTGGGGCCAACATTTCATTTTAAACCCACCGTCAGCAGCTAGATTATTAGGTTAGAGCATATCAAAGAAAACTATCTGCCTGCCACTGCTCAGAAGGGTCAACCTTATGGGGAAACATTTCAAAATCCTTTGTGAACTACACTGTAAGGATGAAACATTTAAAAACCAAAAAAATAAATCTGGAGGCGAGGATGGGGGAAGGAGAAGGAAAAATGTTTGCCAGAATGTCCTCAGGCATTTTCCAAGGGAAGAAGTCAAACAGCAAGGCTACCACATCTTAGAAAGATGTCATTAGCTGGGGGGAAACGAAAATATTTCCCAGGACACACAGATGACAGAAACACTGCTGATGGATCATAAATAGAGCTTCATGATCATGCAGTTTGTGCTTTAGCTTTATACAAATAAAATGTGAATCTTATGCAGATTTCTCATGTCATATTTTTTGCCTTTATGCAGTGTATGGTGATTGGATGTCTTTGGTATTAACTGTGAAAGAGAGAAGTGAAGCCACCACAATAAAACAAATATTGAAAAAAAGAGATTAACTACTTCATAAGCATGGCACAGCTTTAGAACATGGAAAGATAAATTTTTTGCCCTAGAAAACTGAGGCAAACACTAGGGGAAAATAGATCATACAGCTTGCTTCAAACCCGAGCCACTTCTTATCTCTGTAAATTCATCAGTCACCAGGATTTTACCATCTGAGTCCACGTTTGCATGACATGGAGACAGTTTCCTTCAACTTAGTTGAATATAGGTTGCTGAATATTCCTGAAGCTCATCGTCAGTGTTGTTTGTCTGCTGAGGCTGGCCAAGGATCTATCCCCACATTTCTCTAAGTAACCCACAAAATAGCTCTGGGTCTGCACCACCAGAAGACAAACTGGACTCAGGTCTTGAACCTACTCTTTTCTGCAAGTTGAATCTAAAAAGGAGGGAAGACTGATACAAGAGATGAAAGCCGGGAGCTGTCGTCTGAAATTTACCATCAGTAAAATCTTTGTATCTAGGAGAGATCTCAAATGCCCCAAGTGAGCAAAAGGGACCCCTTTGGAGACTGTAACAGTGACATTCTAAGGGAACCATGATGTTAAAATTTTCATCCTTTTCTGTAAGATGATAGGTGTTCAAAGGAAAGGCTGAAGTTCAGAGTAGTTATACTCTCCACTGGAACTGCCTTGGTTAATCTCAGACATCCAGTGCCTCAAGTGAGGCTGCCTTCTCTGGCTTATATCAAGTCAAAGATGAGAGGGTTTTGAACACACTTGTAGCTGCAAATGCACATTCTATCTTACTGCCCTCAGTAGGCTCTTGTTTCAAGCGTCAGTCATGAAAGAGCCAAAGTAGGGTTATGAAGTCCAGCAACAGCATTGCTTTCATGCTTTAAAGCACTTGATGTTTCTCTGCCACGTCAGACAGATCAGAACTGGAAACAAGTGTTTCCTAAATCAGGAGAGAGTAATCATGACAATTAAGATGTATTTGAGCTTCTGTTCTGCTCTTGCTGTTGGCAAGCTGAAGAACAAACGCTCATTTCTGAAGGCAACTTACTTGGGGGAGGCAGTGTTTGGATCAAAGGATACATAATTCTCTGTAATTTGGACTTCTAATGTCTCCTTAATCATGCTTGTAAAGAGCTCAGCAACATCCAAGAATGCTATTACAATACTTACATGCAAATCATAGCACACCTAAAAATTATTGTAGTTAGCGGGATGAAAAAGTGGAGGAGGGAGAGGGAGAAGTATGATCTTTAATTTGGTTGATCTATTCAGTTGCTTGCAAAATATTTATACGTATTATAAAGTAGGAACAAAGGCCTAAATGGCCAGTAAAAAAAAACCCATTTTTCCCTAAATTGAAATAAAAATAAGTGTATTGGTATATATCACTAACCATCCAGCTAAATCACAAGTGACTGATTGGACACCCTAGATCTAAAAGTAGATTTTCCTTTTATTTTCAAAGCCTGCTTTTATGAGTACTTTAGGTGCTTGCTAGAAGAACTGACATGCAAACAATGCCTGTTAAACTCTAGGCATGTTTTTAGTTGTTATTTTTTCTGAAAAATCACAACCTATTTGAATGCCACCTCCAATCAGCATCTGATTCAATTAACTACCTGGCAAAAATGGGGAGAAACCATTCCATATGAACTCATCTTTCTGTCATTTCCATGCCCCTTGTGTGGATACTTATTAGAGATGGGAAGCAAACCTTCCCCTGCGCAGCTGCATGGGCTCAGACAGCAGACAGCATCCGGCTTCTCATCTGTCCTGTGCTTTAGGACAGATGAGAAACAGCCCGGGGGGTTCACAGGAGAGAAGCAAGAAGGAATACATGTTACAAAAGACTCAACATGCTTAGGCTGTTGAACTAGAAAGAAAGATAAAAGTAAACTGGCATGTATTTTTCTAAACACAAAATTCCATTGCAAAGGAAAGGAATCATCTCTTTCATCACGTTCAGTTTGTCTGGGGTAAGGAGTTTAAATCGCAGCAGAGAAAATTAGGGTGGATATTACACAACTCATTTCTAATTTTAAGACTAGTGAACGAGGTGTTATCCCAAGCATCTGAAGTGGAGTCACCCCTAAAAGACAGTAGGTGAGAGAGACAACTGAGGGATCATTGATCCTGCTTAGAAAATTGGGAAGGACTCCCTATCCTCTCCCTTTCTCATGTAGCTTCATATATAGTCCTAAGACAGATATCATAACTTGATGCTGTTTATTCATTTGTGGATGTTCAGTGAATTCAAACTCAGATTTTTAACAGAATGAGAGGAAATAACAAAAAACTTGTATATACACTATTACTGAGTTTGGCATTTATTGCTTTCAAATTTGTTTCTTATCTACAATTTAGTAACAATAGGGGCATTATATTGTTGCATGCCACCTCACTGAATTTGACATGCCTAAGGATTAATT
The DNA here is from genome assembly GCF_037157495.1 of Lathamus discolor. NCBI lineage: Eukaryota > Metazoa > Chordata > Aves > Psittaciformes > Psittacidae > Lathamus > Lathamus discolor. The sequence goes on along the minus strand of NC_088894.1, from coordinate 8,568,771 downwards.
CTTGCCTGGTAGGATAGGTTGTTTGAGGGTGGGGTTGTCTTTAAACCATGTTTGGCTTCTTACTAAAAATCAATCATATTGGGAGGAATTCCCGTGTAAGATAACACATGACTTAATCATGAATTGGAGTAAGGAAAGGAAAGGAAAACTGAACTCAAATCTTTTCTTTAAAAACTCTGTTACTTTGAAGAGAATTGGTTTGATTGCATACATTTGTACTGAAAGGCTGGCATTTTCTTGGGACACTAAAGAAAGACATTGCTTGCCTTTGTAGATCTGACTGAAGCAATGCAAAGAAGCAGTGTAAATGAGTAAATGAAACCTCAGGGAACATCAAGTAGAAATCTGTCTTGTGCCTGCTGAGTGCATTTACAGAAGAAATCTGACCTTTAAATAAAAAAAGTTCATTATTTTTGCTATAAAAAGTACTTAAACAGTGCAAAATCACTACGGAAGTGAAGGACTACGTCATGAGCATGGTTGGTTTTTTTAAAATTCTGATGTGGTTTTTACATTTCTGAAAGAAAAAGATATGGCATTGGCTATACACCAAAAGGAAACCTTTCACAACAGAAAGGGCACCACAGTAAAAGTCCATAAAACCAATAGAAAACAATATAATTAGGTCCAAAACATTCTGCTAATGGAAAGCACCTAGAAACACACGTCAGCCCTATCACTCTGGTAGGCTACAGACAAGCCAAAGCTTCCTGACACTTGATTCTCTCATACTAAAATTAATCATAGATAAATTCAGTTTTCAGCATAAATCACTCTGAGGTCTCACTAAAGTTGAAAATCAATTTACACCAACACAAAGAACCCTAACAAATGGTCATTCCAAAGCTAATACACTATTCAGACTGCATTAGCCACATTGAGATAAAATATCTCAATGTATTTTCTTAACTTTGTTGGGTCACCGGAGTTGGCTAGTCACATCAACTGTACGTGACACAAGATATATTTCATGAAACCATGGCATGTATTAGTGAATTTTGCTTGTTTCATTTGACAGATGGCTATTAAGGCAAATATCTGAAAGATATGGATGGGTAAAGAAAAATCCAGACGCAGCTTACATATTTTAAGATAGAACTGTCACACTAAATTCAAAACAAGCAACTGGGAGAAGAATGATTACACTGAATGATGGGGGGAGTGAGATAAACTGGAGTATAAAAAAGGGTAGCTATAGCACTGCTGTGGCCAGCATCAAAACCAAACCACTAGTTTTTTCTAATAAACCCCTTGTAGCTTTGCTCAAAATTCATGCTCTTAGTTTAGAGCAGTAGGCATTTGACATTTGTTCCTTGTACTAAGTAATTTGTGTAATAAAGCTGTGAGGAAATTGAACTTGTCAGCATGCTAAATGCATTTGTCTCCAAGAATATAATAAACTACGTATGTGGAATTCATAGGATTGGAAGCTGAAATTCCCTGTGATTTAAAATCTAATTTGTCATTAATTTTTTTTTAATCCATTCGACTGCTCAAGTCTTACCCGATAACTCTGCGTAATCATTTCATTTTAAATGTAAATGAAACAGAGGGCATAGCTAAGCATTGAAAACAAACATTACCCAAGGCAGACAGACGGATAGAAAACTTACTTAAATCAGTGCATTCCATCTTTCCAGTAACAATGCCAAATGTTATATTCAACAAGATACAGCTGAAAACAGTCAAGACTTTGGCACAAAAATTAGTATTTTTAGAGTTGTGTGTGTATATGCACACACATACCTGACATTTAAATATTGGTCGCCAGACCCCTGACAGTTACACTTGGCACTTAAAATATATCTTGTCGGACATGTATTAATTTAAAACAGCTACACACAGCAGTGCAAGGCTCATTGTTTTGAGGTTCTGTTTCTTCTCTCTCTGCCAGCTAGTGCTTACCTTGAAAACACAACTACAGGGAAGAAAATTAGATTTATGAATTGTTAAGCAAAGTAGATTTTTGTTATGACCTTAACTGACAAGAAGTAAATTGCTCTGTGTTTTACAGGCACAGATGATATTGTTTCTCAGAGTACAGTAAAAGGCGAAAAGGAGAATGTTGCAAGTTATTATGAATCTGGAACTTTTTCCACGGGCATTAAGAGTTTATATAGAACCCTTTAGCCCATTTAGGTACCATGTAACACATGCTTAGCAAAACCAAACAACCTGGTTTTTTAATCTATTATTTTTACATACAACTTCTCAGTTTGTCTGAATGTGTTATAGAAAATACATTTAATACTGCATGCGTCTGCTCTGACTGTCTTTTCAGTTAGTCACCTAACAGTAACCTAAATATATTAACTAAACTGAAACAGTATGAGCTTGCTACATAATGTACCAGTAATGCCTTCTTTTTTGGCATGAACAAGGTTAAACCACAGATTAGATATTTCTTGCATGACATACTTTGCTTTTCTGGTTTTAATTCTTTTATGCCACTTTGCTAAGTAATAAACTATATGCCAGACTTTGTACAAGACAATCAAAGATCATCTAAACCTCTTCTTATTTAACAAAGTATCCTGAAATGTATAACTTGGAAGAATTTGCTCAGCCTGTTTTTTTAAAAAAGTAATTTCTTCTGGTAGACAACACTAAACTCATACAAAGCTTAAACTAAGAAGCTCTTAAAAGTTTCGTATGTACTACCTGATTGAAATTCTTTATTTTCCTCCGGACTATGCTTTTAGCATTGCTTAATAAGCACCTTAATCACGGTATTCATATTCCATTTTAGCTTTATAGTTTTAACTTTATTTTAAATTCATAAATTAATAACATGCTATTAAAAGTGACAGATTGACAGCACTATAAATTCTTGTTCACCCATTAAAAAAAATATCTACAAGTAAATGAACGCACTTCCATGAAAACACATCAGTGTATTTTAATTTGTTTCTGAATATTGGCAATAGTATCAAGAATATAATTGAAATTAATGTACTTGTTAGGCCTATTGAGACTGTGACTTCCATTTCTGAAGATGCTTCTGTAATATTTCCTTTGATACCTGCCAAATTGGCCACATCTACTTCAGTGGCACAGACCAGATTTGAACATTTAAGCTGCAGATCAACCTGTCAGTTTCTCACAGGTGAAAAGACTTTTCCCTCTCTAAAACCTCATTTCCATCACTTTTAAAAATGCAAGGCTGGAATTTTCTCCTTTGTTGCAGGGTAAAATTTTTCAGTATTCTAAATGGGAATGATGAGGAAAAGTCCAACGAGAAAGGGCACTCAGGACTCAAGATTAAAACTTAGGCGCTGGTAAGCAAAAAGTCACCTAAGGAACCTCCAAATAAAATTCATGTGGTAAGACCAAACTGACCAATTTATTGCACACTAAGTAACAATTCCATGTAAGCGCATTGCAGCTACAGGAGTTTCATTACAGAAAAAACCTACCAAGATTTAATATTAAAGCTTCCTAGAAAATTATTAATTTGTGGTTATTAGGTATCTTATGGCAATAATAGATTAGCTTTAGAACTAGTTTTCACTATGAACATGATGTAACCAACACAGAACAAAATGTGCCTTGTAGAAAAAAGGGTTATGACAACCAGCACATCTGGAACTCACACTGCTGTCATTTAGAGCCACACAAAGTTAATTTAATTTTCTTCAGCATTTCTTTTCCCTGCCACTCTCTCGCCCCTCAGACCATCTATTCCTATCTCCTGTCTACATTTCTGTACTATTTTTTAGCTACTTAACTGGATGTTTGGTTTAGAAGTTTCTTCCAGCCGTCATGTATCAAAGACAGCTTGGCAGTTGTTTCAGGATCAGGGTATAAACTTTCCCCACTACTGCTATAAACTGAACCTGAATGCTTGGGAGAACTGGCACGGCTTGGATTTTCTGTTTGCCACCAATACTGCTTTGATATGTCTTGATTTAATGACAGCCCTGTATGAGTACTGCAAGTTGCCTTTCTTTTTCTTGGCACCAGCACATCCAATTCTGAGAACCCTAAAGTCATTCTTTGAAGCAGGTGACAAGGCCTCTTTTGTCACACATGCACACACACACACACACACACAAGTAGGCTGCCCTGAAATAATTCCTAAAATTCTAAGACTTGTGTCAATCACTTCTTCCACAGCTTTTTGCTGCTCCCCTGCAAAACAAACTCCTCTCACCCCACAGTAGTTTAGTACCCGAGTATAAAAAAGACACATCATGCATCCACACAAAACCAAGTTTTAGAAAAATACTTTATACAATACCAGAAAAGAGAATGTTTTCAAACAAAAAAAAGACAGAATAATCTGGAACAATTTCTGAGAGTGGCACAGGAACATTATTACACAATGAGGTAATTCAAAACGTTGCTCTGCTAGGTTGGAGTGGGTACATGAAGCACACTATATGCTCTTTAAGACTGAATTTTAAAAATGGAATTTAAAGGTATAATTTAAAAGATACATATATCAAAGGATATTTTATTTCTAGAGAAACCCTCCCTTGAATTGTTTTATATGTTCCATGCTAAGTCTGGAAATCCTTAAGAAAAGGTCGCAGAATAGCTGTGGTATGAAGAACATCAGAAGTCAGCCAGCTGTTGGCCAAACACAGTCACAGGACACATATAATCTGAAGACAGGACAAGACTAACAGCAATACACTGGTTTCCTGCATTGGTAAAACAAAGAGCAGCCAAAGAACATTAAACAAAAATATGATGCATCCCAGCCAAAAATGACAATTCTGATTTTTCTGCCTGTTAAATGAAGAAAAATTGAGGACACACAACAGTTGCAAGCGCTCCAGGATCAGCAATGATCAGATTTTTTTATATACAGATACATCCTTTCCATTCTTTCCATTTCTACTCATTACATCTAAATTTATAACCCTGGCACAGCTGAACAGCTCAGGATAAAGAAGCTAGACTCTATGAGCATGCACACACAGAAAATAGTACGGCTGTGGTGAGCAATGGAAAAGCAACAGACAAAATGCTGAGCATGTGACATACCAGATGAATTTGCTGAGAAAGTAACTCCCATCCAAAAAGGCACAGCAGCAGATAACCTCTCTTATCTAGTCTGCCCTGTGGCAATAGGGTGGTTCACAATAGTCAGTTATCACTGTTTTCCAACATTCTGTTTTTTAATTGCAAGTATGATTCTAGATCTCAGCAGTTACAACAAAATTGAACAAAGACTGTGGGCTCTTAGTTCCTTAAAGCCAAAACCAAATAGCAATAAAAAGTTATGTATTATTTTAACCATTCCTATGATGCCCAATGTTAATTCTTATAGCTGACATTGTCCTGTTATCACAAATGTGCTCTTAGCACCCTTATGAATGTATACATTTTTACTATGTCACCCTACGCATCAGTCTTTAGTCTGGTCTTTTACTGTAACAAACATATGCATTGGAGTAAATGGTTTTAAAAGCTATATAAAAGTTCACCCTCAGTAACTGCACTCAAACTCATCTCTCATCCTCATATTACATGTGACCATTTCTACATAACAGGACCAAAATTATTCCCAGGACAAGGTGTCAGATAAGGTTCCTTCCTTCCTTTAGCTTTGAGCCAATATAGAAATTACAGTGTTCATTAAATTAAAGGTTCATGCCTTCACTTTGCAAACCAAATCAGAAGCCTGTTCCTCCGCTTTTTAAAATCTCTTTTCTGAAAGCTACCAAAACACTGTAGAAGGAGAGGTGAAAAAAGCTTTAGAATGCTTTCAGTAATGCAAGAGAAGTAAATTTTACTACCCCATGAGAGTACACAAAACTTAAAATTAAAAATAGGAGACAGAAGTTGTTAAATCAGAAATTATAAAACTGTATTAGCAATAGAATAGGACAGTTTTGCTGAAAGGCACCCACAGTGATCATCTGGTCCAACCACGTAATAACTATTGATTCTTTGAGGTTTGTTTTTGTTAATTTCTCTAATGAATCATCCTCCTGTATTGCACCTGGGAATTATCACCAACACCACACTTTGAAGAATGTGAAACATTCCTTACAGCTCAAATATCTACATATAAACAGTACATTCACAGTGGGGACTGAGGACTTTCAGACCACTTCTGATTAAAACATTTTATGGTAAGATCATACAGATTTTATAGTAGGATTATAGTATAATCTTATTTTTAGGAATGGGATTTCAATATTGTCATGGTTGAAAACTGATTGATCTGAAAAGCATGGTGTACTTCAAGAAAATTATTCTGTTGACTTAATCAGCAGCCAATAAATATCAAGCACAGCCCAGGGAAAAGTTCTCCCGGATGAATGGGTTATTTGAAAAATCTGTGATAAGCAACCTCATTCAAGTTGCCAGAAAATCAGATTATTTCCAGTTACGTATCTTACTGTCAAGTGCCTCTTTTTTCTTTTACACTGTTTCTTCTCAAGGAGACCACTAACACAAACTTCGATAATATAGAAATGTTCTAACAACAAAAATCCAACTAAAAGGAAAAAGGATTCATGCTCTTATTTAAGTTCACACTTTCTCTGCAATATCCAACAACAGGTATCTCAAGCTATCTAGCAAATGATGATGCCTTAGTTCTTACCTAAACAAAGAGTAAGACTCTCTTCCTTACATTTAAAACGTATAATTAAATCTGAAACCAAATTGCAACAGGCTAATATTTAAGTTGTAAATCAGATCTTAACTGGAAGACAGTTATACCTCAGCAGAAGAAAATTTCTCTATTTGCAGTTTTAAAAAGAGAGACTGATAATTTCCAAAGGCATAATTTAATCCCCACCAAGAAGACGCCATTAAAAAAAAAAAAACAAGATACCACAGGAATATTGAGGTTCATGCTAGCATGGATACATGCATCTTAAAAGACCCCCAGCCCATAACTCTAAGCTTTCACATGGTGCATTCACTTCTACACAGTAGTGGATTTAATCTTGCTATACACCTCTGTTCTCCTAAAGGCATGCAAAACCAAAGCCCGCTGAATGCATATTCTTCCCCTTAGAAGAGTGAAACCTTTTTTTTTGGCTGTGATTGAAGACAGACACTAACAAAGAATATCTTCTGTCACCTAATAAATATTCCATAAACATCCACATCTCTCAACTCATGCATTAAATATTTTATAGACTCTACTGTCTATAAAAATACATTTAAGGGCAGTAAAATTAAGCAAAAGGAAAACAAAATCTCAAGATGGTTTATCAACAAGATGAATTTCATATTAGAAACAGTCATCAATTTGTTTTAACAAAAAGCAGGCAGTTGTAATTAAATCCAGCCATTTGAACTGACAGAGCAATGATTCTTCTATCACTAAGGGTCTGCTACATGCCTACTATTCCCACTATTTTTGTTGGATTTTCTAGCAAAAATGAGACTAACCAAGAGATACTCAATTTAAGTACACTTGAAGAAAAGATAAAATTGAGTAACAGTAGTTGGTAGTCCTTATTGTGTATTTTATGAAAGGAATATAATAATCTACAATTATAGCAGAATTCAAGTAATGTAACTAATTCTTATCCAATTCTACTTTTTGAAACCGGTACAAAGTATCTGCCCCTGTCCAGCTGGTCTCTGAAGTTACGCTAACTACAGTCTTTATCCACCTGCCATCTTCAAGCTGAAGATGATTGAAGAGAAAATAAATGAAAAGATAAGAAAAGGAAGAAATTAAGATTTCTATTTATATATTTACATTAGCAAGGAAAAGTAGTGGTTTTGAATTAGCACTCAGAAGTTGGGAATTCTGCTCTTCTTGATCTTGAAAAAAAAAAACATTCCAAAATACCTTGGTTCACGTGCTCAGAAGAAACAATAGTCACAAGACTAACAGTAGTTATTTCCCCATAATGTATGTTTTTTAAAAGGTGAAACACAGAGAGAACAGGAACATTTTAAAAGTAAGTAAAACAACCTCCAGCAGCTCACTTTTTTTGATGGCTTGCTTTATTTTCCATTTTAGAGTCTGCTTCTAGTAACCCAGTTTCCTTTCAGACTCTTTGTTCGAGGCTACCTTTTAGGTAGGGCTCTGGAAGGCTGGGCCACAGATTCTGGCTTGATATTAAACCTTGCAAGAGCAACAGAAGGCTGAGACAAAGTGATCTGAAAATCTTATTCTTGACTTGGGAGCAGCTGGTCCTTCTTATTATACCTGTGCTACAGGTAGGACAAGACTTGAAATAATGAAGTCTGCACAGCTCATATCACCCCTGCCAACTTCAAAGTATGAACAGGTAATTTGTAGTCTCATAGGGGTTAGCCTAAATGCCTTATTGCTACTGCTTTGGCAGCAATGGCTTCGTTATTTCAGCTCACTGTTTCCATTCATTTACCCCAGCAGCTGAATCCTTCCAGTACTTTATTCATAAAGTGGAAATTTCTCTTAAGAGATGCAAACAATTTGGTCTTAGTTTTTGAATAATAGTAATGATATGTTCTGTTTGTTTTGAATTCAAAGATTAAAGTTCACATTCAGGATGACTGCAGAGAAATCCTGACAGGCTCTCAGGTATATGGAGAGAGCACTCCAAATGTCCCATTCTTTACTTGCAGGCAACTTATAAGGGTTATGAGCAGACTGCTTCGGAATCTGAACTGGCACTGTATTAACATAGAAGATATCCTGACAGTCACTTCAAACATTTAAAGAACTGTGTAGAAACCTATTTACTTTTATGCTTTTTGAGTTTTTTACTCTTGAGCTTATATCAGTGCAAACCAATTTGTTCTTTTACTTTACAGATAAAACTGTTTTTTTACTTAGAGATCAACATGAACCCATATTTTCCTGCTGTTTTAAAGACTATTTGTTTCCAGATTAAGTTCGTTTTAAGATAAATAAGCCCCATTCACAAAATCAAGACGATCCATTAGCCTTAAAATTATTGACTTCAGTGATAGTGAGAGCTTTCTGAAAGGAAGTAGAGATTGCAGTTTTATAGCTAGTCATAATAAATATGTCCCTCTTGAAAAGCATCATAGCAGGCACCCGTAAGTTTCAGCATTTGACTGGAGGGACATATTTCCTGGGCATCAAACAAGCACGGAAAATTGAAAATCATACTCCTTCATCTTCAGGTCTTTACCCCCAAGTCTTTAAAAGTGTCTTTAAAAGAAAAAGAGAAGCAGCACGTCAGACCAGTACATACAATAAGATATAACATCATGAGGTTTAGAAAACATGGAATTTCTGCTGCATTTTTGCCCTGCTCCCCACATGCTTGCTCAAGTCACTTGCAACCTAGAGTTGCAGTCCTACTCCACTCAACCCCATTGACATTGCACCAACAAATAGGAGATTATTTCTTCACCTTTTGTTAACCAAGAACACATGCCAGAAGGTGCACAGTAAATATCTCCTTCAATAACGGCAATTTGTATTATTAACATTTCACATTTTCTATGTGAAGAAATTCCTACCCATACACATTACCCACTAGTGCAATAATGAGAGTCTTTTGGGTTTGCTGTTTTGGTATTTGGCCTTTTTTTGTTTATTAAGTTTTGGTTCAGTGGTTTGGCCAAAGGCAAAAGCATCATGGCCAGAACCAGCTGGTAAAACCTTAAAACCTCCTCTTAGCCAAGAAACTGAAAGAACAGCAGCCCTGAAAGCCACACACCAGGAGCTGCTCACACCCAGGGGTCAGTGAATTTCTTTCTCTCAGTTATAACAACCTGTGTCAAAAGCTAAATTTCAGGGAGGATGAGCATGCATTTCACAGCTGTACTACACATGCCCAGAAAAGCAAGATACAGTGACGTGGAAATCAAGAGCAAACAGCAGAGGTTTGACTTTAGCAAGTTTTAGAGCAGCTTCTGCTTGTGCAGTGCAGATGGTGATGCTGTGCACTTGCCAGAAACCTCTTCATTACAAGCATTCTTGATAGACAGCAGGGTGATTCAGTCTCCAAGGAAATCTTTATTTTACATAAGAGCTATGCTGTGCTCTGGGAAAACCAAAACAATTTTTAAAATACAGGTAGTGCAGAAAAGAAATTACTTCAATCACTGTTCTCCTTCTGCTCTGACTTTTTCATGACGGGTCACCTTTTAATTTCATCGCTACTGAACACAGAAAAGAAAGAATGATTACTGTAAGACCTATCTATACCACTGAACAGCATCAATACCATTCAACAGTCAGTTAAGTGCAATGACTTTGCCCTGTTGTGGTCTGTCTTTAACACTATTACAGGAAGATTTGGCTAAGATTCTTTTAGGCAACAGCAATTCTTCCCTTTTGACTGTTTCTCTGGCAGTATTTCTTATTGAAGCCACATAGAATACCCCCCACAAGTATCCTCTGTTTTCCAATATCTGAGAATGATGTGCCAGAATAACAAGCAACAATTCAATATGCAAATAATAGACCAAGTGAACAGCAAAAAAAGGTCCCATACTACATAATCTATGCATTTGGAAGCTGGAAGAATTCAAACCAGCAAAAATATTGCTACAGCGGAGGAGTGTTTGAGTAGTTCTGAGGTGGATGTGAAATAGAAGAGTAGTAAAGAAATAATCCAAAGTTTAAGATTTTGTCTTGCAAAAGAAAAAAAATTAAGAAAAAAACCTATAGCAAGCAAGGATTATTTTCAACTATGTATTTCTGTTTCTATTGATACAGTACTAGGGTTACACAGGTTAGCAAGACTTTGAAGAAAAATCAGCTTTATTGATTATTCAATTCCACTTATTTTTCCCTAGGGCCTGGGAATTGGGCTATGATTAGTTTAGCTATGTCCTCAGCTGCATTTCCAGAAATTCATGATAAGAGGTAGCTACGATGCTTCAATGGTAAACTTAGTGTCTCCAGTTCATAGAAGAGGAATATCATACACATGATCTGCTGTGTAGATCAGAGCTATCCCAGAGCTGGGCAGTGGCTCAGCTCTTGTCTCTCTGTGCAAGAGCTTGTTCAAATCACTAAAAGAAATACCCAAATGCCTGTGCTATCAGGTTTGGCAAATGTTTCACACTCAGATGCAGTTGTTTCAACAAGGTAATACACTGGGACAATTCTCAGTGGTTAGTAGCCTATGAAATCACACCTATTTGAGCAAGTGGCAGTTTTAGAAGAGTTATATAAAATATAGGATAACTTAGAGCATTCTAAGCCAGCGGTTTTTAAGTTTGATGCCATTTAAACATGGAGGTCTAAGCATACACATTTTAGGAAGATATCTCAATAGGTCGTACAAGATGAGTGTTATAATTTCATGCTGAATTTCTTACTTCTTTAGATAGCTTATTTTAAGGCCTTACTGTCACTCAATACGGCTCTTTTTCCTCTAACAGTTAATAAGTTGTTGTAAAGAGCCTTGAGAAACTGTTTAAAGTGCAAGAACACACAAGAAGTTATTTTTGCATTCAGTTTGATTTTTCCCTCAATTAATTCATTGTACTATTGCAAAAGCTATCATGTCGGAGTCAGTTCTATTTCTCTGCTCTGTTAAAGAGTCATAACAATGCAGAAAGCTTTGCAGACAAGGAGAGAAAACAGGTCTTTTTCTCCCAATGGGCTTTGTAACCTCAAAATGATACAACTTGCTAAAGCATGACACTAAGTACATGTGGGTGGGGGCAATAGGAATAAAAAGGTTATTTAAAATAAACATATTCTTATTATCCCTGCAGTACAAAAGAGGTTTCTGTACAAGGAAGCACCTATATAAGGATTACAGAAAAAAAGTAGTTTATTTCAGTTATTTTTTGCTACTTAACACACTGAAGTGCAGCTACAGCGTCAGGAATGATGGTCACCCTGGAGATCACTTGTACACTGCATAGCAGAAATGCATCCATGGTACAACAATACGCTCTACACTCTGCACTGCACTGAAGCTCAAGGTAGGAGTTGCAAGACACTGGAGAAGGGATTATTTACCAGGGTCTGTAGGGATAGGACCAGGGGGAATGGCTTTAAACTGACACAGAGGAGATAGCAATTAGATGTTAAGTAAAAATTCTTCCCTATAAGGGTGGTGAGGCTCACCACTGACACAACATTTTTGTTCAGATCAGAAGTGTAGTTTTGATCCCCTCATTCCAGTTTACAGTGCAGGGGGTCTTTGAGTGTGAAAGTACATTTGATCCCAATAAAACTTAACTATAAAACATTCCAGATGTTTGGCTTACACACTATTTATTGATTGTTGTTCACACCTCACAGATGAACTCCGGCCTGAAGTGAAAACTCATAGCATCCAGCATGGATGTCATATTCTCAGAAGCAGGGGCTTGGTCATCTAGATCCATTCCTCTCACATCAAACTGATAGCCTGAGGCTATGCCTGTGTTAGCTGTCTCTTTTCCTGCTTTGTCCTAATGTTAAGGACATAGGGGACAGAAAATCCAACCCCCAGACAGGAATTAAATTGCAATTTCAGTTAAAACAAAGGATTGCTATTAGAGTTGAAACTATTTGGATGCTAGAATGACTCTGACTTTCAAAAAACACTACAAGCAAGTTTCAATGTATTACACTTCCAAAAGACAAAATATTTTTCCTCACTGTTATTTCCTGCTCAGGTTAGATTTATCAGCAACTATCCAGGATAAACTGCAGTACAGCTTCTTGTATCTCCAGGGGCAACACAGTCCAGACACCATTCTGGCTATTTTAGCTAATTAAAATCATGTGGCATTAAATTCAAGAACCTGAAGAACCTGGAACTTTCTGTGATTTTTTAATTCTAACAGAGTAAAAAAATAAAGTTGGAACCATAACTGCAGACCCTGATCAGTAGATGATGGATTGCTATTCTTACTGTGTTAGATACCTATACAACATTAACAATTTTTATTCAAAGTATCAGTGAATTTGCCTTATCTCTGCTCAAAACCCCACAGAGATATGACTTTTTCCTCTCATAGCTATAACCGATTACAAAACATCTTTCACAAAGTTGGAAAATTCTCAGTAAATATAAATAAATATCATGAATTTGACATGAGGTCTACATACTCTGCATATTGTTAATTTCCATCAAGAAGTTCTATCCAAGTCTTTAATGACTTCTTGAAGAAGTCACTTGACTGTCAATTAAAAGTTAGTTGTTTGACTATTACCTCAGTGTTATTAAAGCCTGAAGGCAGCTAAACCATAACACCCTCTCCTTGAAAAGTCTACTCTGGACACTTAGAGAAATGTCATCTGCACCACCATGCATAAGGTGTTCATACTAATCTGATGATCAGAGCAACTTCAGCATAGCATAGGTAGCCAAGACTCTACTGGAGCATAGTTGTTACTGATGTAATCCTCACTGATGACAATAGATGGATTTGGACCATTATCTCTAGAGTCAAATAAGGCAAGAAACGCTAATGCCAATCACCAATGAGTACAAGAGTATTCCCTCATCCCTGGGGTCTACAGTGCTCTCCATGATGCCACATGGTCTACACTGAACACCGACAGAAAGACTCAAAACAAGTTGTGGGTTTAGAATTCCTCTAAAACAAAAATCCAGTCTACAAGGTTGTGTAAAGTAGCAGAAAACTGAGCAGATTGTGCTTTAATATAGTTTTCCTCAGTGATAGGCATTTAATAAGAATTTCACTTCAGACAAAATTAAACTCAGTTTTATAACTCAAGGTTAAGACAGGTATAAATCAGCAAAGCTATGCAGAGTTTGCTATAACTCCATCAATTTGTATCAGCTGAGCATATGACCTGTCAAGACTACATTTAAATCACTATTTCAGAGTGTTTTTATTAAGTGATCAGAGCATATGTTACTTTTTTGTCTTGAAAAATAATAAATCACCTATGAACAGACATGGTAACAGCAGAAGGGGCAGAGTATAATGTATTAAGTTTTCCATATAGTGTTGATGTGAAATGCAGCTACTGCACATGGAAGGGTGGTTCACCAAGGGAAAATGTTTGAAGTCCTGCAAATATAAAATCAAATAATTACCTTTGTATAGTCTGATCAGAAAATTTGAGTTACATTGTTATTTTTTTTTTACGAGCTTTTTGTACAGCAGAATATGTAATCAAACAGAATACATGAGAACTGGCATTACTGGAAAACAAAGGCTGAAGAATTTTGAACCCCAAAGGACTGCAGGCACTGCAGTAAGTCAATTCAAGTAACACCAGTTCTGTCAGTGGACAGAGCTACATATTGAAAAAAAAAGTATGAAACATGGATAGGTTTTGGGTTTGGTTGGGGTTTTTCCCTGCCACAGAAGTCCTTGAAGGTATTTGAGGCATTCAGATATTTGCATAATGAAAGCCACAGGAAAACTATTATTTAACTGATTTTAATTCACAGCCTTTAGGGTCTGATTCAATGCTTATTGAAGTCAGTAGGAGACTTCCCGTTTAATTCATGAGTTTAGATCAGACCTTCATCTGCAGCTGTAATGAAAGGGAGCTAAAAAGGGTAATTTGGGGGCACATAATTCTCTTCAAGTTAGAATTCTTAGACTTAGTTCCTTCAGCTAATTTGTGCACTCCTGCTGGGTAGGACAGAAAAAGAGAACTGCATCCAAATGACAAGCAGATGAAAATAAAGACAACCAGCTTTACAGTGTATAATAGCAACCTAGTTCCTCAGAACGGCTCAGCAGTTACTCTCGCAATTAGCTTATTCTCAGATAAATGCAGAGTGCTGTACAGACCTGCCTCAGATCAAACCCTTGAATTTGACCATTTCCAGACCAGAAAATATCTGGTGTACTTTCGCAATTTTAAACTCAGAGAATAGCCACTTAACTTGTTAGTAAGTCAATTAACCATGAATGAAAACTGGAAAGTAGGTTAATTAAAAACTCCAATGAAAGTAGTCCCATAATCCCTGCAAGAAAAGGACATGACCAGTTCCCTAAACATAGGGAGACTTTCACTAGATTTCATACTTTCTTAGGCAGCAAAGAATGAACTTCTGTGGATAAGATACTTATTAATGTATCTGCCTGGATTCTAGCAGCACCTGAATTCACAGAAATTTGAGACCTTCAATCTTCCACCAAGTTAAAAATCATAGAATCAACCAGGTTGGAAAAGACCTTTAAGATCCTGAAGTGCAACCACCCAGCACTGCAAAGACCACCACTAACCCATATCATTGAGGGTCTTGTCTACATGGTGTGTGAACACTTCCAGGGACCATGACTCCACAATTGTCCTGGGTAACATGTTCCAATGCCTGAACACCTTCTGGGAAGGAATTGTTCCTGTTCTCCAGTCTAAACCCACCCTGGTGCAGCTTGAGGCCATTTCCTCTTGTTCTGTCTCTTACTTGGGGGAAGATACCAACTCCCACCTCTCTCCATCCTCCTTTCAGGTAGCTGTAGAGAGCAATAAAGTCCCCCCGAGACTTTTCTCCAGACTAAACCCTACCAGTTCAATCAGCTGTTCCTCATCAGACTTGTGCTCCAGACCCTTCACCAGCTCCACTGCCCTTCTCAGTGTCAGCCCAACAATCTTTAGTTTAGAGCAAATAACTCGGCTCTGAAAGCTGGTGTGGGCTGGTAACCCTCCCACTCCCAAAAATTCTTAACCCCCCCAAAAAATAACTTTCTACTTTCTAAAGTGCACATTCTAAAATGCATTTAGAGTAAATTCCTCTCCTAATTTCTTTGTGAAGCATCTTCAGATGCATAATCCAGCAAAGTATGTTGAGGGAGACAGCAACAAAACTAAACAAACAGAAATTATTCTTTAAGATCCTACACCTGCTGTCTCTTCAGGCAGTGCGGATCTGATGAGAATTAATGTAGCAGATGGAGCAAGATAAATGGCAACTGCTTAGTTTCCGAATCATCAAATTGTAAAGAAATCCTCTAACAGGTTTTCTGGAGCTGCTTAGCAGGAAAAAAACAAAATCAATAACATAAAAAAGCAGAATTTTTCTGCATATCCCCTAAAGGTATACACAGATAAAACTGCATAGAAGTGGTCTTACCATCTTGCTTATACCAGCCTAGTTGCTTACATTGCTGCTTTAAGAAACATACATTGCTAATTTCAAAACCTCAACATTTCTATGCTCTGAATCTGAGTCCCTGCTTTGTCAGAGGAGTTTCCTTCCAAGCCGGGAAATCCTGTCTATATTGCACAGTCATAGTGATGACTTTCCAGGGAGGCAGAAGGAGTTTGGCAGGTCCACACGGTGCAGTTTTCTGACAGGGCAACATTTTACCATTGTGCTCTTTCATATTTTAAGAGGATACAGCATCTCACTAATGGGTGACTAAACAAGAGGTGAAAAAAATGGACTGCTCTAAAAAACTCTGCAGAAAGCAGGCATAGCCCATGTTGTAACAAGAAACAGGAACATATAAAAATAACAAGAACCATAAGGGCAAGAATTTTAGTTCCAATATTTCGTAACAACCTAGGCATTAGGTTGCAGTACCACTGAAAAAGAAACTGACCAGACCTGTCCTCTTTGTGATCTTAGTGATTGTCCCCAGTGCTTCTGCGTTCAGAAATCTATTTGTAAAACATATGGAAAAGAAAGATGCCCTCTGCACAGGGCCTTTGGTACATCTAAATCTGAGTGAAACCAGGGGGTGATTCATCTTCCAAAGTAAGTAGAGTTCTCAAGAAAGACTTCTTATTATTTCCATGTTTTCTTTCTCTTGCATGCTAGACACTGATAACTAGGAAAAAGAAAAAGGAAAAACCTCGCATTTTTTTAGTTAAGCAAGCCAATTTTTAACCTTTTTGAATAGATTTCATGTTGAAACTACTCTAGGTAACTAGTGTCCCTAAAGCTATGGAACGATAGAGAGGTTATTTGAGTTTTAGGAATATCTTCTCATTTACCTACCTCTGCAGTCCCCTCAGCTATGGCCATTTGCCTTCAGCACGTACACAGCTTCACAGCCTTCACTTGTGGTCATTAATTGTCTTAGCAAGTCTTAGTCTATGGACCGTCTTATAAAATCCCAGAAGGCAAGAGCCTAATTTGGATTTTAAATATCTAACCATTTGGGCAAGCACAAACTTAAGCAACTGCTGACATTTGGCAGTGGGTTGTCACTCTCTTATTCTCCAGTTGCAGCTGGAGAAAGGTTACTCTTCTGAGAGTATGGCATTTATTTTGGGCCATTTCTTTTTAAAAGCAGTTTTTGTCTCACATTTACAATATTGAGCTACTCTTCCAATGCTATGGAATTATCTACAAGCCTATCTAGAGTCACGGTGATTTATTAGCATGTGGCAGCTCATACAATGCGTATCTTTAGCTCTGCATCTCTATCTTGATCCAGCTGCCAGAGCCTGCCCTTCTCAAATATTTTTTTCAATAGCATCTGAAGGTTTTCACTTCCAGCTTTAAATTATACTGCTTCATTACAAATCAGAATCTGGCTGAAATGGTCACTTGCACTTTGAGTGTTTGTAAGAGATTATTAGCACATCAAGTCACAAAGGAGACAGCTTCTGTGTGATAGCCTTTGTATAACCTAACCCATCTGGCAGGCAGGTATCTACAAAATGCACTTACACCAGCTGTAACAAAATGTAATGTAATGAAATGTAATCAGGAATTTATCTTTCTCAGACAATTACAAGTGCAGTCTTCAGAGGAGCCATTGTAATGACATGGATGTGCTTTATCTTAGATTTTCACTTAAACTAATGGCTTCTAAATTACTTGAGTGGAAAATTAAGAATGCAAGGCTGCACTTAAGGAAGCATTTGCATTTCATTGCATATGCTGTTAAATTTCCATTAAACTCTACGCTTATATACAGATTTTTAATTCATAAAATATGGTAATAGAATGAAACAATCTGATTGGGCAGACAATACCTGTTGAAGAAGCTGGTATTTTGGATATCTGCCTTCCTCAGGGTGTACCTTGTATCTATTCAGGATCACATGTCTTTTGTTTTGGGAAAACAAGCTGAAACAAATCCCTTATAAGCTACTTGAAAATGAAGTGTTAACTTTTCCATTTGTCTCCAAATCATATCCAAGATCTATCTTCCAGGCATCATGATGATAATTCAGAATTTCAGGATAGTCAACAAAAATACTCAGTGCACTGGTAGGTTAATCCTAAAGCTGTATTAAAGAGATAGATAAAACATTTTTTAAATGGCAAAATAATCTATTTAGAGAGCAAAAATATTCAACAACCTTCTGTGCAAGGAATAGGAATATGGTGGTTAATTTAAAGCGAGACGCTAAGAATTGCCTGGGAGGATGGTGGACTCACCTTTGCCACTTACAAATATCATCCTGAAATGATCACGCCTTCCAGAGATTTCTTAGTCCTTTTAGCCCTGTTACTTCACAACAAGCCAGCCTCTGCCACTAATTCATAGAAGAGCTGGCAATGCTCAATCTCATTAAAGCTTTAAGCAGATCTCATTAAGGAAAAAAGCAACAAGTGCAGAACACACTGCAGTTATATTTCCAAGTTGCAGACTACACTGCACGTGCATTTTTGATCCTTTTGCTTACTACGTGTGTAAGGTCAAACAACTAATTTACTTTTTTATTATTAACTGACCTTTGGATGACATCCTGTAAAATATGTTGCCAGATTTAACCATATTCAGTTTTATTCTCAAGTGCTAAATTGACATTTGTAAGGCTCTCCCTCAGGTAGGATTTTCAAGAAAAGAAAGAATTGCTTGGACCATATCGGTCACTAAGGGTATATAAAGCATTCAATCCTTGAAGGGTCATTGTGGAGTCATTGCTGAAGGTGGAACTATTCAGAGAAGTGCTCAATAATGTGAATGAGGAGTGCAGAGTCAGCTCAAGGGCTCATATCTGCTCTGTTTTGCATAAGAAATCCATACTCCACATACAAATCAACTGGTAGGATGAAATGGGTGTACAAATACTTTATCGATTGAAGGAATGAAGAGACTGCAATCAGTCTGCGTTTATATTCTGTGTAATACCTAACACAAGGCTCTGATGCAAGACACTCTTTGCAGTAAGAATTGTTTGTCCTATGTCTTCTTGGTTAGCAAATTTTAAAGTATTTTTACCACATTTCATTCTAATCACCTCTGTGCCATGTGACTGCCCCACTGGTAGCAACTCTGGCTCTCTCCCTGATGGCATCCAGGAAATTTGTTTCATAAATATCTTTATAAAATAAGGACATTAAAATCATTGGTGTTTACAAGAAAAGTAATTGAATATCAATCAAAACACACTGGCAACCTCTTGACAGCTCCAGTTCTGCTATAATTCATTGAATTATTCAAGTCTTGACACTGTGATATGTCATTACATAGGCTGAAGATGGAGCAGGAAATTACAAAGTTAAGGAAAAAAAAAAAAAAGACCTTTTTTCCCCTGCTTCATTTTAGATTAAACTTTCCAGTGGATAAGAATAAGGGCATAGCTCAGTTTCAGCTCATCTCTAGTTTCATCTGGTAGTGGTCAAAACCAATCAAGGGCACAAAGATGATCCAAAGACTGAGAATCCTGCCATATGAGGAAAGGCTGAGAGAACTGGGTTTGTTCAGCCTTGAGGAAAGCAGGCTCAGGGGAGATCTTATCACTATGTTCCAGTACATAAAGGGTGGCTACAAAGAAAATGAAGACTCCTGTTTTACAAGAGGTCACATAGAATGGTTGGAAAGGACCTTAAGATCATCTAGTTCCAATCACCCTGCCATGGGCAGGGACACCTCACCCTAGACAATGAAGTCCAGGCTCTGTCCAGCCTGGCCTTGAATGTGGAAAAGATGAGGTGTGATTAGAACAAGCTACTCCTGGGACATCTTATCTAGACCATGCTCTTGCCAGAAAAGATTAAAATGATAAAGAATTGCATCAGAAAAGTCTCTTGACTCAACCTAAGCAGCAATAATGTTACAGCATCCTTCATATCCTTACAGCATATATCTGTATTACCTTCACTACTCCTCAGATGTCTGTCATTCTTTTGATGAGAATGACCAGATGAACTTTATTACATTAATCCTCCCTCTATTTCTCAAAAGAAAATTAGCAAGGCAGTACATAGTGTCCACAGTGTATCATGTTGTAGATCATTACAATCCCCTTTCCCTGGCTACCAAGAAAACTTGGGAAGATACAATCAGTACAACTTTTGAAAGGGTTGTTGAGAACACTACTCCCTTTTGATCAGGTTGGGTATGAGTGGCAGCTACCATCACTCCTTCAAGGTACTTCAACCACAGAACATGTTTCAAAAGCTCATTTTGAGCCATGCAACTTGAAATGTGCGCATTGAGTTTCTGCTTCATTTCTGAGTTATTGTGGTACAGACCACAAAACATAGGTGAATATTCATATATATCAAGTATTCAGAGTATTTCTTCTGTACAGTAAAAATAGTACTTGCTCTTGTGTATCAGTAAAATGGCTGCCTAACTACTGCCACCTCTATTCCACACCCCCCTCCCCACCATGATTTCCCAATGTCATATGATGAAGCAGTGGCGGAGCTAGTACAAGAGTTATTGTCTGCAGACTTGTAGCCTCCTGCTCTAGCCACTAGATCATGTGGTCATGAATAACTGCAGGCACAAAGAGGCATTTAGAAGCACAATAACCCTTTCAATCATGCAAATGTGTGTTTAGTGCACACTAGAACCTGTCCTTATGATAAATGAGTAACTTTGGAGCACAAATAGGACCCTATATAATCAAACTAATATTCATTCTACTGTTCCAACAGCTTATAGACACACAGCAAACACCACAGATGTCTTCCCCAAGCTGTTAATCCCTAGAACAGAAAAGGAAGGGCTGAAAAATATCTACCATAGGGAACATTTGCAAAAACCACAGGTAAATTACTGGGTGTTTTTCCCTTACCTTATTTCCCCTTTGCTTTTGTAACGTAAGCAAAAGCAGATAAACACAAAACCATATGCTTAAAAAGCGCAGAGAGTTCATAAAGCAGGAGGAAATTATGCCATGGGATCTTTCTTCTCCAAATGACCTTCCTGAGAGATGCTGCATAGGATGAAGCGAAATGCTTGCACTTCCCAGCAGCAAAACTCTGATGCTGCACTTGCTGGTTTTTTGATACTTTGCATTTAGAGAAGAGGGGGAGGGGGATTGGAAGCCAAGCAGGTTTCAGTTTCTCCAGAAAGAGACCATTTTAACACTATCTCACCTGGCAAAGTGCCACAGTTTCTCATGAAAAGGAGAAAAGCAGGATATTTTGAACTTCACATCATATCCCCCTGCTACAGTAAGGAATATAAATACCTTTACCTCAAAGATTTTTGCAGAAGATGTTATTTTATTCTACTCAAATTTGTTTCGAAAAAATTAGCTCGATGAACAGATGTTGAATTTACCTCTGTGGAAAATGAAGTCTGCTTTTTATCCGCATAAAACACTCATCCACTCTAAAATAAGATCTGACAAACCTCCCCTGAAGTACTATGCTATGCTGTTTGCTTGCTTTTGTTGCACCATTACTACCTAAACTAGATTTTTCCATTCCTACCCCCATTTTAGAATCATAGAACAGTTAGGGTTGGAAAGGGCCTTAAAATCACCAAGTTCCAACCCCCCTGCCATGGGCAGGGACACCTCACACTAAACCATCCCACCCAAGGCTTCATCCAACCTGGCCTTGAACACTGCCAGGGATGGAGCACTCGCAACTTCCCTGGGCAACCGATTCCAGTGCCTTCAACACCCTAACAGGAAAGAATTTCCTCCTTAGATCCAATCTAAACTTCCCCTGTTTAAGTTTTAACCCATTACCCCTTGTCCTGTCACTACAGTCCCTGATGAAGAGTCCCTCCCAAGGATCCTTATAGGCCCCCTTCAGATACTGGAAGGCTGCTCTGAGGTCTCCATGCAGCCTTCTCCAGGCTGAACAGCCCCAACTTCCTCAGCCTATCCTCATACAGGAGGTGCTCCAGTCCCCTGATCATCCTCATGGCCTCCTCTGGACTTGTTCCAACAGTTCCATGTCCTTTTTATGTTGAGGACACCAGAACTGCACACAATGCTCCAGGTGAGGTCTCACGAGAGCAGGGTAGAGGGGCAGGATCACCTCCTTTGACCTGCTGGTCAAATTTTCTCACCCAGGTGGAAACACTGATTTTTAAATATGCTTATTTTCCCCCATTATTAAGAAAGACAACTTTTTTTTTTTCCTGGGAAGAGAAAAAAAAGCCTGCAGCAGATCTGCAATAATGTGGAAGCAATTTGTTCTAAAATCCTGAACTGGTTTCCAGGAAAAATAAATAAATAAAAAAATCATCCTGCTTTTACCTTGTGAATGACTATTTGCAAATTGCAGACAAATCAAAAAGCAAATATTTAGAGCAAATATGCCATCAGACACATTTAGTGAGCTGTGATCTGCATACATTGTGGAAGAATTTTACAGCTGGCGAATTGAAATGCAAACATGAGTCTGAACTGGCACTGGAATGAGGGTGTCTCAGGCAAATCAATGCCAGCTTCACCTTCTCTTTCAGGCAGGAGGAACCTGTCAGTCCTGAGGAAGTGGAGATAATCACAGCACTTCTCAGCCCAGACAGAGCACTGCTTCCTCAGTTCTGCCCTAGGGACAGGAAAAGCAATCAGCTCTGCCTTCCCTGGGCTCTGGCTGTGAAGGATTCATGGAGGCTGCAAGGGAACCTCTGTGCACTTTTACTCCTTTAGTGTCGTGGAACGTCTCATCCAAAAGTGTCCTGGCTTTTGCTAGATACCTGGGATTCCTGCGAGCTCCTGGATATCAACATCTCTGCTGGTGCTTTCTTGAGGCATATCATAGATTCTCTTTTACACTGGAAGTTGCAGTGTTTGGTGTTTGCTGAGGCAGTATTTTGCAGCATAGGGGTTTGCAGAGGCAGAAAAGCCTGGAGACATTCTTATCTGGAGGGATATTCTGGACTAAAGATTTCTAAATAGGCTTGCCTCTAACTGCAAGAAACTGGATTCAGTGACCCAGCTAGCTTCTTCCACTTCGTATTCTTGTGTTAAACACCTAGAGCTTGAGTCTTTGTCGATATCCTAAACTGAAATACATATTAGCAAATCTTTCCATCGATCGAGGATAAATGGTAGCAAGCATGGCAGTGGCTCTTCCACACCATTTGAGTTCAACCCAATCTCCTGATTTTTCAGGAGTTCAGCTTAATACAAGACACACGATAATTCATGTTTGAAATTTTTAATGGGATTTTATATTTGAACTAAGCCCAGAGATACTCCATCTACACACCATCTAGAGAGCTTTGCTGCACCAACTATAAAACAAACAGCAGCAAAGAAAACAGCTGAGGTTCAGCGAGACTTGGGCAAAACCTTTAAATGATAAAAGGCAAAGTACGGTGCATGGCAGATATTTTCAGGAACACATTCTCATCTTCAGTTTACACACAAACACAGACAGGGCAATGATATTTAATACCAAGGCACAGACCTCAGTAATATGTCCAACAGCAACTCCTAAAAGGAGAAATGTTTTTTTTTCTGCAACAATAAAGGCAGATCTCTTGGGCAATAGGCGAAAAATTGTTTTTGTTTGTCTAAAATATGAGCTGTGAAAATAAATAGCTGTGCTGTACAGAAAATGTCATCAAATAAAAACCTGCACTTCCCTTTTGATGGGTTATTAAATATAACACTGTCCCTGACTGGTATTTCTTCCCAGTTTGCACTACCCTCCAGACACCACTTATATACATTTTGTTTTATTATTCCTAGCATGCAATATTAATCTATTCTTGGCTAGCAATTAATTACTGTTACGTATTTTCACAGCTACATAGTCTCCACAAGGGAAAGACTCTACTACATATTTAAGTAGATTAATGTGTACTTATGTAGATGAACCCCCTGGAATAACTTACAT